>NW_026622763.1:28492548-28861923 GCF_023065955.2 Ursus arctos | reverse complement strand
TTTGAAAGTGTTTCGGGAATAAAAATGGTAAACAAGTATAATGGATTATTATTATTCACAGACATACCCAAATTTGGGGACTAGAGTGGGAATTTTTAGGTGTTTATTTAAAATTCTGCACTTAATGCTTTTAATTTAGCATTGTATTTACAACATTTTACTTTTTATTTTGATTTTTTAAAGATTAATTTATTTATTTTAGAGAAAGAGAGAGAGAGAGTGAGTACACATGGGGGGAAGGAGAGAGAGGGAGACATAGAATCTCAAGCAGATTCCCCACCGAGTGATAAGCCTGACATGGGGCTCGTTCTCATGACTGACCCTGAGATCATGACCTGAATCGAAATCGAGTTGGATGCTTGACTGACTGAGCCACCCAGGGGCCCCAACATTTTACTTTTTAAAGAGTTTCTATCTCTTTCATCCTATAAAGACATGCACATTTCACTCAAGTCACATATTTTCAGCAGTTCATATATAAGAAACACTATCATGGAGCTGAAATCAGGGCTTTTTGATACAAGTCTACTGGAGTATTTCTCATGAAATTAGAAGTATGCATTATAGGAACATAAATCCTTGGACAGAGAGAGGAAATTTTGCACATATGGGTGAGTGGACATAGGTGTGCATGTATTGGTGAGATAACATATTTCCAGTTGACAAATTTTAAATATTTCTGTTTAAACTCCTCGTTTATCTTCACTGCATCTAGCCAACGAGTAACAGTCATTTGTTGTATCAGTCTCACTGTGGCCATGTCTCTGTCATCAGTCATTTCTTTTCGATTTCCATTGCTGATGATCTTGGTAAGCCTTTCTTTCTTTTTTGTGTATGTACACACACACACACACACACACACACACACACACACACACACACATTTACTTAATAATAACCTTCTGGGGATTTTATACTATTAGACTTTCTCCAGCTCACAATAATATCAAAAATATTTTAATAAGACAGAAGTACCAATTTCATTTTTTTACTTTATTCTGTCTACCAATAATTTCTGAACTTCTTTTCCAAAATTCACAGCTTCTTCAAATATGACCTCAGCTCTATTCAATTTCAGCACCATCAAAATGCAAATATAAAGGAATAGGACTCCATCTTTATTTACATCATCACATTATAGAACACAATTCTTCTCCTATGCTTGATCCGACATAGGAAACACTCAATAAATGTTTGTGGGATTGAACCAATCCTTATTTAGAGAACGATTTAATACCCATCTTGTATTATGGTTTCTGGACACTATAGTTGAAAGTCCACTTCAAACAAAGATATAAGGAAAACATATAAAAATGAAAATGTATAGTTTTGAGCTTTAAACTCTTTATTTTCCCTAAAAAATTTATACCTGAAAGTATATAGAAAACCCAATTTGATAATTATATTGAAGCTCCCCATTGAATTTTCCAATTTTTTTAAAGATTTTATTTATTTGACAGAGAGAGAGACAGCCAGCGAGAGAGGGAACACAGACAGGGGGAGTGGGAGAGGAAGAAGCAGGCTCCCAGCAGAAAAGCCTGATGTAGGGCTCGATCCCAGGACTCCAGGATCACGTCCTGCCAAAGGCAGACACTTAACAACTGAGCCACCCAGGCGCCCCTCCCCATTGAATTTTTCATATGCTGTATATCAGTATAGGTTCCATAGATTAAAAGATAGAAGTGAAATTAGTGAATATAATCATTTATTGAACATATACTTCTTGTTACAAAATAATTTCATAGATACAGCACCCCCCCCCCCCGTAACTGTGGGTGATATGTCCCAAGAGCCCCAGTGGATTCCTGAAAGCACAGATAGTACTGAACCCTAAATACACTATGTTTTCCCTACATGTACGTATCTATGATAGAATTTAATTTATAAACTAGGTATAGTTAGAAATTAACAATAATGACTAATAATAAAATAGAAAATTATAACAATAATAAATACAAGTTATGTTAATGTGGTATCTTTTTCTCTCTCAAGATGTTTTACTGTACAGTACTCACCTTCTTCTTGTAATGATGTGAGATGATAAAATGCCTATGTGAGGAGATGAAGTGAGGTGCTGTGATGTAGCCTTAGGCTACATGACCTTCTGACCACATGTTAGAAGGAGGGTCATCTGCTTCTGGACCCCATTGACTGTGGGTAACTGAAACCACAGAGAGCAAAACTGTGGATAAGGGGGACTATTATATATTAATTCCAAAATTGGGCTTTTATCTATTCCAGGGAACAAACATATATTGTATCACCCCCCCCCCCCCCGCCCACGGAATATTCACTTACCACCAGTGGAGTGTCACTGATGCACTAGGAGTGTTCAGTGAGTACATTTTTTTAAAACTATTTTTTAATAACCTTAATGCTTAGTATTGGACAAAGGGTTTTAGAGTTTGATGGCCTGGTTTCAATTCTCTGGCTGCCATCTGGCAGTGTGATCTTAGGGAAGTCATCCAAGTTCTCTAACTCTGAATTTCCTCTTCTCTAATCTGGGAATAATAGTAGTGTCTACCTCACACTTTCATTGTGAGGATCAAATGAAATCATGTATAGAGGAGGCAAACCAGGAAGAGCTACTCAATGTTGATGAGTGTATCTTGTGTATCTTGTGTACACAAGATCATGTGTATCTTGACCAGTTACTTTCAGAACTGTTAGATTTTAATAATCGCTCATCTTCTGTTTGCTCTGACAAAGTACACAAAATTGAATGCGACTGTGGGCCTCTTGTCCATCTCTGTCTCCTCCTGCACCCAAAAGTTCATCTCAGTTCAACATATTCAGTTGTTGAATGCATTTCATATACCAAGCAATGTGATGGATGTTGGAGACAAAAAATGAGCAGTGTTTGTTCCTAATGTATATAGTCTAGTAGAAGAGGGGCACATGAGGAGTTAATCTAAATAAAATAAGTGCTAAAATAGTTTTATGCACAGTGCGATAGATGTGTAGAGCAGGGCAGCATGGCATTTCACTTACCTTATGATTAGAGAAGTTTCCGAAAAATGACAACTGTATTGAATTGCTGACTGATAATTAGAGTTATGGTGGAGATTAGTAGGAAGGGTTTCCCAGGCAGCAGGTGAACAAGAAGACAGGCATAGAAGTGTGGCTAAGTATGGCGTGTAAGTGAATCTACAAACAATTCTTTATTGTGTGACAACAAATGAGAAACAGACACTAGCCAACAGTGGGTCTGCAAAAGAAGAGGGGTACTAAGTCATGGAGGTCCTTTGAGCTTATCTTTTGTCATCTGCAACTAAGAGCATAACCTACTGGGACCAGTGGCAGCTAGATCCCAGAGGTAGCTGGTGAGAAATACATCAAAATGAATAGAGCTTAAAATGAAGCATTGGATTGTCATGACTAAAAGTGTGGTGTCTGTGTTGATCACCTGGGTTCAACTTAACTCTCACTCTTTCTAGCCAGGAAATTTAAGAGGCAATTTACTTAATTCCTAAGAGCATTAGTTTTATTATTCAAAAACTACAAATAATAGTTAATATTATCTATCTCTGATTGGGTTCCTGTGAAGAGTAAATAAGCTAATATACTAAATCATCCCAGAGTAATCACTCAGTAAATGCTATTATTGTTGATATTGTCTGTAAGCCAAAAGAGTTCACTTAGGAGATGATCTTACAGGTTCAGATGAGAGATGAAGCCTTAAATTAGTGCAAGGATGGAAAGAAATTGGCATTTGGGTTCTGGCAAACTGTAGGATTTCAGAGTATATTAAATAATACAAAATAGATATAATATTAGATAAGTGGTAATCATATAACATAATTACAAACATATAATTAAAGTGTTTCTTTTTCATTAAAAGTAGCTACACAATTGTCCCATAGCTAGACAAAAAGGAAGAAAAAAGATCAATTTGAGTTTTGTTTTCTTCACTGGATTAACTGTAATGTTAGCATCTGAAAGCTTTGACCCAACTATGTTTATTGCAATTAGTCCAAGAGGTGCAGAAAATCAAGATTAAGAAAAACATTTAAACTTTACCCAATACATTTAAGGTATGCAGCGAATTAATAGGAGTAGAGAATTTATAATTACTTGGTCAAATCCTTTCATCTTAGCTCTAAGCAACAAAGTAACTCTGGATAGGAAGGTGCTATAAGAACTATTGCTGAAACACTGACAATGTGAGGGAGAAGTTCCTCAAAGACACCAGCCGGGCATTTTCCTCTGTAAACTTACCATACTTTTCGTTGTGAAGCAGATAATCGTGCATTTATTTATTTATTTATTTATTTATTTATTTATTTATTTAAAAAGATTCATTCATTTATTTGACAGAGAGAGAGAGAGCACAAGCAGGAGGAGCAACAGGCAGAGGGAGAGGGAGAAGCAGACACCCTGTTGAGCAGGGAGTCAGATGTGGGGCTCCATCCCAGGACCCTGGGATCATGACTTGAGCCGAAGGCAGATGCTTAACTGACTGAGCCACCCAAGCACCCCGATAATTGTGCTTTTAAAAACTACATTGATATGAATAATTCTCATATTCTGGGTTCTTTATGCCATAAATCAAATTTGAAACAAATTGGCTCTGTGTATTCCTCCTACAGTGAAGCGTTGTAGTTTATTGTAAGAACTTGCCATTTTAAAGTGATACTAATTGATAAAGAGATAGTCTGCCCCTCAAGTTGCCTATATAGCTGGACTGGGACAATGTGCCTCATGGTGAACTCTTAAAAGTCAAGAACTATGTTTAATAACCTTTGTATTTATTAGATGTTGTCAATAATAGGGACTCAATAAAAATTTGACAAATGAATGATTATGATTTAATGGGAAAAGAAGTATCACTGAGGTAGAGATACAGAGATAGAAAAGAGTTCCAAATAGGGAAATTGTGAAAGTTTAAAAAAAAAAAAAAAACATATTAACTGCCTTGACTGATGAGGAATTCAGCAGGGAAACTGCATGAGGAGAGAATATGCCAGACAAGCACAAGTACAGACATCCAAGTGGGATTAAACATGTTATAATGTTCAGGAATTGGTACCACAAAAGATAGATGAAAGAAAGATAGGAAAGAGGGACTTGATAATGTAGTCAGAGATTAAATTGTGCTTGGTATTTATTTATTTATTTATTTATTTATTTATTTATTCGTTGTTCTGTTACTTTATTTATTTTTAATAATTTTTTATTATGTTATGTTAATCACCATACAATACACCCCTAGTTTTTGATGTACTGTTCCATGATTCATTACTTGCGTGTAACACCCAGTGCACCATGCAATACGTGCCCTCCTTAATACCCATCACCGGCCTACCCCAATCCCCCACCCCCCTCCCCTCTGAAGCCCTCAGTGCTTGGTCTTTAAAAAACAAGCAGAGAGATAGGAACTTTTTTTTTTTCTGTGAAAGAAAAGCTATGTTTTGAAGAAAAGCAGGACCTGATCTGTTCTGTACTTTCAGATGACTTCCCTCAGAATAACTTATAGATCCTATACAGAAACCAGGAGTAAATCAGACGGATATACAACGGAAAGTTCTCTATCATGCAACACACACGCACGCGCGCGCGCGCACACACACACACACACACACACACACACCCCCAACACATAACTGCCTTACTGGATAAAATAAAATGATTCATAATAAATCAACTGAATAACATAGAATAGGATTTGTAAGTTTGAAAACTCAAACCAGCATTGATTAAATGACCTGCCTTCTCCCCATCACATACAGGCAGTGCTCAATATTTCTTTTGTTTTGGTTTGCTTTTGTTTTGTTTTAACCACAGGACAAAAAGCTGTGAATGAAGTTATAAGAAAAATTCTCTCGTGAGTGGGTTATGCACAATTTTCAATGTACTTATTGTAATAATGCTCCCACCGTCATTCCCATTCCATAAAATATATTAGAAGGCAAGTAAATTAGAGGAGATTAGTATAGGGATAGCCTTTCACCGTCTCTATTTTTTGCTGTTGTTTGTTTTTAATGTAAACAAATGTTTATATAAGTATTATTAAAAAAATATTCTCTGTGCTTCATAGCTGATTGGAAAACACCATTGTCCCTTGCCTTATAGTACTAAATGAAAAAAAAATCTTTTAGGGGAAACCCAACTTCTGTTTTTATTTGATTACTGAGAAAATATTTTATTTCCTGAAAGCACTAGACAACATTTTAGGAACAATTCCTCTGATCAGAATGGAATTGGGAATTCCATTAACATTAACTGGTCACAATAACAATTAAGTTTCATTTTCAGGGTTCCTGCACAAACTCATGGATCTTGAATCAAGTATAGTCATGTTGAACTAATATTTTTCATTTAGGTAGGTATCAAAATTAAATACCTAGAATAATCATGATATTATTAGAAATTTTGCCTCATGCATTTTTCTGGTTTTCTGAAAATAAGGAGAGTGATTTTTTCCAACTGGGGGGGGGGGAGACAAAAAATGTGTTTTGGAGCCAAAAGCCTTATTTGCTGTGAAAATTGCAAATGTTTGCCTGGAGCAAATATGTGAAAATTTGCAATTTGTTGTAGGTGTGGAATTTTGCTATTTTTCACAGTGGAAGAACTGTTCTGTGTAGTTTGCTTTTTTCTTCCTAGATGTGTGAATTCTTGGAGAAATTCTGAGATCTATGCATTTTGATGCCAAGGATGGCAAGGTGAACAATTCCTCTCAACAATAACTCAAAATTCTGATATGTAATTCAATGAAATAATTTTTTTTCAAAGTTGAATGGTAGCACTTGTTAGGAGAATGAGCAGTCTCAATTATGTATTGAGTTTCCATCTAGCACAAAAATTCTCTACTAATGCATTATAATACTTTTACATAGGAGTATATTAATATGTAAAATAAGAGATGGAGTGTAGGTGGATTAAAACTCAGCCAATCTTTTATGACTTATAAATAAGGGACCTAAAATTCTAATGTCAATCTTATGTACACAAAATTAGATTCAGACACCATGTAGATTTGAATCAATTTACTAAACATAGATATTTAACAATTCCAAATTTATGTAATAATAAAATTCCTAGTTATGTAAATATATAATGTATGTTTCACTTAGAATTATATATATATATATATATATATATATATGCAGATACATATATATATTCTTGCACCTAGATAAGATTTATTAATTATTAAAAAGGAAATAGGGAATACTATATTTCTTTCCAGCTAATGTGATACTATGACTTCTATGTTCCTTCAGTCTATGACTTAGAAAAAGTGGTGAAATAATTACATTGTCTTTGCAGCCAGTTCCTAGATGTTGCCTGCCCAGACTAGCCACTGGGAACAAAGGTGGAAGTCCCCATTCTTCCCTTCCTTCATACATGAAATGTTCTGTCCCATTTCTCACGCCATCAGGGATAACTTCCTTTTAAATTCTAAAATTATAATCAGCTTCTTTCATTATGTAACCTGTGTTTTAACAGATTTCCCAGAGCTCTCTTTTCCTTCCTAGGTAACACATGCCTTTTAGAGTTCTTCCAAAGGAAATGTAGGACATTATATTTCTCTGGGTTAATGGAATTCTCTAATATGCAGAAAGCAAGACTAGATGGTTTGTTTTACAGTTACTTGATTAATCTACTCAATCAAAGTATTTTTAATTAACAAAATTGTATGTGTATGTATTGTAAGTCTAGCTTACCATTTGAATTAGTACTTCGGTTGCTTTTCACTTTTCAAGTATCAAAATCACCAGGAGCTAAGAAACCTTTGCAGACTATTTTTGCCTCTCCCTAATCTTCCTTGGAATGCTGCATGAAGTTATTTTTGCTTTGTTTGTTTGCTTTAGTTTGAGTAAGATTCAGTACCTTCAAAGCTTTCCTTAATATCATATAACCTTAACACAGGCACCTTATTTTCTTCATGAATTTCTGAAAACTGCAATATGTATTTCTATTTCCATGGGACTAAAGAGAAAACTCGCCACAAAATAATTCTCAGCATATGTGCATAGGGTAAAAATGGTGGAGAAGTAGACAGGAGGAATCATCTATTTAGAGATATGCTATAGTTTTCTTTCCTTTAAAATAGTAGCCTAATTGAACATAATACTTAAAAATAAATTCAGTCAAGCTGAATTTATAAAAAGAAACATCAATTACAATGTAAGTTAATGCTAATAAAAATAAAAGAATTTAAAATTGACATATACTAAAAATAATCTTCCCATTAAAATGAAACAAAAATAAAATTGCGATCAATTTATTGCCATGTATTTCACTGTGGAGAATGCTTCTTGAAGCTTAATTCTTTAGTGAATTTCATTTATAGATCAGCCTTCCAGCGAAGTTTTCTACTTGCCAATAAACACCAAGGAATGTCTCCTTTCTATGTCCAGACCAGATTGCTACCCCCTTTCTTATCTGCCCAATTAGCTTTATAGGCCTCAGCTATCACCAGCCTAACTACCTTGGAGCTCCTAGATGAAAGTTTCTTATCCTAGGCTGTTCTATTCATCAGGAATCTAGCAAAATGTAGGTTTGAATAGTTTCCTATGAAACACCTCCCACTCAACTGATTTGTGGTCCCTAATGAACCATAAGCTGATGGACAATTATTCATTTGGCTGAGGCCCATGGAACATTTAAAGGGTACTCGGGATCTCATAAGGCTGCATATGTGACTTCCATTTAAGTTTAGATACAAGATTTCTGACACGAGCAAGAAATATAACAAGACTTTAACTGGAATCACTGTGAAAGAACAACCATGACTTGAAATCCAACTTCTCTGTGATTGGTGTGCAGATAAACCAAAAAATAATAAGGGTAAAAATTTCCTACATTTAGAAAAGCAACACCAAGTTACATTAAATAGAAACTTTGCAGCTTTAAACCATAATCACAATGTAGTATAACTAAACAGGCACTGCATTTTTGAAGACCTTAACGTATTATTTTAACGTTGGCAAAAGTTTAAACTATTATTATACATCATTTAAGATCAAAATATCTAGAAATAAAGGATGACTGAAAATTTCTTTCTCAAAACAAAATAGAGTAAGAATATAGGTCACGAAATTTTGTGATTAAAAAAATGCTATTTAGGTTTCATAAGGTCATCGGAGCACCTCTTAAGGATCTCTAGCACAATTCATTTGCAGGTACCTAGATGATCAGAAATCTTCCTAAGATGGGAGGATGCATGCTTAGTAATTGAAGACATCACTTAATTTTTTTTTGCCTGGGGTTACCTTTCGTTTCATCTAATGCAGCATCCCTGGTTAGAGTCTGAAGCACAAAAATGAGTACAGAGCAAAATGAGAAGCAGCATACCTAAAATATTTAGCAGATTCCCTCCAAAGCATCCCTTCTATCCGGGGTAGGCCATGGACATGGAGAATTTCTGGGCACAGCTATATACTAAGGTCTAAACACAGACACTTGATCTCATCAGTTGAGAACAAGGATTGTTTTTTGTTTTGTTTTGCTTTGTTTGTTTTTTGTTGTCATTGTTGTTATTTTTGTTGTTTTATTTTGTGTAGTTTGGGAGTGAGGACACTATATTTTAAGGCTATGTGGTCAGGTCACTATTGTAAATTCAGGCTTGCTGCCAGTGAAACATACTAAAATAACATTTGTTATTGATTGATAAATTGAAAAATCTAAGGCTTACTTCAGTAAAATCTCCCTCTCCCTCACCCCACTGTCTGCCACCATTAAATAACAAAAATTATAATGGGTGTCCCAGGGAGCCTCAATTTTATAAGATGCAGAAGAACAGGAGAAAGAAAGTGAGAAGCTAGACAATGAAAAGAGCCTATAATTTTTAATTCCTATTCAGATATTTATTTTGACATGCTCTGGGGCTTAATCTGTGAAATAAAATCTACCTTTACATGGAAATATCATATGACAAAGATATTCTGCTTTAGGATGATTCACGAGGTGAAACAGTTTGACTAGTTAGGAGAAACTTTAAAGAATGAAAATATCTGGGCTTGTCTCGAACATCTAAAATCTTGACTATCCCTTTCCCCCATCCCATTTTTGAATTGCTAATAGATAGGATGGACTGCTTTAGTGAAGGATTGTAACATCTGTAATTGTAATACATTTTAGCAGCATATCGAACATGCTCTGCTTGATTTTTTACACTGTAACTCACTTCTAGGAAGCTGTGCTACTTTTTGCAAATCTAAATATTAGCCTTTATTTTAAAATTTCAGATCTTGGAAATATTCTCCTGGAATCATCTCAATATCCCATATCTGGAAACATTTTGGTAATGGTGGATATGATCAAAAGATCATGTTGATGTTACTGATAATTAAAATAGGTCTATTTTTGTTGGAGCTTGTGTGATATTCATTCAAGTCCTTCTTAAAAATTTATTTCTCAGTGAATAGACAAGCTTCAGGGTCCTGTAATATTTGTATAATAAGCATTAGTGCTATGCATTGTAAACAGGTTTCAGAAGACCCCATACCATCAAAAGTGGTGCCCACACTATTTTAATGGGGCAATCAGAAGAAGCCATTGCAGTACATTGGAAATTGGAGGACGTTATTAGAATAAAGCTCATTCTCATTAACATCCTACAAAACAAAAGATGGTCTGTAGTTTTATTAAATTGAGAAAACTATTTGAACTACAAGGAATACATTTACTTATCTATAAATTTGCCTGTTCTTTGGGATTCTTCTCTTTTGTTTTTTGAAGAGGATGTGCTTTTTGCTAGACTTGGTAATATTAACTGGACTATCTGCTGTTACATAACTGACTTAATATTTAATGAAACCATAAGATTACCATTTTTTACAGAAGAAACATGATTGGGTATTGGCAATTTCATATAGATCTACATGTTTCTGGGTTGTGTGGTTTTCTGTCAAGAGGGAAACCCTGGATAATGAGCAAAAAGGAATCTGGCTGGTAATTTTCTTCAGTTGTTATAATACCTTCTAATATGGTTTTCAAGGTTCTTTCAAAGGTAATTGTCAAAATGGTTCAGTTAAAGGTAATTCTTTTATTTTCCTTTAACATACATATTTTGTATAACATAGTAGAAACCCATAAAAAGTGAAATAAAATTTAAGTTATAAAACTCATTTTCTTTGGCTTATATTATAATGGCAAAGTTGTGATATCAACAAGTCTGTTTAGATACAACTTAAAATTGTTTCTGCCATTGGAGAAAATAGAGAAATTAATTTTTGTTTAAAAATATTATGGTTATTTAGGTTTTTCATTTATTTGAAAACAATTGCACTTCAATGAATTCTTATAATATTAAAGAAACAGAGATTTTGCACTTGGAAATTGGAAAATCTTTAATATGCAAGTAGAAAAATATCTTCTAAAATAGATCAATGGATGTGAGTCATCATAAGTTAGCCATTTAATGTGATATAAATGATTTCAGGTTTCTAGATTAAGTCAAGTCAACAGGCCCAGAAAATCAACCAATCAAAACGAAAACAAGAATCTAGTTCTTATATTTCATTATACCCATTCAATGAATAAATTACTAGTCAATTTAAAAAAACCCTATTTGTATACTCAAATATTATTTTGAATTACTCACTTTTTATTTTTTTTACATTTTTTAATAATAATTTTTATTTTGTTATGTTAGTCACCATACAGTATATCCTTAGTTTTTGTTGTAATGTTCCATGATTCTTTATTTGCATATAACACCCAGTGCACCATGCAATATGTGCCCTCCTTAATACCCATCACTGGCCTATCCCAGTCCCCCAACCCCTCCCCTCTGAAGCCCTCAGTTTGTTTCCCAGTGTTCACAGTCTCTCATGGTTCATTCCCCCTTCTGATTACCCCCCCTTCATTCTTCCCTTCCTTCTCCTACCGATATTCCTATTTCTTATGAATTACTCACTTTTTAGAAAAGATTTAGAGAGAGAGAGTGTGCACAAGCAAGGAGTAGGGGAGGGGCAGAGGGAGAAGGAAAGAATCTCAAGCAGACTCCCCAGTGAGCACAGAGCAGGCTGGATCCCATTACCTTGAGATCATGACCTGAGCCAAAATCAAGAGTTGGATGCTTAACCGACTGAGCCACCCAGACACCCCTGAATTATTCACATTTGAGACATTTCTAGTATTAAAAAGAATTTGCCTTAAGACATTCTTATGACCATTCTCTAAATATTTGAAATAGTTCATATGAACGCCTTTCTTTATCAAACTCACATTCTGCAGTTAATATACCCAAATATCAGGTATAACCAAGAGTGTAGATGCACCATTGAGCCTGGTCTGATCTGCTTTGCAGACTCAGCCTTATTTTAAGGGGCACCAACTGGCAATGGGAAATGCTCAAACAAGCTGAATCTGATCCAGAATCTGTCATGAAGAGAAAACACCTGTAACTAAAGCATTTCTCCAGTCCTGTTCTGAGGCAAATCAACCAGAGAATTCCAAATATGGAAAAGGCAAAGGAGAAAACCCAGGAGGTTCCTGTTCCTAGCTTTGCCTCTTTCCCCTTTGTATCAGCGTGTCTCCCCCCACATGGAACCGGTTAGTGTCTTAACACTTCCACGTGCCACCATGAATGGAATTGTGCTCTTGAGAAAGAACATGAAGCAAGTATACAGCATGCAAATAGCTCTCTGTATCCACTGGATATTTTAATAATAGTAACAGTGTTTTGAGGAAGGTTAGTATCCCCAGCACCAAATGAGGAGGTCGAAGTCAGAGTGATGGTTTACTTCATCCGGGTCTCACAGAGAGGAATTGGTGAGGCTGAGATCCCAGCTCAAAGCCTGTGGCTCCAAGTGGGTCATTTTTCTATTCCATAGTCATGTCTCTCTAAGGAATCCATTTACACTGAGAGGGGAAAGACTGATAAAGATTTAAACAGTGATTACTGAAAGTACCTAGGGAACTTTAAAAAAAAATGTAATAAAGATTCCTGAACTTGGGCCTTACATGCTGTGTTTTAAAAGGGCTAGGGGTTTGTAAGGTGTTTGGTTTTGTCTTTGTTTTTAAGTTTTCTCTAAGTTCTTCTGCTCAGTCAGATCCGGAAATGCGTTGAAAGTATTGAGACATCTTTAAAGTACATGCAAGAATATTTATAATTTTCAAGGGAGAAAATAAATCTTTTAAAGCAAAGTGTTGCTATTCAGAATTTTTGTATTATCTAGTTGTCTTGAGAAGGTATTTTGAGGAGGGGGAGCTTCCTGGAATCTCTGAAATTATGACATGAAGGGAGGCACTCACTCTGCTTTCTAAAATGTGTGCTTGCTTTCACAGAGCATGCCTGGACCCTTATTAAATCTTGGATTCAAAAAATAAGTCAGTAGGCTGCTTATCATCCCTAGTAGAGCACAGGCTACAAGAAAAACAAAGCTGTTTCAAATGTTAGCTGCAACTCCTCTGTTAGCTGCGTGAACTGGGGAAAAATATTACACCTCTCTGGATCTTTGTTTAGCCACTAAATGTAGATATTCATATGCATCTCATGATATTGTCCCAAGAATAAAGCAAGCTGTTGTAGAATGCTTGGGCTAGGAAGTGTACCAAAAATGTAACTAACATTCATTTTCAAAGCATGTATTCTTTGAGCAGTAATCTTTTGAACCAAAGCACCTTCCTCTTTGTTAGGGTTCCCCATCTTGTGTTATATTACCCTTCAAAAATGCTGTGAAAAATAAGGCTCTATGGACAAATTTGTTCGGTAAATACTGAAGAACTCATTCTCATTCAAAGACTCACAATAAACAGATTAAAAATCTTGAGGGGTGCCTGGGTGGCTCAGTCAGTTAAGTGTCTGCCTTCTGTTCAGGTCATGATCCCAGAGTCCTAGGATTGAGCCCCATTTTAGGCTTCCAAGCAAGGAGCCTATTTCTCTCTTTCCCTCTGCTGCTCCTCCTGCTTGAGCTCTCTTGCTCTCTCTCTGTCAAATAAATAAACAAAATCTTTTAAAAAAATTTTGAGAAGATGTTTTCATGAAGAAAGACTTTATTTAACCCATCATTTCTTAAACATACATAATGAGGGGACTGTTATCCACATGGGGCACCTTTTAATATTCTGGAAATAATTTCCCCCAAAATACACTTAGGGAAAAAATCTTCCTTTTATTAGTAATGTCTCAACAACACCTATGATTTTGCTTTAAGGTTAATTGAAACAGGGTAAAATGAAACTTCAGGATATAAAATGTAATTTTATGGAGGTATTATTTATAATCACATTGTGATCCCTCTAGTATACAGATCACATGTAAGGCTATGGTGCAGCCACTTTTTTTTTTCTGTTTATATGTAGGGGTGAATATATATGTGTACATGCTTGCATGCGAACGTGTTTGTATGTCTGTGTGAGTTTGTACGTGTGTGAGTATAGAATTAGGAATTTCTTTACATATCATCAAGTCGTGAATGATATATGAAGTGTAATTCCCTGTTCAATATAGAAGGTATTGTAATTACTGCTATGCTGTTTTAATCTTTATCGCATGTGATAAATATAGACCTAGTCAATCTTAGGGAGCCTATTAATTTAAACATCCGATCAGAGTACACATTTAAAATACCGTCTTGAATTCTATTCTTTTAAATTCATTTTCCCACATTCTCTTATGCTCCTCAGAGTTTACCTCCACTGGCTGGTATTTTCTCAGATAACCAGTTTATTTATAAAACCCAAAGAACTGAAAATTATGTTGCACACAAAGCAATATTTAGGTTCTTTCAACATTTGAGGCAAAGCAACAAGAGGTTTGACTTCCTCCAAGACCAACTTAGGGTCACTGCTTGTTTGTTTTCCTTTACATGGGCACTCTAGCCTTCCTTAACGTCCAATTTGCCTTCAATCAGTAGGTATTTAAACTACAGGAGGAGTCCAGCCAAAATAAGCCATCTTTCTGCCAGTTCCAAAGTCTCCTTTCCTCCCACTCTCTCTGGGTTTCCTCTTATAACTTTACCCTTCGCTTAGTCCATGGAACTTGCCTGGGCCCTCTAAGGGACATTTAACTTTAGCGAGTTATTACTCATTTTAAACAAAGTGGCAGCATCACTGTTCCTAGAGAAGGCAATTGTTGGCAGAAAAGCAAGAAAAGAAAAGAAGAACAAGCCTTCTTCTTACTTTGTCCTTGTTCATAATGGCTTCCTACTGATTCTGAAAATCTGGATTGCTAGGGGAAGGATAATCCCTTTCCCACTTTCCTTTTAATATAAAGATGATAGGTAGGTAGATAGATTGATTGATAAAGTCTGTGTGGGTATGTGTGCATGTGTGTTTTATAGTATGAATACATACAGTACAGAGAAGGTCAAATTCATAACCTAAAAAAATCATTTGGCATGGTTGTTTCTGTCTGAAGCCGCAGAAAGTGCATCTCCCATTTAAGGAAGCTCTGCTCCAGGCCCTTGCCTTCCATTCCCTTTGCTAAGCAATATGTCCAGATTTATCCACGCTCCAATCTGTCTCCAAAACTCAAGTCCTGCACATTCTCTTGCCCGAAAACAAACTTTAATAGAAAGGACTGTTAAACACACTATCTATTAAGTCACACCAAAGACACTTTAACTCACTTGAATTTAAGCATCTAACTAAAGGTACGTTGGTTTTCCTTTCTGATTTCTGCCCCTCGGCACCCCTTTCGTTTCTCAACTCACCCATGGCAATCATGAACTACAGCATTTAGGAGTGAGAAACTTCCCTAAAGACACATCCAAAAATGATTTTTTCTCATATCAAGAGCCCTTTAAAATTCTTTTTTAAAATAACACTTTGAAAAAAATAACATCTGTTTAAATCCTTTTATCATGATTTAAACACATTTTCAGTTATCACATTTTTTTTCTTTTTTTTTTCCTTTTTTTTTTTAAAGTTCTTTTTATACCTGTTACCATGGACACAATGTTGCTTGCCTCAGAGTCTAATTAAAATGGTTACTTGTTCAGCCAGGGAATTAGAGAATAATCACGTGTTGGGGGAGTGGTTTCAATCTGAGGAAACTATTGTTCAGCTTCTCTTGATAGAAATGTTTCTCCTCTATCAAAATCCTCTTTCTATTTTACTAGGAGTGTTTTGACTAATAAATCCCTGAACAGATCCAACATATACTATTTAGAGCTGTAGGTCAGATTTTAATCTTATGCCTCTGACCTTTGGACAGGTTTCCATGGGGTATAAAACAAGGATCTGGTATTTGTGTATATGAGTGCATGGGGGGCAGGGGGAGAAGGAACCTTGTCTTGCTAAGTTATTGAATCCATAATATCTCACCTACTGTAAAATTTAGAAAAAATTGTGATGGAGAAATTTCCTAGGTTTCAATCCATCTTCTCATGAAACCACTCTTCTCCTTTTATATAGTTGATTTCCTCATATTGGACTGTATGTCTTTATTGTTTTTGTTTTTTGTTTTTCTTGAGAGAGAAATCAAATACTTTAAAATAGCTAAACCTTCGTTTAAATTCAATTATGATAATAGGTTTGTCTAATACATCATCAGGCAAACACGTGTTTAAAACTAAATAAGTGAGAAAGAATTTCTTTCTTTTTTAATGTTTTTTTTTATAATATTATGTTAGTCACCATACAGTACATCCCTGGTTTCTGATGTAAAGTTCGATGATTCATTAGTTGCGTATAACACCCAGTGCACCATGCAATACGTTCCCTCCTTAATACCCATCACCAGCCTATCCCATTCCCCCACCCCCCTCTCCTCTGAAGCCCTCAGTTTGTTTCTTAGAGTCCATAGTCTCTCATGCTTCACTCCCCCTTCTGATTACCCCCCCCCTTTCTTTAGCCCTTTCTTCCCCTACCGATCTTCCTAGTTCTTCTTGCTCAATAATAGAACTTCTAAGAGCACAGCTTTGACAATGTTGACTACCAGGGTATTTACAATAGACAATAATAAGTCAGAAAGTTACTATGGTTTTCCAACAAGGATGTAAATCCAGTGTTGAAAATTTCCAAAGGTGGAGAGATTTTGCTATTTTTATTTATTTTCCACAGTCCACTCACTTTCACAACTTCCATCATGCACCATCTTAGTGCAGTCTCTATGTTCTCTAGCATCTTACTAGAGACAGCTGAAAGGTATTCAGAAGAATATTTAGTATGAGCTCCCATCTCTTAAAATCAATCATGAACTTGACCTGATAAAATGTTTTGATTATTTTATATATTATGATATTAAATGAAGTATATAAAAATACGAGATTCTAGGGGCGCCTGGATGGCCCAGTCAGTTAAGCTTCTGCCTTCGGCTCAGATCATGACATTAGAGTACTCAGATTGAGCCTCGCATCAGGCTCTCTGCTCAGCAGCGAGTCTGCTTCTCCCTCTCCCTCTGCCTATATGATCTCTCTCTCTCTCTGTCTCAAACAAATAAATAAAATCTTTTAAAAAAATGAGATTCTATTGAACCACAATGCAGTAGGAGTAGTGGCAAAACAGTGTAGGGCTAATGAGAAGCTGACCAGATGGTGTGACAGGAAGTTAGATTCAAGGGTGACCTCTGGTTCCAGTAAACCATCAGGCCCTGTGCTGACCCATCATTTACCCTCCTTGAAAGAAAAGGGTTGGGTCCATCATCTCTAAGTCTCCTTCCCCCTCCAAGCACCCGTGATAGTTCAAGTTTTCCACCAACATTTAAATCATACCTCTTCAACTGCCAATGATTTAGACTGGCAATTAGGTATCACATTTTCCTGAACCATAGTCTTATTCCCAGATTTGAAATCAGCTATTGAGAATCCAGAAGGGAATTTTCTGGTTGACAAAGCAGAATCTCCTTTAATTTTTATGATAAACCATGAGATTTCAGAAGACTTGTTTGATTATGGTAGGTGGTTTTGGGTTTTAACCCCCTAATCTCTGAATACCTAATTCCTTTGTCATTAAGGTAACAGGCAGAAAATGTATAAGACTTTTTGGAAGGAAGACTGCTTCTTAAGAAAAAAAAAGAAAAGAAATTTTGGTAGTCGTTGGTTTTCAGTTGTATCTATAAAATTTTGGTTGGTAAATATTATGTAAGTTGTTTAACTCATTTATATTTCCCACCAAAATTAGTGGCTTTTCATCAAAACTCAGTGCCTATGTTTTTAGACAGATTCTTAAAGCTGCCCAAAACAATAAGCTTATTAATTTATTATGTTTTCCTCAAGCAGTCAAAACCACAGTTTTTGCATTGAGTCTATAGGAAGAAAAAGGGAACTAAAAAACGAAATTTACCTGTCGTTTAGCCCCTAAGTTGTTTCTTTTTTGACCATTTTGCTAATCATTTCATTAAACAATATGACAATGCCTGAATGAGAAGTTCCTGGTCTCCTCCACCACAGACTTTAGAACCCACAGCCAGGAAAGCTCTTTGTAAGATGCTAAATGACTCTTGCTTGATCAAGGGATGAAAAAGGCAAAGATTTACAGAAAATCAAGTTTGACCTGAGCTTTGGTACTTTGAGAATCAATTTAAAAATGTGAGTAGAGGGGCACCTGGGTGGCTTAGTCGTTAAGCCTCTGCCTTCGGCCCAGGGCCTGATCCCAGGGTCCTGGGATCGAGCCCTGCCTCGGGCTCCCTGCTCCGCTGGAAGCCTGCTTCTTCCTCTCCCACTCCCCCTGCTTGTGTCCCCTCTCTCACTGGCTGTCTCTCTCTCTCTGTCAAATAAATAAATAAAATCTTAAAAAAATATGAATAGAAATTCAATGCACATTTAAAAAAATCTATTCCTAAGATGTCTCCACTCATGTCTGAGTGACTCAGTCAGTTAAGCATCTGCCTTTGGCTCAGGTCATGATCGCGGGGTCCTAGGATTGAGTCCTGCATTGGGCTGCTTACTCAGCAAAGAGACTGCTTCTCCCTCTGCCTGCCCCTCCCCTGCTTGTACTCACACTCTCCCTCTCTCTCTCTCTGACAAATAAAAAAATAATAATAAAATTTTAAAAATCTATTCTTTTATGATTGGGAGGAACACAAGAATAGGAAAAGTAACACATGGCCTATGTCACCAAGTAATACATGGCCTATGCACTCTGCTTACTTAGTTAATATTTTGGAATGTTCAAGCTTCAAATTTAAATTAAGATGAATTTGAAGTCTTGAAAATTAAATTTGGTATAATTCCAAAGCAAAGACCACACCAAACCTAAAAGTTACTATAATGCATATATGGATTCATTGTTCATTCTTTGAAGGAATATTTAGTAAACTCTTTCTATGTGCTGGCCCTTGTTATAGGGCCAGTGAGGCCAAAAGAAATGATTATATTCTCTCATGGAGTTTATATTCTTTTGAGAGATGCAGATGATAAACAACAACAATAAAAGTAACTTCAGAAAACAATATTTGTAAAAACAAATTAAAATAAGTTGGAAGAAGCTCTTTTATTTACATTTTAAGTTTGTGATGGTGATATTTAAGCTGATAATGGAATGGCACAGGGAAATAAAGCATGAAAATGCGAGAGGGAGGATTTCCAGAAAAAGGCCTTGAAGGCCATGGTCAGAAGTTTGGATTCCTGTATGTGAGGTGAGAAGCTGCTGAGGATTTTAGGCAGAAGAGTGACATGCATAATCAGATATACTAATTCCTCCTCATCCGTCAGATCTTCATTCCAAATCTCACCTCTTCTCAGGAGCCTTCCTAGGTCAACTAGGACCCTCTGTTAAACTTCTTCATAGCATTGTGATTATTTCCTTGATTGCATTTGGCATGTCATAGCATTTGATTTATTTATCGGCTTATTTGATTAAATCCCTCTTCTCTACTAGACTCCGAGTTTCATGAAGCTAGAAACTTTCTTCTTGTTCATCTTGTATAATGCTCTTTCTATCACAATGCTCTCAATAAGGATCTATTCAGTATACGCATGAATAATTGAACTATAAATTAATACATGAATAAAAGTTCAAATGAAAGAATTATATAATTTAGAATTCTAGGAATTACAAATATTAAATATTTCATATTATTGAAAGAGACAAGAAATTTAGGTAAATTCATTCCTTCTTCCCTAATCCACCTGAGTTATCATAAGGAAGGATAGTCATCTTGGAGGTAAAAAAAAAAAAAAAAAAAAAAAAATCAGCACTTGTTTGGAGTCAAGGATACAGATAGAGATGGCACTAATCTGATTTTTCTCCCTTTGCTTAATGACCAAATTCATCAGGCAGTGATTTTCATAGAACATACATTTTACTACAAATTCAGTGTGTCCATGTTTGCCTGGAGTGATTCTGCTCTTTGTTTGGATTACAAATACTCCTGATATTTCTCAGTAGATCTGGGAAAAATGGGACAACATATAACACTCGTTTTTGTTTTTTTCATAGTTGATGAGTCCATATCTTCTAAGAGCCGGTCCACTCACTTAGTGGACAAAGAATCTCTTCTCAGTTCCATTCTTATAACTAGAAAAAAAGATTTTAAAAGATTTTAGCCAGACTTATACAGAAGAAAATAACCCCAGGGTAATGGGGACTATTATAAGAACCAGAATGCATGGCTGAAGTCCAAAGAGGGAAATAGAGGATAGTTTTAGATGACACAGATTTTAAACCATGGAGAGCCTTGTAGGTGACTTAAGAGACTTGGTCTATATCCTAAGAACAACAGATTTTCTTCCAGAGGAAGAGAATCAGAAAGGTAATGGCACTGTCAAGTTTGTATTCTGAAAATACAACTCCATCTTCCTGATGACAATGATCCAGTGGCCGAGGTAAGAGATGGTGGTACTGTGGGCTAGGAAAGTGACAGTGATGAAAGAGAAAGAAAAATATATTAAAGAAATATTTAGAATATAAAACCTTCTGGTCTTAGGAATATGTTGGGTGGGAATGATGGTAGTGATAACAAGGACTCCTAGATTTCTTCTGAAACATACAGGATGGTGGTGTTATTTACTATGATGAGGACACTGGGAGAAAAACAAGTTTGATGAGGAGGATCATGGTTTGGCTTTTGAAATGATGAAATTGAGTTCCCCTTGGAACTCAATTGAGAAATTCAAATATACAATTCAATATAAAGGTCTAAAAATCAGAAGAAAGTTCTAGACATACACATCTGAAAGACATTGACTTATGGGTAATAATTGAAAAACCTTGTTCTAAATGATATTTCCCAGGAAGAAAGCATATAGTGAAAAGAGGATCTGATATTGAATCTTGAGAGACCCCAGAAAGAATGAGATAAGCTGCAAAGGAGATCAAGGAAAGTGTAGTATAAGACAGATAAGAGGAGAAAATGAGCCAGTTTGGGTACAGTTTGCAAATTTTATTCATCTATGCAATAAATAAATATATATAAAATACTGTACTATAATATAATATTACTATAGGTCCTAGAGATTCAAAGAAAAGTAAATCACAGTCTGTGACAACACAACTTTAATAAAAATCTAAGCAGTTCTCTTAAGAGAATCAAGTTCGAAAACAAGAAAGTTGACATCAACTTAATCAAATGAAAATAATCATAATATGTCTTATTCTTAGATGTATTTTACTTCACAGGATTTCTCTATTTTTATGAGAATGCATTATTTGACCAGTAAAGAGAAGACTGTAGTTTAAGAAAACATTATACTACTTTGACCTTTTCGATATTCTATATTTTGATTGGCTGGATTGGAATATCTCATCATGTCCATCCAAGTAAGGGCAAGACTGTAAACACTGTGAACTTGACTAGTCAGCCAATCAAATTATAGAGTGTTGTAAAGGTCAAAGCAATACAATATGCTACTATAATTTACATAACATATGTGCAGCATTACAAGTCCAATATTTCATCCTTCAGACAAGGATTGAACAAGAACATAAAAAGGCATAACATAAATGCCTTTTCCTGACAATACAACGAGAAAAACATTCTTGAGATTTCCAAGATAGCTACTGAAGTTAGGAAGAAAGAGAGAGAGAAAGAAAGAAAGAAAGAAAGAAAGAAAGAAAGAAAGAAAGAAAGAAAGATTAAAAGATATCCATTAGTTAAAATTGATTCAAGCCAATTGGTAGGATATAGGAAGTTCTCAGAGAAGTTCCAAGAAAGTGGGAGGGAAGCAAGAGATGCATTGGTCTGAAAGTCAAGAGACCTGGATTCTATGCTCTGTTTTGCTACTGACTAGTTATAAGACTTGGAAAGGTTATTGAATTCTTTGGCACTTTTTTTTTTTTTATCTTTTGAAGGAAGAGGTACACTCATAATTATTGATTTCAATAACACTAGGTGACAGGATTTTTAAAGAATGCAGGAGTAAATATAAAGCTATCCCTCCCTTCAAAGTGAACACGATCTTGTGGGACATAAGACAAATAAATAAGCAATGAGTTAGATTACTTTAGGTAGTGATAGAAGAAACATCTTAGCATAGGCCTGCCCATAGTCTGTTATTGTTCTACAATGCCTCTGTCAGTGTGGAAAAATCTTCATTTATATATAAGATGTAGAGTACGAGTAGAGTCAATTCCCATAGACCTTGTGGTTGTAGACCCTTAAATTCTAGGCCAAAGATATAGTTCAGGATTCAACAATGAGGCAATCGGAAGCATAGTGATGCTAAAAATGACATGATTCACATTATAAACTTCTGAAATCAGTTCATAAAACCTGTCTATCATTATAAGGGGAAAAAAAAGCAGGTGCTACTATTCCATTCCTCTTTTGTTAACATTTTCTGGGTAGAATGTGATCTGTTGTGATTTTTTTCCTCTGTAAATGCTATTATAGATGTTGAAATAAGCATTCATCAAAATGTTAGAAGGTAGGGAACAGCAAAGAACCCAGTAAGATTTTTAAAAACCTGCACTTTCTAGGTCAATCATAGAAATATTAAAGACTAACAAATCAAAAATAATTTGTTACAAATAACAAATCAAATAAGTTATGAGAATGTTAAGTGAATGTTCAGAAGAATAATACATTTTCTTTTAAAAGTAACTTAATTTTGTGAATTTATAATTTCACAAGCCCAATCAAGAGCAAAAGTACTGAGCAATAAATGAAAGAATCCACTTAGCTAACTTTGATCAATCAAAATTATGGAAAAAGGACATTTAAAATTAAACAACCATTTCCAATTGCTGAAAATGACAATCTGGTGGATAATAAATATACTACACGTGTTCAATACACAGAATGGGTTTGCAAAAGTATTCTCAGAACCTTTTTGTCTTTTTACCTTGCATTAATCACTTTAAATGTGTATTAAAAGTGGGTAAGTAAACACGATCCATTTTATTCCCCCTGTAGTTAGTTTGTGATTATTTATTGCTCACCCAAATCATATCTGTACTTAGGGAATATTCTTGGTATTTCCATCTTCACAACTTCAAAAATTCCTTTCTTTAAAAAATTCTAGCAAGTATCCAGAATTTCTAAAATATGAAAGCTAAAATCATTGAAACAAATGTTTACCTATAATGATATACATGTGTGTGTATATATATATATTATGTATATATACAGAATATATGTATATATATATACACATATATAGAAATCCATTTAAAAGGATATAGAAAATGATCTCCAGGGAATGAAATTTTAACAATTGTTTAAGATGAAGGACTTTTTAGTGATGTGAGCAAAGGTAGTCTCCTGGACCCAGATCCTTAACTCACCCAGTTAATAAAGAATCAGATTAACCAGTGTAAAGATGACTATACATTAAATACTTTTCAAAATATAAAGGACCTTTGAAGTGGTTCAATAGAGCAATTATCTTATTTTACAGATGAATACATTGAAGTGAGGAGAGGCCATGTGACTTGTTCAAAGTCACACATCTAATTAGTTGCAGAGCTCAAAATATTCCAAAAGCTTTCCATCTCAATATTCCCCTGGGTAAAACCAAATGCCTTACAACGGCCTCCAAGACAGTGTTAGTCAAGGTCCTTGCAGAAGTTGATGATACACACAAGGATTTAACTGAAGAGAGTATAATAAAGGGAACACTTATAGAGGCATTGAGTAGGGTTAAGGAAACCAATGGTGGAAGTAAAGCATCCAGGAAATAACAATAATGAGAAGCCATTATTGCTCTTAGATTTAAAGGGGAAATGGGAATAAAACATCGTTGCCAGAGTCCAGAGAGAACTTGGGGCCATGGATGAAGGACTGTGTCTGATAGAAGATGTAACTGGAATTCAGCCACTAACAAAATCAAGCCACTGCAAGGAAGGAGTGGGGGGTGGGTGGGGATATTCTATCCTGTCTTTTCCTTCAATCTCCTGGTAATGCTTCTATCTGACAAGTTTGAGTCAAGGCTGCTCTGAACCTGGAAAAGGCAGTTCTTGGAGTCAGCCTCTGGGGGCCGACAGCATTGCAGAGAAAGCTGAAAAGGGACCGGGAATGGGTAAATGGCACTGGGTCATCAATTTAATAACTCTTATGCCAAATATTATATTTTATCACTGTATAATCTAGTAAACGTGTAGAAAAACCCCAACACTTTCTCAACCCAATTGATCAATTACTCAGTACTTAGGCAGATGTTAGCCATCAATGTTTGAGATAAACTCACAAGTGGGCATGTTGGTGTCTTTATAAAATCGTGATCTCCGATCCCACTTGGGTATTCAATGATCTCTGGAACTCTAGTCAACACTCTGTCTCATACTCCTCAGGGACTATTTTCGTTCTTCCTCACTCTCATCAGATCTCTGACAAAAGAACTCCCTGTCTTGCCAACCAATAATTTTACTGCCTTGTTTATAGAGAAAATAGAAGCTATCGGATGGGATGGGTGATTTCTAGATATTATATCACCATAACTGTAAAACTTACCATCATTCACATTTTACATTCTTTGCTTCCTTCCCCCTGCCACCAAGTCTCGTCTCATCACTTGTATTTTAAATACTGCTTCCTTGACTTCTTTCTCTCTCTCTCTCCACTTCTCTATTCCTTTCTTGAAGGTCACCATGCCACTCGCTGCTTCTCGTGAGCACTGAAATACATTCAATCTCAACAATCATTTAGAAAGAAAACTAACAACAAATCTGTTGTCAGAAAAATGATGATACTTATTATAAAAATGATCTCCAAAATTTCACTATATGGGTGCTTTACCCAACAAAAGTTGATTTCTTATGACAGAGTTCAGTACCATGAAGTTCCACATAAGGACTTTCCATTCTGTGTTTATCCCACTCTATAGGACTAGGAAGAACCCCACTCCATCCTGTGCGATTGGACAGCAGGGAAGAAAATGACTGTGAAGGATCCATGAGAGTATTTAGGAGACAAGCGTGAGATACCAACATTATTTTCATATACATCCCACTGGCTAGACTGTAGTCACACGGACTGTAGTCACTTAAACACAGAGGAGGCTGTGAGCCAAGACCACTTTTGCACTAATTTTCTATGGTGGCCACAACGAATTGCCACAAACTTTGTTCCTTAAAACAGCATAGATTTATTATCTTACCACTCTGTTAGAAGTCCAACATGGGTTTCATTCATCTGAAATCACAATGCCATCAGGGCTGTGTTCCTTTCTGAAGGCTCTAGGGCATGAATCTATTACCTTGCACTTTCCGAGTTTTTTTTTCTTTATAGATTTTATTTATTTATATTAGAGAGAGTGTGTGTGTGCAAGAGATAGCATGAGCAGGTGGAGAGACAGAGGAAGAGGGAGAAGCAGACTCCCCACTAAGCAGCAAGCCTGACAGGGACTCCATCCCAGGACCCTAGGATCGTACCTGAGACGAAGGCAGCACTTAACAGACTGAGCCACCCAGCCACCCAGCCTTTCCTGGTTTCCAGAAGTGATGAAAACCTTGGCTTATGACCCCCTTTCTCCATTTTCAAAATGAGAAATTGCATCTCTCTGACCTTTTTCTCACTAACCACAGCCAGGAAAGTTGTCTGCTTTTAAGGACTCACGTAATTAGACTGGACCCATCCAGAAAATCCAGGATAATCTCCAATTTCAAGATTTGTACTCTTAATTATGTTTGCTAGCTTGCTCTGTGGACCACTACTATGCTGTCTACCACACATTTAGAGAACACATTCCATTGCAATTGTCACAGTTTGTTTCAAATTTCTCTCTAAACATTTCCTATCTTTCTTATTTCCTTTATAACCAAACTTCTGAAGTCTTTTCTATATTCCCAATCTTCAATTAATTCTCTCCTATTCACTTATTTTTTTTGAAGATTTTATTTATTTATTTATTTGGGAGAGAGAGGTAGAGGGAGAGTGCATGAGCAGTGGGGAGGGGCAGAGGGAGAGGGACAAGCAGACTCCCTGCTAAGTGCGGAGCCCTATGCAGGGCTGGATCCCAGGACCCTGAGATATGACCTGAGCCAAAAACAGACATTCAACCAACTGAGTTACCCAGGCAACCCTCTCCTAGTCACTTACAAAACTTAACTGGTGCAGACTATCACCTCCACACTCCACTGCTGTAGTTTCTCTCAGTGTTACCGAGGTCTGCTTGCTGATTAATCACAGGGGCATCTTTTCATTCTTACACAATAACATTGGGTGTTAATCCACCTTGCCTGCTGTGCCCTTTTCTCTTGACTTTTCTATTACCTTTCTTTGAGCTGCATCTCAGTCTCCATTAATGATGTTTTTCCCTCTATTTATGTTTTAAATATTGTTTACTTCCCTGATACTCTCTTAGGCTCCCATATATGACATGGCATATTTCCCAAACTTGGCATATAAATAATGCACGTTTTAATTTTCTACTTGAGACCCATCCACCCAACTCAGCAAACCGTGTGAGGTCACCCCAGTGGGGTCTTCCTGCACTCCCCCTGCATGCTCAATCCAGACTTGTCTAGGGACTAATATCCATCGAATACTTCTAGGGTATAAGCTTTCATCACAAACAATCTCATTTAATATTCTTAACAATATGAGGTAGGAACTTTTACTATCCTTATTTTAGAGCTGAATAAATTGAGATCTGGCAGGATTAATTAATTTGCTTAAGGTCAGATAGCTAAAGAATGATTTGGTAAAGAGGAAATAAATAATGTTCCTAAAGAGGGGGGAGATAATTTATTCTTTGTCAAACCACATTATACATTTTAAAACAGGTCTTTTAATTAATTATTAATTTTTTGGAGGGAGAGAGGGAAGAGAAAAGAAATCAAAATGAGATTTCAGGTAAAATCTTAACCATCCCCACCTTTGTGCTTCAGTTGACAGTCTGTCTCTAGAAACAAGGTAGACGTGTAGAGGTAAATATAGTAACTAATTCTAGCCCCTTCCTTCAGTTTAGTCAGTAACTCAAAACTGTGTGTTGAATCCACCCTCTATGAAAAACATCGTGACTTTAACCTGCCCTCAAGAATGGCTTTGGTGGTAAAAGTCCCCAACCTAAGTTCTAAATAAACACAAAAGAATTTTTTGTTTCCGCTTTGCGTGGAGTATGGTGATCGAAGTAGAGAGTAAGGTCCTGAAACCTTTGGGCAACCATGTGGAGAGGAAGCACCTGCCAGCCCACCGTGGGCAGTAGCCCGGCACAGCAGGTGTCTGTCTACCTTCTAGGCTCCGCACGACCTGCTCTCTCTCATTTGCACACACTCTCTCTCTTTTGTCTCATTTAATTTTCCTCCTTTCCCCTCTCTTCTGCTTCTACTTTTTGTCTTTCTCCTTTCTCTCTCTTTCTCCCTCTCCTCTCCTCTTTCTCTCTCCTTTCCTGCGAGAAGTGTCAGTTTCGGTTAGCATTCAGAATGAATCTTCCTTGCTCTGATCTGGTTAATCCATTCTGACTGTGAGGTTCATTCGGCAGTAGTATAACTCTTCAGAAAGATTGTAGGATAATGAGGACCAAGTGACCCTGAAAGCTGCACTGTCAGGGGCTGATGAGCCAACTTGATAACCGAACTTAAATTTAACGTTTTAAAAATATGTGCTCCTCATCTGGAAAACATATTAAATTTCTAGTAGGGAGTTTTAATATTTTGGGGTTATATGTTAGAAGATTTAATACTTCTTACATATTCTGCTTGGATAGCATGAAAACCCAAACCAAATAAAAAGAACTGAAAACCCCCATTGAATTGTTGAAATGCATGTCTATGACTCTGGTCTTTCAACAGAGGCATTTGAAGAAGATATTTCCAAACTGCACTTGTTATTTGACCCTGACCATTATAATTAAGGAAGCTATCACCAAAGCAATAATCCCCTATTTTTTATCATATTTTAATCTCTTCTTAACATCTTTCACTCTTAGAAAGCATCTTCTTTGTTACTAACTTGTTTAATTTCTGTCTCCTCCATGTTTCTAAGAAGCTCCATAAAAGCAGAGAAACTGTTACTTTTCTTCCTACATCCTGGCACATAGCACAGGACCTAACCTGTACAGTTAAGTGATCCTCCAATACTCAATCTGACAGCTTCTTTCAAGAAACTAAATTGGGTGCATGTCTGATATCACTCTGTTGAGGTCTACGTGCATGAATACAGTGAATGGGAATGAGTGAATGGGAACAACTTATTGAGAGCTTGAAGAGTTTATCAGGAAAACATGATCAGTTCAACAGAAGTCATGACCAAAAATTCTGATTATCTATTTCCTAATATACAACATTTCAAGATTTAAGAAACTTTGCAAATGGCAAATGTTTCTTTTATACTCCTGAAAGCCACTGAGCTTGCCATAGAGAGAAAAGAAAAATAAGAAAGTTCTCCATTTGTACATGTTCCGCAACTTTATAATTTTCTTTCTTTATTCATATGTGTATATATATATATTTCTTAGGTGCAAGGTAAAATAGTAGATGGGAAGATACTAATAACTTCACTCTTCAAAGAGTGTGGTGTTTTGGAAACCCTATCCTATGTATGATGCCTCTGCTTCTAGAATCCCAAAGACATAATATGGTCCTGAAGACCTTTCCTAGGCCACTATCCACCTCTTTATCTCATTTCACTTGTGTCATTTTCTCAAACTCCAAGTGCTCTTCATCTTCATAGAACACATGCTGGTGCCCCAAACAGAATATTCTTTCTTCTAAGCTCTGCCAGTTAACTCCTGCTGTTTCTTCATATCTTAAATAAATTCTAAAGAAATGCTGGAGGAACACTTTACTTGTCCTTCCACTTCATGTCAAATATGTTATGATATGCTCTCACTTTACCACACAAATTCTTATTCTAAACACAATAGCTCTTTACATTTCCTTCAGTGATTATTTGATCAATGTCTGTTTCCACCACTAGTGTGAAAGCTCTATACGCGCAATGAGAGTACTTAAAACAAGTATCGAAAGAATATGGAAGTGCAAAGCCAACAGGTGATACCTCCTAACTGTACATCTTACTGGGTTTTAAAATGTAGATTTAGTCTATTTAACAGCAACAATTTAAAGTCAAACAAACAAAAACTGTGAGCAAATGGATCGTTCAGGATAAATGCTTCACATTAGGTCAACATGCAGAGTGGATTGTGTTTTTTATTTATTCATGAATGTTTGGTACCATACAAAATGGACAATGATCTATCTCATATGTCTATTATTCAGCTTATCTCCTTTTTAAAACTTTGTTTCTAAGTTTGTCCCATTCTTTCCCTTAACCCTATGCTAACACCTAAAGATTAGAACTAGTAGAAATCAATAAGGCATAATTCAGTTATAATATCATTTGAAATTTTGAATTCATTCATTTATGCTTATATTAACACACTCAAAAATCAAATATTTAGCACCTACGATACCAGATACCATATGGATAACAAGAATGTCTTGATATACTAAGCACATAAAAGTTCTTATTCTCCAGCACTCCTTGATTTAACTTAGAACTTAATCACATAAATAGTTGCAACAAAGCCAATGTGATGAATCATGGTAGCTGCTTAAACTAAGTATGAGAATTTCAGAAGAAGGGATCATTGCTTGTAGGACTTCGTGAAAAGAGATGTCAGGAAGGCAGAATTTGCATTGTTCATTAAGGAACTGGAAAGATTTTGTTGGATTAAAAAAAAATTGGAGCAGAGAGAATGACATTAATAAAAGTGAGGAGGCCAGAGGTCTCAATGGGCAGCATGAGGAATCCAGTTGAACTGATGAGTAAGAATCCAGAGCAATGGAATTAAAGCTGGAGAGGAAGATTGAGCTCGTTTGTCAAAGGTCTTGCATTAAGGTGACTAGACATTCTGTGTGCCCATGCCTGTCCCATTTTATACCTCATACATTCTATCTGGTTTAGTTTTTGAAAATGTTATTTTCTAAATAGAACTTCTTTATAAGTTTACCAAATATTAGAACCAATTTATTAATCAATCAATTAATACTTTAAAACTTATGTACTTTTATAGCTTTAGTACCTCATTTGGCTCATAGGTTGGTCTCTGCTTAGAAAATAAATCATAAAACTCTGCTAGCAAAGGTGTTTCTATCATCGCTTATTAGGAGTGAGACAATAGGGACACCCTAGTGGAACAGTTGGTTAAGCGTCTGCCTTCAACTTAGGTCATGATCTCGGGTCCTGGGATTGAGTTCCACTTCAGGCTCCTTGCTCAGTGGGGAGCCTGCTTCTCCCTCTGCCTGCCTCTCCCCCTGCTTGTGTGCTCTCTCTCTCCCTCAAATAAATAAATAAAATCTTTATTAAAAAAAGTAAAAAAAAAAAGAAAGAAAAGGAGTGAGACAATGAAAAAAAAAATAACCTCTTTAAGCCTGTTCCTCATGGGTTAATTAATAGCCTATACCATGTCTTAGAAATTAAATATAAAATGTGAAGAACATTGTTGTACTCAACATGCATTAGTTTTCTGGCTTCTTTTTATTAAAAAAAAAGAAAAAACCTCTAAGTTCCTATTACCAAATATTTTTCAAATTCAGAAATACAGTCAGTTAATACAAAGAATATTTTTCTAAATAACTATATTTGTAGCTGCATTTATAGAAATGAAATTCTGTATTTATAAAAATGGAATTCCGTGCTCAAATAGATTCAGTTAAAAGTATATTTTATCATGTGTTTTGTTATGGCCTGAATGTTTATGCCCACCCCCCCAATTCATATGTTGAAGCCCTAACAGTGAATGTGGTAGTATTTGGAGGTGAGGCCTTTGAGAAGTAATTAAGTTTAGATTATGTCTCAAGGGTGGGATCCTCATAATGGAGTTAATGCACTTATAGGCAGGGAAAGAGAGAGATCTATGAGAAAAGGCCATATGAGCACACAAAGAGGAGACAGCAATCTTCAAGCCAGGAATCTGCCCACACCTTGATCTTGCACTTCCAAGCCTCCAGAGCTGTGAGAAATAAATGTATGTTGTTTAACCCACACAGTACAGTCTATGGTATTTTTGTCATAGCAGCTAGAGCTGACTAAGACAATCTTGGATAAAATCTTGGATAAACTTACTAAAGATTCACAATGAACATTACCCTATTACAGGCTTTGAAGTGTTCTGAAACAAATTTATTTAAACTTTGGTAACTCCATCTGCCAAATCTATTAGATCATGGAACTCTTTTGCCAAGTAAAATAAAAAGACATCATGTAGGGAAAAAAAATGTATCCCAAATTATTGTGGGAACTATTGTGAGACTTATTCCAATGTTGATTTCTATTAGTATAAATAACCAGTTAATTGGAGATATTAGTAGTCATGAATGCAAATGATTAGTACTTTATTTGTCTATATTCTATGTTTCTGAGTGGTTTTTGCGGGGTAGGATAGATGGGATAATTCATCTCTAGACTTTAACAATCATAACACAATGAACCTGAACTGAAGTGCATTCAAAGTATAGTTTATCACATCCCTTGCTGTCACGGAAGTGAATCTATAAAAATCCTCCAGAACTGATAGCTCTTTTCATTTCTCCCAGCTATTTAAAGAAATAAAATTTCCAATTGCCCATTGCAGTCTATTCTGGTGGTATCCCTTTCCAGAGCAGTCCTCAATTGAGATGTTTTTGCTAAAGGTTCCACTCAACTCTACTGCTTTTATTCGAGTGCATTCCTTTGTGTTTGGTCTGTCGCAGACACCCAGAACAACTGCTGAGCCTCCTTCTCATAAATGTTTCATATACTTGACGACAGTATTTATCCCTTAGTTTCCGCATGTTTGGATTTTATTCAATATCTTTTTGGTTGATGTGGAGGAAAGGGAGATGGCACTTATGTTTCATACTCCACATTGCTGCCAGCTCTATCGAAAACACAAATTGATAATGTCAGTCCCTGCTTAAAATCCTCTAGTGATTTCCCACTGACTCCAAAGTTAAACCCAACCTTCATAACATAGGCCAAGAGACCTTTCATCTTGCCTCTGCCTGACATTCTGCCTGAATTCTTAATAATAATCTACTTCCACTCCAATCCCAGCCACACCAGAATAATTTGTGTAATAAGCCATGCTGTTTACATCTTTATCCTTTTGTGTGGTGCTGTTTTCTCTACCTAGAATGTCCGTCCCAGCCTTCTTTAGTTTAATTACCACACATGCTGTAAGACTTGGCTTAAATTACAGTTAAAAGAAATGTTTCTTGTGCCCACTAGGCAGAGGTGTTCACTCCCTCTAGACTGCTCCATGTCTGTGCTGATTTCTTTTGTTGATCTTATAACCTTGAAGTATAATTATGCATTCACCTGCATTTTTCCTCTACTGCACAGTGACAATGTTGACAACAGTGTATGCTTAACCCACACTTTCAGAATGACAGCTGATGAAGGTGACAGGATTGTTTTTCTCTTGAAACCAGAATTCCAGGGATAGGTAGTCCAAAGTGAGTACTGCAGCTCAATGACACCAACAGGGAGGGGACCTATCTCACCAGCCTTCAGGTCTCCATCATTATCCTAATTGCCTAGTAGCACAAGATGGCTTCTTCACCCCCAGATATCACATCCATAGAGTTGGGAAGAAAAAGGAAGGAAAGAAGAGAGAAGGTCCTGGAGTTGGCAACACATTTTCCTAAAAAACCTACAAGACTTCCACTTACATCTCATTGCCATAATTGCATCACATATCTATTCCCTTGTTACAAGAGAATTGGGGATGTTGTGTATTTTGGACTGGATGTATTTTTTCCCTTAAGAAAGTAAAGCTTTGGGTAGCAAGGAGGAAAGGCAGTTGATATAGGTCTCTAGCAGGGTTTGCTACAGAGATTTCTTCTTCAGTGCCTTGAATTATACTTACTACATCCTAGGTACTCAATAATTATTAGATAAATGGGAATAAAAAATAACCCAAATCTAGTTTTTTTTTTAAGATTTTATTTATTTGACAGAGATAGAGACAGCCAGCGAGAGAGGGAACACAAGCAAGGGGAGTGGGAGAGGAAGAAGCAGGCTTCCAGAGGAGGAGCCTAATGTGGGGCTTGATCCCAGAACACGGGATCACGCCCTGAGCCGAAGGCAGATGCTTAACGACTGAGCCACCCAGGAGCCCCCCAAATCTAGTTTTTTTTTTTAATTATATACTTACTAATTTAATAGTCCCTAAAACATATGTCTGCTTTCTACCAGGGCTCATAGTTTTGAAGTGATAGTTTCTGGCTTTGCTTTTTCCTTTCTATAGAATTTTAGTAAGGTAAAAGGCATTTTCTTTGCTTTAGACTTCCCTTGTCTTAACCTTGCAGAGTGAAGGCTTTGAATAAAAAAGTTGCCTGTGCAACCACAAATTTTAAACTTGTTATTGAAGGAATACATTTCTGTCACTTAACAAAAGGGCACTGACATCATATGCAAAAAAAAATTCTCAAAAATTTTGTGTAGTAATATTAATTTCTGTGATTCTAAGCTGTTTTATAGAACATATTCTTTTTTTGTTTAATATCACTTTTTGTAATTAAAATGAAAAGGGAGAGAATAAATGTACTTTAAAATACATCCATTTAGTTAGAGTCAATACTTGGATAGGCCAGAGAACACAGGTGAAGTTCATTTTACTCTGTTCCCCATCTCCTTTTTGTCTTAACAACTCTCCCAAATCCCATTTATTTATTCATTTTTTCCACAAAATGTTTGCTGAACATCTACTACATGCTGTCACTATTCTGAGTGCTTGAAATACATTAGAATATTTATGAATAAAGTATATAACGGATAACTGTTTTTTAGATCGTCTTTGTGTAAACAAACTCTTGTCTAGATCACTTGGACTTTCCTTATTACATAACCCAATGATCAATTGGGTCATTTGAACTGTCAGGAATATTTTGACACATGTCTGATCACCACTCCCATCTTAAAACACCCTCTATATGTGGCTTCCAGGATGCTACTTTCCCTTTAAGTCATCCTGCCTCACTGTTTATATCTTCTCAGTTTCTTTTTTCAGTTAGTTTTCATCTCCCCACACCCAAAAATAAATATTAGAGGCATACAAGACTCAAACCTAAGACCTTATTTTTTTTATTTTTATTTTTTGCTAATCTACTCAGGTTTTTCAGATGATTTTATCTAATGTTATGGCTTTAAGTAATCTCTACATGCCAACAATTTCACAAATTATATTTTATCTCTATTCTGGTTTTATATATCCAAATCTCTACCTAACATGTCTACTTGGTGCTGATGGGACATTAGATCTAACAGGTAAAATCAGAGTCCTGTTCACTGTTCACTTACCCAAATCTACTTTGTCCATAGTGGTTCTCATCTCAGTAAAAGGCAATTTGGTGTTTCTGGTTGTGTAGGCCTAAATTCATAAACTCTTCCTTAGTCCTTTATTTCTGTCATACTAACCATCCACCAGCAAATCCTATTGGCTTAAACTTTAAATGTTCAAACCCAACCATTTCTCAATATGCTTATTACTACTCACCCTGGTCTAAACCATCAGTATCATTTGCCTGCATGGTTATATATTTGCCTGTACAATATATTTGCATAGGCTTTCTAATTGGTGTCCCTAATGCAAACATTGCCCACCATAGTCTCATCTCAACATGGCAGTCAGAGTACTACTAATACAAATGCCTCAGATGTCACTCATTGTTTTAAAACTCTTCAATAACTTTCCTCTCACTTATAGGAAAAGCCAAAGCCCTTTTAATGCCCTATATGTTATACTTATTTTTCTTTTTTATGAAGTATTTATTCATTTATTTTTGGTGGGGGGGGAGGCAAAGGGAGAGGGAGAGAGAGTCTTAAACAGGCTCCATGCTGAGTGTAGAGCCCGACATGGGGCCTTGATCTCATGACCCAAAGATCATGACCTGAGCCAAAACCTACAGTTGGAAACTTAACTGACTGTGCCACCCAGGCATCCCTATCCTGTTGTATTTCTAACTTCACCTGCTATGATGACGCTCATCTTGCTGCAGGGACACTGTCCTCTTTCTTGTGTCCTGGCCCTTGGGATTCCTAAACTCCTCACTTCAAAGCTCTCTTACTTTCTGTTCCTTCTTCTGGAATGTGTAAATATCTAGCTGGTTCCCTTCTTCACTTTCTACAGTTCTTTGCTCAAATGTCACCTTCTCATTGATAACACTTATAATATTACCAATGACCACCCCACCCTGAACTTGGCCCTCTTCCTACTTATTTTGGTTTATTTTTTCCTATTACATTCATTAAAACCCAACCAACAAACCAAACATATATTTATGGTTGCTCTTACTTATTGTCTGTCTAGCCATTCTAAATGTCAACTTCATGATGGCAGTAACTGTGTCTGTTTTGTTCATTGCTATATCCTATAGCATATAGGTGCTCTGCATATAGTAGAAAGTCAGTAAATATTTTCATTTAATAAGAGTAGATGAATAAATCAAAGCAAAATGCATAGATAACATTATAATATCTTCTTAACAAAAACAACAAGCAGTCTTCTACATTATGAGTATTATGTTTTTGCCCATAAATGATTCAAATCAAAAGACATCAGGAAGTATTCAAATTCGATGTTTCATAAAGCTATAGTCTACCTTTCCCTTTTATTAGATGGCTAGGACTCAGGTATACAACAGTGTACAAAAATAGAAACTGTATCTATCAATAATCAAAAGAGGACAATCAAAGAAACATGTGCTGACTAAATATGTCTTTTCTCCTTATAGTGTCTATCACAGCTTAAATACTACTTTAGTTTCTATGGTCTCATAGGTTATAATTTTCTTTTTATCAGAATAAGAATGTTTTAAATGGCTCCTTTTATGTGATGAGAAGGTATTTGCTGATCATTTAAAATAGCTTACAAAGATAAATATATGTTAAATGGTTTTCTATTTAAAGCTTACATAGAAATAACCCTCAAAGACCAGACAGTAATTACTCTTAATAACAAATTAAACTATTACCTGCTTATATTTTTCATTTTTTAGCTCGAAGATGGTCAGAATGAAAAACAAAACAAAACAAAACAAAAACCTCAGGAAAAGCAGTATCTTCAAAACTGCCAATTTGCATGTTTTGGTAAAGAAATTTCTTTTTTAACATTTAAGGAACAAAATTGCATTAGATGAAATGGAATGAAAGCCGCTTATGTTTCTAGTCATTCTATTTAAAATGTAATGATGGTGGACACATGCCAGTGGTTCCATATTTCACACAGAAAACTTAAATAGAAGAATTATATGTGAGGGACCTCACAATGACCTTTTTTTTTTCTTCTCAAATGTGCTCCCCCTCAAACAATTCAACCTACACAGAATTGAGAAAATATGCTTCCAATCCTTCCACTTTGTTGATTTTTGTAAATTATAATAATTTTGGTAAATTTCTTTCTCTTTGTCTTACTTTTAAATTCCCTTAAGGTTGTTATCATTCCATTTATTAACCAGTAACACTCACAAGTAGTGGAACAAATGTGACAAGGAAAAAACAATTGGTCAGTGCACCCTCACAACTTCCATTTGTGAATGGAGCCTCATATGCGGGTGATGGGGGATTACAACATGCTCTCTGAACTCTCCTGAAATTTTTTCTCTCCACTGAAACTAGCAATCATATTGATAGACAGATAGAGAAAGAGGAGATCCCAAAAGTTAGTTTACTCTGGATGCAAAGTTCAGACATTTCAAAAAGTGTTTTCTTTTTATTGTTTTTAACTCTTTCTGAATATCTTAAGCTTATACATCTATATGTTAAAAAGAAAGAATGATCAACTTCAATGTAACATGAAATAATTGTAGGACATCTAACATCTGGCCAAAAGATTATTTTACACAAAAATATGGAGAGTCTCATTGTGATCAGTGAATTCCTTGATATAGGGCCCCAGTGGGTGAAAGTTGAGAAGAGGAGCAGAGAGGTTTATTGACCTGGTGAGCAAGGAATAAATTTAGACCAATAAAGCAAAAGGTTTCAACCACTAAAGTCCAAGGAGCCTGACCAGCTGGCTGTCATGTGATTTCATAACTGAATTATCAAAAGATACACAGACATGCCCAGGTAGAAATGACCTCCCCTTTTTAATGTCAGAAACAAATAAAACCCTTCCAGCTTTGAGATTTTCAGCAGAATCAAGCAGCAAAAAGGGCAATTATCTATTGCATCCAGGAATTTAGAAGAAATGAGGAAATTGTAATGTTATGTACTTCTGAATATCTGTGTTTGGGGTATAGGTAAAATAAATAGATAACAGTCCAAATTACTTTCTTTTTTTTTTCTAGTTTTTTTTAAATAATATTTTTTTATTATGCTATGTTAGTCACCATACAGTACATCCTTAGTTTTTGATGTAGTGTTCCATGATTCATTATTGCATATAACACCCAGTGCTCCATGCAACATGTGCTCTCCTTAATACCCATCACTGGCCTATCCCAATCCCCCACACCCCTACCCTCTGAAGCCCTCAGTTTGTTTCTCAGAGTCCATAGTCTCTCATGGTTCATTCCCCCTTCAGTTTACCCCCCCCTTCATTCTTCCCTTCCTTCTCCTACCAATCTTCCTACTACAAATTATGTTCTCTGAAGATGTTACTCATCATCAAACTGGTCCACACTGTCAGGATCCTCGATGGATCCCTTAGTTCCTTGTAGAAGGTATAAAGCCAGCTCTTCTCCTGACACCATTTTAAGGTCCTTTCTTCTGTAAAGTAGGTACTTTTTTACAGTCTTTCTTTATAGCTTTGTCCTCCTTACAAACAACATCTCATTTTAAAATAACGTGTTAATTTAGTTAAAACAAAATTTGCTCATTGAGGCACCTAAAGTCCTAGGAAGTCTGACCTTTCCCCAGGTCATAAACAGGCCCCCAAAACAATTAAACTGTCAGCTTTCTGAGAGTGAAGACTATGTCTTCTGGCCTATAATCTGCTCACAACATATACAATGTGACACACACACACACACATTCTTGAAAATTGTGGTTGAGAGTTAATTGATTCCAGGATAGCCACATAAAATAAACTTCTAGGACATCAAGATTACAGGGTTTGATTTAGAACATACTGAAAACTCTGGCACAAACAGAATAAAGCAGAATCTCTTTGTTTTCCAGTAAGATCAACACCTGCAGAGTTAGACTCAAAGTTTGCAAGATGTTGGAATAGATGTAGGGAGGTCTTTCTCTTGCTCAAATCTCTTGAATTTGTATTTCCAGGCTGCCTACAGAATTGCTGTTGGACTTCCTATGGTTTCAGGAAGTCAAGAAGACCTCCCCAATATTCTTTCTCTTCCAGACCTCCCCTTGACCATTCTCTCACACCTAAAGTTATTTAATAAGGCAATACTTTGAGCCATTAGTGGTGAGGCTTAAATGAAAATGCAACTGGAAGAGTCTATTGACATAAAACCACCTTACTCCATAAAAGATATATTGGGCATTTCCTAGGAAAACATTCTAATGGGAGACAGGAAAAGCCAGCATGTAGATTTCTTACAGAACACATGGCACAAGATGTGTGGTGTTTTACATTTTCTCTTCGACTCAACTCTTCCTGCTTTCTTGAATCCCCACTGTAGCCTAGCAGTCTACTTGAAATCAGTTTGAATAACCTACCACAAGAAGAGAGTCCCAGTCTTTAAGTAATCTTAACTCTGAATGGGAATACAAATTTCAAAAAAGGAACAATTTAAATCACAGAATAAGCATAACCTCAATTGTATTTAATTCAATTTTATCTATTTACATGGAAAATATGGAAATGTGGAAACGTGGAAATGTGGAAACCAAGGCTTAGTAAGTTAAGTGACTTCCTCAAGAAGATATGTAAAGATAAACCTAGGTTTTATCCTCAGGCGGACAAGGAAGAAAAATACACAATAATGAATAGAGAATTATTTTATTTATTCTCAGTTTTCAAAATATATTTACACACACACACACATTTTCCCCTTTATGGTAGTGTTTTGGTGTAATTGTTACTTGGCCACTAAAACATAATTAATATCTTATAAAATATTGTTCACATTCTATGTGCCCTAAAAATATCTGTGCTGAATTAATTAGTGAATGAGTAAGTTAACGAACTTGGGGAATAAAATAATTTTTTTCTAAATAACTGATCAAATAATTGTTTTAAACTTCAAGCTGTGTAAAATGTATTTTGATGGCTAACAATATTGGACAACAGGACTTTCATTATCATTGTATACAATTTGTTTTGCACATATAATTAAGTTTTTCTGGCCTCAATTATAAAATCTGTGTGAACCACATATCTGTACCTTGTTTTATTGTATGTGTTTATGTTAAGAATGGAGAGAGATAAGATATATAATGTCCCTTGGCAAGTGACAAAACGTTGCAAAATAAAATAAAGAGGATGAGGTATTTTCCTCTTTCTAGAACTATCTATATGTGACTCTGAAATGCATGCCAGGTTAACTCATTCTGTTTTGTACTTTCTCTTCTTTAGCTTTGACCATCCACCTTGTTGCTCATAAGTTTGTTTTTGGGTGGAAAAAGAAGAGCTCTCTTCCTAATTTTGAGAGGAAAATAGATGGGAAATAACAGAAGGGCATTTTTCTTCGGTGACTAGACATTCAGTGAACAAGCAGGTTGTTTTGACAGATGAGCTAAAGGTCTGTCCATCATAGACGTGGGAGGTCCTCACTCCTCTGACTGCTGAAGGAAAAATGCTGAAAAACAGCCAGTGTGTAGATTGATCAAAAGAAAACATAGGCAAACCTGTTAAAGAAAATAAGACCGAGCGTAGAGACCGCTCATGATAAAATAAATGATGTTCTATGTGAATAAATGTGTGCTTACATAATTCTATTATTTATGATCCTTCTTTGGAGAATACTTACTATGTTTCAGTCCGCTTGTTCTCACATAAAACATGCACCTGGTTGTAAACTTGGCCGGAGTCATAATGATATCCCAGACCCTTGGGGTTGTTCTGACCCTTCCTCTCACCATGCCTTTGGCTTTGGCCATATCCTATTTGTTTCTCCTGATCTCCCTTCTCTCACATCCTCTTTGCTCGACTTCCTCAATACACTATTGAATAGAACTCCTTAGCCATTTGATTTTGGGAAAATAGTCAAACACCTTTTGTCTGTGTGTGTAAAATGAATCTAGCAAAAACTTCTCTACTGACTTTGGAGGCTATCTTTTTTTATTACCCAGCTTTACTGAGATATTTTTACCAAAAAAAAAAAATGTAGGATAGTTCAAGTGTACAGTGTTATGATTTGATATATATACACAAGAATATAAAAGGATGTGAAAAATTTCCTCTCATTGAGTTAAATAACAGATCTGTCACCTCACATTTTCACCATTTTGTGTGTGAGAACATTTAAGTTATACTGTCATAGCTAATTTTGATTATATGATACAGTGTTAACTATAGCTACTACTACGTTATACATTAGAGCCTCAGAACCTACCTTACAATTGAAAGTATGCACCCTTTTACTAGCTTTTCCTTATTTTCCCCACCACTTAATCCCTATCTGTTTCTATGAGTTTGACCTTTTTTTTTTTAATTCCACGTATGATACCATGGAGTATTTGTCTTTCTCTATCTGACTTATCTTGCTTAGCATAATGTCCTCCAGGTTCATCCATGTTTTTGTAAATGACAGGATTTCCTTCTTGTTAAAGGCTGAATAATCCATTTTTTTTATACACATCACATTTTCTTGGGCTATTCATCTGTTGACAGACACTTAGGTTGTTTCCATATCTTGGCTATTGTGAATAATGCTACTGTGAACATGAGAGTGCAGATTTCTTTTTGAGATAACGATTTCATTTCCTTTGAATATATACCCAGAAGTAGGGTTGCTAGATAATATGGTAGTTCTATTTTTAATTTCTTGAGGAACCTACATACTGTTATTCCCACCAACAGTGTATATGGGCTCCCTTTCCTTCATATCCCTGCCAGTATTTGTTTTTTCTTGTCTTTTTGATAATAAACATCCTAGCAGGTGTGTTTCTATAGACAAATGGAACATCAGAAAGTGAAACTAAGAAAAAAATTCTATTTACAATTGCATCAAAAAGAATAAAATACTTAGGAATAAACATAACCAAAGAAGTAAAAGATCTCTACACTGAAAACTGTAAGACATTGATGAAAGAAATTGAAGAAGACACAAGTAAGTGGAAAGATATTCTGTGTTCATGGGTCGCAATAATTAATATTGTTAAAATGTCCATCCTACCTAAAGCAATCCAGAGAGCCAGTACAATCTCAATCAAAATTCCAATGTCATTTTTCATAAAAATAGAACAAACAATCCTAAAATTTGCGTGGAACCACAAAAGAGTTCAAATAGCCAAAGCAATTTTGAGAAAGAACAAAGCTGGAGGCATCACACTTGCTGATTTCAAAATATATTACAAAGCTGTAGTAATCAAGAGTATGATAGCGGCATAAAAACAGACACATGAATCAATAGACCAGAATAGAGAGCTCAGAAATAAACTGAAACATATATGGTCAATTAATTTATGACAAAGGAGAAAAGAATATGCAATGGGGAATAAGGACAGGCTCCTCAATAAATGGTGCTGGGAAAACCAGACAGCTACACACAAAAGAATGAAACTGGATCACTAACTTACACCCTACACAAAAGTCAACTCAAAATGGATGAAAGACTTAAGACCTGAAACCATAAAACTACTAGAGAAAAACATAAGTGGTAAGCTCTTTGACATCAGTCTTAGGAATAATTTTTTTGGATTTGATAACAAAAGCAAAGGCAACAAAAACAAAAATAAACTGGTGGGACTACATCAAAATAAAAAGTTTTTGCACAGCAAAGGAAACCATCAACAGGATGAAATGGCAACCTTTGGAATGGGAAAAAATTATTTGCAAGCTTCATATCCAATAAGGGGTTCATATCCAAAATACAGAAGGAATGCATGCACCTCAAGAGTAGCAACAGCAAAAAACAAATTTAAAAATGGGCAAAGGTCCTGAATGGACATTTTTCCAAAGAAGATATGCAGATGGCAACAGACACTTGCGAGGGTTCTCAGCACTGCTAATTATCAGGGAAATGCAAACCAAAACCACTATGAGATGACATCACCTCTCACCTAAGATATCCTTTATCAAAGTGATGAAAGGCTATTGTAAGAAATATTTCAGAGGACTAGAGATGCCTTATAAGAGAGTAAAATATTGCATTATAAGAAATACTTATTCTTTTAGTTTGTTATCTGATAATAGGAAACATTGTACTGAATCACCAAGGCAGATATTTCCAGGCTTGTTAAAAGTGAGTGCCTCTGCCTGCTGCTCCCCCAGTTTGTGCTCTCTCATTCTCTCTCTCTCTGACAAATAAAATCTTTAATAATTAAAAAAAAAATGAGTTAGTTCTTCTGAGTGGTGCTAAAGTGATTTCACTGTTAAGCATAGCTGGATCCAGGGCCCAAATTAATCTTTGCAATATAAGGATTTACTCTTAGGTAGGTTTTACCTAGGTCACTGTTCAAGATTTAGGTTTTGTTACGGGTAACAAAACCTACAAGAAAGTTTAAGAAGTATGGGCGCCTGGGTAGCACAGTCGTTAAAGCGTCTGCCTTCAGCTCAGGGCGTGATCCCGGCGTTCCGGGATCGAGTCCCACATCGGGCTCCTCCGCTGGGAGCCTGCTTCTTCCTCTCCCACTCCCCCTGCTGTGTTCCCTCTCTCTCTCGCTGGCTGTCTCTCTGTCACATAAATAAATAAAAATCTTTAATAAAAAAAAAAAAGAAAGTTTAAGAAGTATGACTTTTCCCAGATAATTTAGACTTACTTCTCAGTAATGACTCTACTGGTTTGTTTGGGTTATGTGCCCATTCGTGAGCAAATTATGGTGACCAAGTCATTTGTATACCCTGATTGGCTGAGCCAGATTCAAATGCCTATTACTGTTGCCAGACAATGAAGGATCCCACAGCAAATAAGAACACCAAGAAAGGAAGACTGATGGTTCCCAGAAATCTTCCTGTCCCTTGTTAATTGCAGAACTGATGATTTCCCCGAACTAACTACCACCAGCATCCCTAAGTTCAGGGGATACTTAAGTGGAATTTTCATCTTAAGGGGAGGAAAAGAATATTTGACTTGATGGATTTCTACCTTGCACAACAATATATTCTTTTGATATTCCTTAGGGAGGTCAACTGTAGATGAATAATTAACCCTAAAAAACTGCATAATTGATTGCAGTTCTTTAAATGTAAGTTTAAATTTTTTAAATGCAAGGAATGTTGTTACCTACAGTTTTTGAGTTAGTCTTTAGTGATCCTTAAAACACCCATCCTAGGTTTATACCCATAGTAGTTACTCAGTCAATGGATGGTAAATTTGATGGAGTCATTTTCTTCAGCCACATATATTCTGGGAATTGTTAAAGAAATAGCTATGTGTCTGTATGTAACTCAAAAGAAGGAAAAGAAAAGAAAAAAGAAAAGAAAAGAAAAGAAAAGAAAAAAGAAAAGAAAAGAAAAGAAAGGAAAAGAGAAAAAAAGAAAGGAAAGGAAAGATAAGACAAGAAAAAGGAAAAAAAAAAAAAAAAGAACGCTATCCCCCACCCCAAAATACCTTTAAGAAATGAAAGCAAGTCCTAAATGATGAGAGGTTTCTACCATCCTGATGGGTATACTTAGAATGATTGCCATGACTCATTAACAGATCACATAAATTCCATGTTCATAACAATAGCTTAACAATATTAAAACTATGAAATACAATATAACAGAATAAAATAGAATAAAACCGGTCATTCAGAGTGGGGTGACGCATTGTTTCATGGGATTTTATTTCATGTGTTGTTTGTATGTCTGTGTATATACTAGGCCACACTGCAAAATGTCTCTTTCATTTCATTTCAAAAAAGTTTGAAAAACGCCACCCTCAGAGTGATGGTATGTGTTTGCTTTGTCAGTGTCCGTGGTTTATGTTGTCAGCTGGTAGCACAATCAGAGAGCAACATTGACACCTAACATATAACCATATTTGGCAGATGAAGACCTTGGAGACCATGTGCCACATACGAATCCAGCCTAGGCAGGTTTTCAATTTGTCCATAATGTGCTCATTGGTTTGGAACTCTGTGTATGTACGTGTCCTTTGGTATGGACGGATTTGTGTGATTTCTTGTCAAATCAGTGTTTATTGACTAAAATCTATTTTGTTGTTTTGTCCCAGAAATCTATATTGGCACCGCTCCCTGTGGATATTTGGCTAGTCAGTGGCAACCAGACATGCCAGCTAGAGTTTTTACTGTTTTTATGGTGCCAGCTGCTTTCTTGGCTTGGGTTTCTTTTGTTCAGATTGTAAATGAGGGCAAGACACCCAAATCCACCCCAGTGTGCTCAGTGGGAAATGACAGGAGCCCAGTAGCTCAAGGCTAAGCAGCAGGAGCTTTCATGAATGAGGGGTCAGATATAGTGGTGGCTGTAAACGTGGAACTGTGCTCATGGATGTTACTCATAAACGTACTAGAGAAGTATGTGTTTGAATGTGTGTGTGTGTGTGTGTGTGTGTGTGTGTGTGTGTGTGTTTGGGAGAGATTTTTTTTAAAAATTTTATTGGAAAGTCACTATTTTTAACTAAATAAGATGATTGATTTTGTGAAATGTATAATAGTCATATTACAGAGAAAAAAATCTCTTCTCACGGTTTGGGTTTTAAGTATGTGATTAAAAAAAAATTTTTTTAAAGTATTCACAAACAAGTTACTCATTAACAAGTTATCCAAGATTCTGTTCTTTTTCTTCTGTTCCTAGTGTATGCACTTTGGCCATTCTAAGATTCTTTGGGGCTCCTGCCACATGTGCAATGAGGGAAACAGAAAAACATGAAATTTAAATCCCTCAGATGATATGATTTGTTTGCAGCTCTTATGAAATTTGGGGGATGGCGAATGAATATTGCGCCTATCATGAAGAGTTTGAATTATCTGTGTGCTTAATGATCTGGGCTTTCAGATTCAGATTATCACAAGTAATTGAGATAGAGATGAAGTGCACAAGAGGTCCCTTACCTTGCAGTGTACAGGAAGGCTTTGGGCCAGGGCTACGGATGGCACCAGAGAAAAGAAGCTGCAGTGTGCCAGAGTGGAGGGCTCCGGAGAGCCTGCATCCTCTCGAAGGACCATCTTTGATTTGGGGAGGTCAGTGTTCCTGTTCCACTCACTAGGATGCATTGAAAAGAAAGTAGGCTCAGGTTGAGGGGCCATCACAGAAGTCTGTTTAAGACCAGACCTGGCAATGGGTTGGATTCAATTGTGCCACCTTTGGGGGAGAAAATGAAACGAAATAATAAAACCAAAGAAAAAAACAAAAACGATACAAAACTAAAAACCCAGAAGGAGACCACAATGGTAGTAATTAAATAAGGCCAGTATCTCCTTTTGAACTTATTAAGGTATGACTCCCAAATGAAGTTTTGATCCCTGGTATAGAAAAGTTTTCAATTTCACAATTTTTGATAGTGTTGTAATTTTTATACGTGTGTGAATGGTTCTAAATTCATTGCAAAAAATAAAAAAATAATAATTACAAAATAATCGAATAAAGTTCTGTCGGTGTATTCTTCTACAGGAGTAAACTGTGGAAATGTGAGAAATGATGCATTATTTCTGCAAGTTATGTGCTGGTGATGAGGGATTAAAAACAGAAGGTAGCAGTTTATGTCCTGATTTCTAAGCCACATTTCTTCTGTCAATGACTAACTAATATCTTGACCCCAACACCAGAATTTCCACATTGATTTATTTTTCAAGCCCCAATTATGTTGGCTCTTGCTCTTCTGGCCACCCAGGTAGTCTCTGCAAGAAATAGGCTGAAAGGTTAATGGAATCTAATGGGGGTCCCCTGAAGCCACAGTTCTAAGTGCAGACACAGCTGTTAATCCACCAGCAGCAAGACTCCTACCAACTCACCACCACCAACCTCCAGAACCCTACCATCTATTACCTTCACTGTTAATTTTGTACAAGTTTTGAAAATTGCTTATTTCCTGACTCCTACTCTAGATTAAAGCTGAATGTATGATTGCCCTCTGAAAAGTTGACGATACACAAATAATCTTCCGGGTACTCTTCTCCTTGTCTGTATCTAACAAATGGACTTCCTCTGAAAAAATTAACTCCACCAAAAACCAGAAGAGACAGAAGAGACACACCCTGAGCTCCACCCGTCTTCAGATCAGATGAGAACTTTCTATTTTTTTTTAAAGAAATACCACAATAATTGCTTTTCTGCTGCCTTGCATGAAATCATGAGACATGGAACATCTGCCAAATAATTCTAAGCCTCTTAACGTGATCAACTACATGTGAGTAATGAAAAGGGATTCAGGAGGATTCTTTCAGTATTGAGATCACAAATTAAAAAAAAAAAAAAGCAAAACTAAAAAATCAGCCCATACCTTTAAAGAAAACATTTCTAAGAAAAATGGTGAAGAGTAACAGCATGAATTATACTCACTTAAATATTTAGGAAAACGTACTTTTATGACCACAGAAACACATGTAAAAGTATGAGTGATATAATATTTAGTCACTAGGACAGGGACACTTGTACATTTTTTTTTAAACCTAGCAAATGTCCTGTTTAGTTCACATACAAATTAAGTGAACCATTCAGAAAAATCTCAAAATATAGTCACGAAGGAATCTGTACTCAAAGTCCCAGTGAAGAGAAGAAAAACCCAGCAGTCACATTACTTAACCTGGATGTGGGCCTCAATCTTTTGTAAAAGGATTGCTGTCGTCATTTAAGGGTACAATATCCTTTCAATTTATTTCCAGGCCAAAGCGAAAGCAATGCTGGGGTGTATATAAACATCCACTCACTTTCATGTAAGGGTCTAAGAACAGAGAAAGTGGACCTAATGCTAGTTCACACTTAACTCTTCAATCCTGACACGATGAGGGTGTTGTGAAAACAGAGACGGGCTCATGTCACCATGAGATCATCTAATGCAATCTGTGGCCTCCGGCTTCTGGGTATAGGCCCCGTAACATGTGAAGTCCCAAAGTATTATCACGTAGAGGGCAAAACTCTGGCCGTGTTACTCTATTATGGCAAGCAAGCCTGTAGCTGTTCCCAGGGGGCCTCCTCGTCTCTTGTAAGACAAGAAGTCTGCATAACCTTTCTGGGTCATTCAAATGAGCCAGACGATCGTGGGGGTCTCAGCTCTCTGGAGTGCTCAATGCTTCTGCTTGTTTATTTGGAAAATGTGCTTCTTGAAGCTAGGGCTAAGGATCTCTGATTTATCCTTGTTTAGGGTCATTAATAGAGAGAAAAAGCATGCCGATATGGAAGGAAGAGTTGGCCCGCAAGCATTGAACCAATGCATTGCAATGCTGTTTTCTAGCAAGTCTGAGGACTCTCTAGTAAACCCCCAAATCAGAGCAGAGCTTGTTGGCTATAAATATCCTGAAGAAAAGACCTGGGAGATTTGAGCACATTTCGCCTTTTGTGAGTGTGAATTTAATATTAATGGAGACAACGGAGCTCAGTTCAGGAAATAGTGCCATTGAGTTTGTCTAAGAAGAAACAGAACTACCAGGGTTACATAAATATACATAGATCCCAGTGATACAGCATTTGTAAGAGGGAATTTCCTCCAGCAAGGGGATGTGAGTAATGTAATATAAGAAAATGACTGGACAAGCAATTCAGAATGTGTAAAAAAAATACTTCCCTGGAAACCGTGTTTAAGGCAACCACAATTTTCTGGAAGGAAAAAAAAAAAAAAACTGAACTCAGAGGTGGTATTGGCATGTTTAAATTGTTTCTAATCATAAAACATTCAGGTCAGGTGCCTGATTTCCTTGTTCTTCCTGATAAAAAGAAGAACTAAAAACAGTATCTTATTTTTACTGCGTACTAGCAGAAATGCACACGGTTTGCCTAGGCTTCCGGCCTAATCTAGCTCTAATTTACCCAATCAATTTATGTTGTTGCCCTCTAGACTTGCATTGAGAGATTATTACTCTATTGTTAAATATTAACATTTCCCTACTTTTTCTTCTTCAAGAACCTGGCACTGTATTAAATCCAAGTGCTTTTGTATTCTACTATCCTCTTTGAGTTGAGGGTGATTGCATAATTAAACCTGGCCTAAAATCAACCATATAAGAGTTGAATGAATACCAAGTCCAACTGGGGAGGATTTACCATATGAATGTTCCTTTCCTAAGACTAAAACACAGGTTAGATTTCCAAGTTTCAGAATGTTGCTCAATGAAAGAAATATGTTGCCCATGAGAAAAAAATAAATCAAATGGTGGTGTAATCTATAATCAAAGGCACTAATGGTCACAAAGCATTCAGAACAAAGGTTTGCTGAGCTAGCAAAGACATGAAAAAAAGTTTAATACATAATTCATTCTAAGTAAAAGGTCTTTATTACCTAAAAGAATAGGAATGCTTGGTGGTTTAAAGTAATATTTTTGTTGTTATTTTTGTTTCATTTTTAAATATCCCTAAGACTAGCATGACTAGATTAATTCTGTCTGTAAAGGGAAAAACCTTTAAAAATATGAACTCTGAGATAGAATAACATCCAGTACTCTTTTATTCACTCTAATTTCACAACTTGAAATACATTTTTAAAAGACTAAATTTTCTTTTCTTTCTTTATCTGTTTTTGAGACCATTGCAAATTTTTGCCTGCTGGGGTACCCTTGTATGAAAAAGAAGGGCTTCATCTCTGCTTTCTTGGTACATGGAATTGCTTTACAAAAAATATATGATAGACAACACCAGTGTTGTGAAGGAATGCAGTGCCAGTATATGCTTATCTGGGACTTTCTACAGTAGGAAACAACAGTGTCTGTGTGGAGGAAGAAGAAAGCTGTGTTTTATTTGTCCTTTTATTCACAGGTAGGAGACACAGGATATTTATGTGAAAGAAGCTACCCTGGTTTTCATTTCATTGCAAAAACCTTATTCGTTACTCAGCCCTAACACATTAAAAAAAAAAAAAAAAGTGTATGCGCATGTGGCCTGCATACCAGCATTTGAGTGGGTGGTGAACAGTAAATCTGTGGTATGAGCAGACGGAAGAAAATGGCTAGCATGCAGATTTAAGGAGGCATCTAAGAAAAGGACAGATAAATTACTAATTGTTTTTGACCATGACAAGATAATACGTGTCATTTGTAAAAATTCCATTCTCCAAGCAGCAGAAATAATTAAGTTCCTTCAGAAGGAAAGCAACAATATGTTAATATTATAAACATTCTAATATTACAACCCAAATGAACCATACTTTTCCTTCTACATTGAGTACTTCAACAACAATCACACATTCGTTCATTCTGGTCTGCAAATCTTGTTCCTGCCCACATGTTCGGCCATGACAGATAGAGCCTAATACTCTTGAGGGTAAGGCATGCTTTGCTATTTTTATATAAAAGTTTGCCACTCCCTAAATGTGATTCATTCCAAGATGATGATGAATTGCAATATTCAGAGAATAAGAGGAGTCTAGATTACTTGTATTTCTGATGTTAATCCTGAGACCATTTTTCTTTCAATTCTTCTTGAAAATTTTCCCAAGAGCATCTTTCACTTTCCAATTAGGTAGGGATCTGTATTCTAGTTCATGCGAGTTTCTAGCTGGCATAGTAATGTAAGCTTCTTGGGTAAAATATAGGGCGATGATCCCTTGAGCTTTTATTTTGATCAGCTTTCAGAACAATCCATGATGTGCTTCATTATGGAAAGTCTTATGGAGAAAATGGAACTCTTCTCTGGCAAGTTTGAACATTGACAGTTGTAATGTGCCATTATCATGATCATCCATTTCCTTGTGGTGCTAGTATGATAGTAGAGGGTAGGACTCTGGTGCATTTTCAGTAGAGACATATCTATAGTAAATGAGGGGGCACTTTGCTGCTGGAAACACAATTACTCCAAGTGGAACAAATATAAGTTATGGGAACACCAACTGGAATTTTAGAAAACTGAAATAATGGCATGAGAATTATTTTTACAATATAAAGTAAAAATGTCAAATATGACCAACATATAAGCAGAAGTGGGAAGGGTTGGGAAAAATCTTAATTTTGGTCAATTTAGTTCTATTTACACAATTCAAGCAAAAACCTTAAGTCTCTGTCCAGAGGCCCATTTACCATTGCTTGATCAGGCATCGGTAAGGCCTGCCAAGAATGGTGCCTTGGAGCCAGAAGGCTCACTTCAAAACAGTATCCGTGCTGTGCAAGGATTTTTTTTTTTTTTTTTAATTAGTATTAGAAGAACTGAGCAGGGCAGATAGTATAGAAGAACACTGTCTTAAGACTCAAGAGATCAAAGTCTAATCCTGGTCCAGTTTGTAAATTGCTTTATGGTCTTGTATGATTTAATTTTACCTTTGGGAGTTTCAGTATCATTGTTTAGAAAGAAGAATTCATGATATCTATGATCCTATGTCAATGGCCAATATTGGTACATATCAAAGGTTCATTCATCAAACATTATGATCCTTAATAATATTAGATTGTCCTCTTGGCATTTGCCTCTTCTACCAACCAGACTGCAGTCTGGTAAGGGAATGGCTTGATTGATTGTTCAAGGGTCCTGGCACAGTGATTTCCAGGTATTGGGGGTTTCGCTTTCTGGGGGATGCTCTACACATGAGGCTGAGTCATTCTTGAAGGTGAGAAGAAGCAAACTGTGAATGAAGGGTGAAGATAGTAGATGGGGAAAGCAGGGACCAGGCTCTCTTGTGCCTATAGCAATAAGACTCAATGCAATAAAACCAGGCATCAGAATAGGGGCAGATAACAGGCCTGGTGGCCAGAGCCTGGTGGGTTAAACCCAGGAACCGAAGTAAGGCAGAAAGGAGCCAGGACTTGCCTCAAGTCACAACAAAGAAAGTGAAAGAGATATAATGGGCCAGTCAGAACATAGCTTTAACTAGATACTAAGCTGAACTTGTCTCAGATCCCAGATTTTAATGTATTTTCTGTTAACCACCAAAGTTTGAACTAAATGCTGTTAAATCTCTTCTACCAGTAATTTAAATGAGTGAGTGAGGTTGAAGACAGTGCATACAGGGAGAAGGAGTAGCTTTTACCCGGCTGGCCCTGACAAATCAATGATTTGTACTGGATGGTCTCAGCCTTGCTTGGATCGAAGCAGGCCTTATACTAGGCAGAGAAGGTGGCAGATTACATGCATACAGGTTGTTGCAAAGACCCATATACACTGATAATTTTATCCTAAAATTACATCAAATGCCTTCATTTGCAATCATTTCTTTTGGCTCTGCAATCATTCTTTAGGGTCTAGCCCTTTTTAAAAGGAATATATGGATATACATGAGATGAGCAGTACACACCATGGACACCTTAATATAAATGATTTGATTCAATTGCTCTCCTGGAGAAAAGCAGTATGAGAGCATTTGATATTTGGGGGGAAAGTATGATAAACGAGAAGAAATGAAGCAGAAATGGGGTGTGAGGGAATACATTTCCAAAGGCAAAAATCTTCTCACTTCATACTTCCCCCCCTAAGAATAAAATAATAATAACAATAATACTCAGGAGTGATTTGAACTTTCTAAAATGGAAAAATGAACACCTAGAGGCTTAAGATTTAATTTGATTCCCTGTTATATACATAGCCTGCCTGTGTGGCCTTAAACTCTAGAGGGCCTAGTAGTTCCTTTTACTAGTCTAGAAGGAAACTCAAACACATCCTTCCCTTAGTCTAATTCCTTTGTGCTGGAGCAGCTCTCTGGGATCCTTGGAAGAAAGGTGCTATGTAAACCATGAGGGTGTGGACTTGGAGCGCCGGGGTGGGGAGCCTGTGCGGTCTTGGATGGAGACTTGGTTTCTCCATGTGCATTCAATTTATAATTTTTTTTTCATTTCTGGAACTCACTCAGGAGGCTGATGGTGTATGTTACGAGTCTGGAAAAGCACATGCACGAAACAAATAAATAAATAAATAGCTGCCCTCTGCCATAGAAATGTGCTGTTTCCTCTGAGATGAGTCAGGGCAAGGCAGGCCAGTGCAGAGAGCTGATGTGCCCCCACCTTTCTCACATGATTCATCTCCCTCGGATTTGCTGGCAGAGGGGCAAGCAGGAGAGTCTAAGGGAAGGAAATAAAAGAACAGTTCACTCTTTTGGGTGGGGCTTGTCGTGTGTTGAAAGGTCGCCTAGCAGGAGAGGGACCAGCAGGTCCTTCTTCACTTCACATCAGGCTCATTGACCCCACGATCGGACAGTTCGGGGTCACCCTCTTATTTACTTGGGATTCTCTTGAACCAAATATGCTCAAATCCTGGCTGGAGATTCTGATCTAGACCTGAAAATACTTACTCAGTTGTCCTGTGCCGTGCAATTGTTTCTGTGATTTGGGTAAAAAGAAAATGAATTAGTGTGGTTTTTTACTATGATGGTCATTAAAAAGCTCACTGAATGATAAAAACTGAAAAAACAGAATGATACAAATCAGATACATGATGTATACAGACCTTTATTTATTTTTTTTAAAGATTTTATTTATTTATTCAACAGAGAGAGAGAGACAGCCAGCGAGAGAGGGAACACAAGCAGGGGGAGTGGGAGAGGAAGAAGCAGGCTCATAGCAGAAGAGCCTGATGTGGGGCTGGATCCCATAATGCCGGGATCACGCCCTGAGCCGAAGGCAGATGCTTAACCACTGTGCCACCCAGGCGCCCCTATACAGACCTTTAATAGCAGCCTTTCTACTAAAAGGTATCTTGAAAAGTTTGAGTCATATTGCTAATATTTGTAGAAAGGTAAATATAATTAGAAATATAGAGAAGTGAGAAAAGATACGTGTTTTAAGGCCTATACTTTTTTAGGTTCATATTTCTTTAATTTGCAATTTTCACTCTTCATATGAAAGGCCTCAGGCAGAAAGTACGCAAAAAGTCCCTGTTCTACCAAATTTAGAGAAATGAGGTATAAAATAGAGAGAAGGGAGTCAATAGTGAGAAGAGAGCAATGTATGGTCCACTGAATAGACTCTGGTCAAATCGTAGGTAATACAAATAAGGTGGCTGGTTTCTTTCTTCCACAAAGAACCTTAAATGAATTAAGAAATGAAGTATTAAGGGGCGCCTGGGTGGCTCAATCCTTAAGCGCCTGCCTTTGGCTCAGGGCATGATCGTAGAGTCCTGGGATCGAGCCCCACATCAGGCTCCTCCGCTGGGAGCCTGCTTCTTCCTCTCCCACTCCCCCTGCTTGTGTTCCCTCTCTCGCTGGCTGTCTCTCTCTCTGTCAAATAAATAAATAAAATCTTAAAAAAAATGAAGTATTAAAAATGGCTACATTACAAAAACATCTTAGGTAACTAAGATATAATTAGAATAAAGAGATAAACCGGGCTTCTTTTGGACTTGAGGAAGATACCCCCAGCTAGAGTCGCTTCAGATTCCTGAAAATCTAGGCTGCTTTGGATCACCTTGTACTCCAATTAATTTTTTACATATTTGCAGTTTCAGAAAAGTTTTCTCCCTTTTACTCACTTTCTAACCCTAAATCCCATGCCTCAGCCTGAAAGCCAGTTTATCTCTGTTCAGTGGCAATGGGGAACTCTTACAGAATTCAATTATTTTCGATGTTTCTCAAAAGTATGTTTTTCAGATTACCAGAGTCTGAATCACCGGGATGCTTGTGAATTCTGGGTACCTGACCCAGAATTCTTGTTTCAGGCCTTCTGGAATTTTCCTCAAGAATCTCCACTTTTGTCAAGCTCGGTAAGGCAATTTTATGCACAGCAGAGTTTGAGAACTTCTACTAAGCCAGCAGTAAGATATTTCCAGAAAATGTCTCCAACTATGCTTCGAATCTTAGCCAAGTGACTATAATGATTACATCTAAGGTAGAGAAATCCCTTTGTTATGACATTTTCCTCGCTGGGAACAACCTTGATGAGCTTGCCTCTGGGGGATAAAAGGAGTCTGACAGAGGAAATGCCATTGGATTTCCAGACCTGTGGAATGAGCCATCCGAAGTAGAAGAGGCCAAAAGGAAAAGTAAATTTTTAGTGCTTATCACCAATAAATATAGTTGTTCCTAGGAAGCTTAGGACCTAGAGCTTATGACCAGATAGTAAATATTTTAGGCTTTGTGTGCCATTCACTCATGGCCACAATTACTCAGTTCTGTAAAAGCAGCAATTAACAATATGCGGAGAACACATAGGTGTAGCTGGGCTCTAATAAAACTTTGTTTATTGACACTGGAATTTGACTTTCATATAATTTTCATGTGATGTTAAAAAAAAATCATTTAAAAATGCAAAAAGCATTCTTAGCTCCCTGGGCTGTACCAAAATAAACAGTGGACAGGATTTAGCCCAAAGGCTGTGGTTTGCCAATCCCTGCCCTAAAACAGTTCTCAAAATTCAAAATCACCTGGAGGGCATGTTTAAACACAGATTACTGGACCTCATTTGCAAAATTTCTGATACTGGAGGTCTAGGGCAGGACCTGATAATTTGCATCTCTAAGAGAAGCTCCTAGGTGGATTCCATCTGTTCCAAGTGCCAGGCAAAATAACGTGGTAGCTTCAAACATCCATCCCATTCTATCAGGAGCATTTTATTCTTTAAAAATCCTATATTTGTAAAGAACAAGGATAAATCAAATAAAGTTTTAAGAGAATATTTTTGCTCAAAGTTACCGGGAGGCTGGTTTAGACTTATCTGCGGCAGAGGCAGAGGTGGAGATGTGGAAGATTTCTTGGCAAAAGAGACGGGGGAGCAGAAGCAAGTAACAGGGAGACAGGGTGGAGAGTCCTAGTTAGCCTTACATTAAGAACAGGTTCGGCTGATTCAGGCTGACCTTCAAGTAATCTAATAGAGAGGCTGAAACTGTTCCATGTGAATCATTTTTCCTGAATTCCAGGCCATTATTGTTATTTTTATTATTGAGGAAACAAAAATTATTGTGTGGTCAAGTCATTGGTTGACAGTTCAAAGCAACTACACAAAATTAAAAGGCCAGGCTCTTGTTTTCGGCTTACTTGCTTCACTGTGCTGGATGGAAAGAAGGAGCTTTACTTTGGGGGCTTCAGTCTGTGTCTAGAGGTCAAAGAATGAGAATGAGGAAGTAAAAAGAGGTCTCTCCACCCCTTTATGTTTTGGGGGATTCCTATCCCCATTTCTCTCTCTATTTCCTTTGGTATTAATCCTGTCAAGTGTTTTCTCTCTCTCCCTATCTCTCACTTTCTCCCTCTGTCCCTGTCCACAGTACCTTCCATCTTTTTTTCCCACTGACTTCTAGCATTTTTCCTCCCCAACATGGATAGTCTTAACATTTAACCCTTTACCCAAATACGCTCATTCCTTGGGTTTACACACTAATTAATTTATGTCTTTCAGTAAGAGCCAGCATTTACAAATGTGGGAAGAAATGAATGCCCACCAAATGAGAAAAGCAAAGAAAGGCTACTTAGTCTGAGCTCACAATAGCAAGGGACTCAGCCCCATCACTTGTGTTTTGACAGAGATTTAAAAGCAGACAGAAAAGTGGGAAAGCTTTCTGCTAGAAAAAAAAGGGAAAGCTTTAGGGATACCCTGACTGGAGGCTGTTGGTACAAGAAAGCTCTAGGTTAGCTAAGCAGAAGCAGCACATCCTGTATGATTAAGGGTGCGATTTGACTTTCTGTAGTTGGTCCTAAGTTGGAAGTGGGGACAAAAATTAGGGAGGCTGTCCATCAGAAAGAACGATTACACAACATTTGCAGCAACATGGACGGGACTGGAGGAGATAACGCTAAGTGAAATAAGTCAAGCACAGAAAGACAATTATCATATGGTTTCACTCATTTATGGAACATAAGAAATAGGAAGATCGGTAGGAGAAGGAAGGGAAGAATGAAGGGGGAGTAAACAGAAGGGGGAATGTACCATGAGAGACTGTGGACTCTGGGAAGCAAACTGAGGGCTTCAGAGGGGAGGGGTTGGGGGACTGGGATAGGCCAGTGATGGGTATTAAGGAGGGCACATATTGCATGGTGCGCTGGGTGTTATATGCAAATAATGAATCATGGAACATTACATCAAAAACTAAGGATATACTGTATGGTGACTAACATAACATAATAAAAAATTATTTAAAAAAAATTAGGGAGGCTGTCGATTGTTAATCAAGTTCTAGCCATTTGGGGCTGATTGTTATGGAAGTCATTGTTCAGCTTTGAGGACTGTCACCAGAGATAATAATCAGCCTAACTGCAAGTCTGACCTTACCAGTCTGGCTTCGTAGGCTGTTTATTGTAGATAAAGGGGTTAGTTTCCTGGGCAAGTTGACCATTGTCTCTTCTGTGTATTCAATCTCTCATAAATAAATAGTTTACACAATAACCTCCACTTCTTCACCTCTTCTAGCTTACCCCCTTTTAACTTTCCATAATCTGGTTTCTGCATTAAATATGCTAATTAGGCAATTCCCAAAGTGTGTTCCTCAACACTTTGGCCCCACAAGACTCTCAATATAAAAAGGCTAGTGGCAAACAAGTAATGGAAAACAGAAATCTATTTCGGCTCTATGCTCTGCACTGCAAGCTCCAGAACCTAATTGGCATACTAACAGCTCTGAGAAGAAATTGAGGGAGGAAACACTTTCAGTTTCCCAAAAATACTTGATCAAGGAGTCCCACTCTTGTTTTATATATTTAAAATAACATCGATTATACAGTTATATTTAATATAGACATGAAATAGTTTCACAGTATTTATCATCCAGCTACATTTGTACTTAATACTTTTTAAGAAATGCTACCTCCAAGAAAAGTGCCAGTCAAGTCACCATCACTTCAAGACTGTCACGAAGATCGGAAGGTGGTTCCCTAGACCTCTTTTTCCTTTACCTCTGCATCACGTGACACTGTCGGCATAAACCTGTTGAAGTACTAAACTTCCCTTAGCGTGCTAGGTCTTTGCCCAATTGTTGATCTCTTTGTTGACTTATCTCTTAGTTATTCACATTCTCCACTTTGAAGAATTAATGAAAACTAAACTCACCATGTTCTCTATATTCTTATTCTCTTTATGAGTTTTCTTTAGGAGAACTCAATGTCCCTCCTTTCTCTCCTGTTCCTTCTCTTCCCTAGTGAGGGGGCTGAGGCTAAAAGTGAAAGACAAAGAACAGTCTATGTTTCCTAGGGGTGGAATTTTCAGAAGGTCAGAATAATAAGAGTGTGCAATTGCTCTTCTCTTCATTGCATTTGAAATGGTAAGCACTTGAGGTTGGTTTTCATAGCTTCCTTTACCCCACCCCTGTCTTGAAGACTCAGATTGGCTGGTTCTGCCTTAGGTATTGTGGCTGAACTCTTTCATAACCTTTGTCCCTGCCTCCTTTTTCCTGTACCTGGGACAATTTTCCTTGATATTATAGTAAGAGTAGACATTTCAATTTGGAAGTCTAAGAAGTGGACTAATTAGACTCTCTGGATCTAATTAGCTCTGTTAGCAACGAATATCTATATTTGGTGAGGTTAGGGTAGCTAGAAGGAATAGGAAAAAGGCTAAGCAAGGATTAACTTAGGTAGAGTAAAGTTTAGATAAAGGTTAGTTTGTGCTCTCTTCAGCAGCACACACACTAAACAAGGTTAGCGTAAATAAAAGTATCTATTATGGATTCCAGTCTAGCTTCTGCATTAGGGTTTGGATTGTAAGTTCCTGTTACTAAGAAAATGCTGTTTTACTGTCTTTACCAGGAAGACATATATATACCTTGGAGACCTCACAGGGAAGAGGAGTGAACCAAGCTAGGACATGCATGTTGCTGAGTCCCTGGCCTGATGATATTAACACACTTTTCCCACCAATATCCCCAATGATATTTGTTCTACTTCTCTAGTCTGAACACCATCTCCAACTGTTAGTATGATTTCAAGTTTATCTTACCAGACTTGCTTACACTCACTGTATCACCTTTTCCCTCAAATTGGCTTCCACGCTTAATGTATTTACCTACCTATTTCTGTCAATGATCATATTTTTCCTAGCCAAAGGGCTTCAGATGTCAGTATTAGCATGGGTCTTTTGTCTTGGTCCCCCCTGCCTCCCCTGTATGTGCCAATGACCCTCATTCAGGTAGCTGACGAAGCATGCTGATTCTAAGGTTGCTAACATCTATTCCCCTCTCTCCCTGTAAACTATCCCCAACCCAGTCCAGTGCTCACTCTTGAATTTGCATCATTAGAAAAGCCTCATTGAAGTCAGCTTTTTGAGTCCAGTTGGCATATGTGAAGATACATAACTTCATAATGGAACTCCTCCCTCTTGTGCCCGAATACATCACAAATTAATCATGACTTTCTTTACCACAGAAAGCAGCTGAAGAATATTTTTCAGTATGCTGCAATCAGCACCAATACAATGGTCAATAAAATTTGAAAAAGATGGGAATCCTTAGCAGCAAAGTATGCAGAAACTGAGGGAAGGGTCTCATAGAGCTGGTAAAGGAAAATCAAGAATATCTGTGTAGGACACACGGCATTCACTACAAAGGATTGTTTTTACCCCAGTATTACAGATGGGGTAAAGGAGACTTAGAGTAAATAATTCCTTAAAGGTCAGTCGACAAGTGTTGTTTTTCCCTGAGGGCAAGGAGTTGTCTGTTTTGTTTGCCGCTGTGACTGCATCTTCTAAAACATAGTAAGTATTCAAAAATAATTGTTGAATTACTGAATGAAGGATGCTCCTTTCTTCATCATGAGATTGGCCTAGTCTCTGTGGATCTATCAGTCATCAGTCTGTGATTTTCATCAAAGCTCAAGTCTTGCCAACTCCATTAAGACATTCTTCACCGTTCCAGAACTCTATGGTTTCTCATTTTATCAAATTTTATCAGTGATACACTACCTTATAATATTGTTTTCAATTTTGACATGTGTGTATTTTGTCTCACTCAGATCTAGGTTTCTTAAGAGAAGGTTTTATTTCTTTTATTATATCACAGGACTTGATTATCCTCTAATTAAAAATATATTTATTAATCATCTACTATGTACCAGAGCCCATGCTAGACTCTGGGTGCAGAGTGGCTGATAAAATAGACCTCACCCTCAGAGCTTACAGGCAAGTGGAAGAAAATGACATTAAACAAGCAGGTGAACAAATAAAGTCAATTACAGACTGTGATCAGTACTCTGAAGGCAATAGAACAAGATGATATCAGAGATAGGAACCATTTAAATTGAGTTGTCAGAGAAAGGCTCAGAGGGGGTGAGATTTAACTTCAATAAGGAGCTAGCCAGCAGATGAGCTTCAGAGGCTGAAGAAATGTCCTGGGCGAAGGTCCTGGGGTGGGAAAGAGCTCAATATATTTGAGGAAATAAAAGAAGGCCAGTGTTGCTGAAGTACAGTCCAGAACAGAACGAACAGTGGGAGATGAGGCACTCCCTGAATATATTTAAATGATTGATGCTTTATAAGAAAGATCACAAATCAACCACACAACATGGACATTGACCATTCTGGCAGCAAAATCTGTGAATGGTATCATTTTTCTCTTTTTTATTTTATATTCTCTACTTCTGGTCTCTTTTTATAAAGATGTGTTAATGATTAGAATTTTGGCTTTTAGCCTACATTTTTAGATACTCCTTTGGAAGTCTCAAGCTTTGAGACAGACGGAATTGGATTGGAAATCATGACAGCATAAACTTTAAAAATAATTTCATTTTTTTTCTGTTTCAAAGGAAGAAAATAAAAATATGGAGGAAGAAAATTATGAAAGAAAGTCAAGATGAATTTTTTTCCCAATTTTGTGCAACAATGGTTCACATTTTTTATTTTTGCAATTGGTAGAGACATAATTTTTTAATTGAATTATATGAATTAAAATTGCAAGTTAGATTACTTATATCACCTAAAGCAGGATATTAGATCTCCTTTTTCTTTAGTTTTAGCTCAAAAGTAATTTAGAGTAGGGGCACCTGGGTGGCACAGCGGTTAAGCGTCTGCCTTCGGCTCAGGGAGTGATCCCGGCGTTGTGGGATCGAGCCCCACATCAGGCTCCTCCGCTATGAGCCTGCTTCTTCCTCTCCCACTCCCCCTGCTTGTGTTCCCTCTCTCGCTGGCTGTCTCTGTCTCTGTCGAATAAATAAATAAATAAATAAATAAATCTTAAAAAAAAAAAAGTAATTTAGAGTAGAACTTCAAACACAATTTCCATGCACACTCAGGTGATATTAGAATTATGCCCTATTATACACGGGGTCAAAAACTGGTACAAATTTAAATTAAATTATTAAACTCATAATAGAAAGCAAAAAATTTTTTATGAACATTTATTTCCATGGTAGTATACTCAGAAACTATTATGATCACACAGCATAAAGTTAAACATTATAGAAAAATATTCCTATAGAAAATGAACACTGACTCCCATCCTGCAACCTTCCTACTCTTTACACTTGATCTATAAGCACAAAATGAAAATAAGTTAAATAAAACAAACCCTAAAACTCACGCACACAAAAATTAGAGTAAAAGTGCTTATCGGCAAGCAATAGAAATCTGTTTCAGAAAAAAAAATCATTTTAAATAACTCCTTTAAAAAAACCAGGACAGTACAACATTTCTTGATTTCCCTCATTTTGACCCCAAATATTTCCAAGCCTCATTTTAAAAAAATACTCTATGTCAAATATCTAGAATTTCTATAATTATTTTTGCTGAAGACATTCATGAGTGTTTCAGGAAAAGTGATAGGCCTAAAGAAGACTGGCCTTCAAATAGTTAAATATATAAGCATTCATGTTTTCCTAAGGTAGACGGTGGATATGAATAAAAGACATCACCTTCATCTAATCCCACTAGGTTGGGATTAGTTAATTGCACTATAAAATTATTACGTTCTACAGGATAAGAGACATTACGATATACATTGTAATTTCTAAATCAACATGCCAGTTCCGTAGGGCAGAGTCTCACCTACGTGTATAGTAATGTACACACACTACTCCACTATTATCAGTGAAATTTACATACAAACTCCTTTTAGTAGCTAAAGGGAAACCTAACTCAATAAAATCATTTCAAGTTTTTAGACAGAAACAGGGATCAGACTACCTTAAGCTAAAGAATGTCAATATTTCACATGTCAAGAGACAATGGATATAGAACATGCTTATACCATGATTTCTTATGTTAATACTTAGACAAAATAAAGAAAAAATGACATGAAATCGCTTTACTGAAAATACTTTCAGAAGGTTCTAGTGACCTTCAGCTTACCTTAGGTAGAGTTTTCTTCTTGGTTCATGTATGATATGCTCGGCCCAAACTTCAGCCAAGGTCATTATTGTTACAGTTTCTATTCAAACACATTTTTAGTCTTTTTACTTAGGAAAAAGACAGAAGGGATTTCTTAGAGGGAAACAACTTGGAAAACGAAGAGAGATCTTTAATTTTAGTTTACACAGCTTACAGTAAAGCTTAAGGTTAAAGCAACAAAACATAGCAAAACCCAACTTGCATCAACAGAAGCAATTGCTTTAAGGTTTTATAAACGAAGAAGAAATAACAGATCTAGTTTTTAAAGTGGTCCCAGAACATGCCTGAATCTATTTGTTGGTAGACTGCAAGAAAGAAAAGTATTTAAAGGAAAGATTAATTAAAACATTTCATTTTCTCGAAATGTTTGTGAGTCCTCTACACCAGGAACATCACATTTCACCCTACAATTGGCATCTGGACAGATTCCTAAGTAGGCTCTAGTTGGACAGACAGACTCATTAATTCTCTCTTTATCACAAACCCAGAACATCTGGGTATTGCCCTTTAAAACAACATCAGGTTAAGAAAACAAACCATTTCTCAGACCTGACAAAAGGTTTTGAGTTACAGGATAGACAGTCTTAGGGTGAATGAATTAATATATTTGGGTATCATATGCAGGCTGTTTAGAAGTTGATTCACAACTTTATAAAATTCTTAATCCCACGCTCTACATTTCTCTTTTTTTCCATCCTTGTTCCCAGATTTTGGCTAAAACTGAAGACAATTACTGTGTTTCAGGGAACAAATAAATTTGAATAAATTAAACTTGATCTCAGAATATTTGGGTAAGAGTTAAAGACCTCACATATTCCAAGCCAACTCATTTTTGGGACAACACTGACCTAACTTCATTGGAAGGGAAGCTTAGTTTGTTCTTGCAGACCATGAACACTCTAGGATATTTTTAAATTCTAAACTATTATATTTCTAATGATCCACCCAGAAGGTTTTTTATTTTTTTTCTTCTTCAAAGATACATCATGCTCCTCCTGAAACATCGTAATTGTTAGAGAGCCAATAGGATGGTTCGACTGTCATAAAAATGAACAAAATTTCTTCGAGACTTGTATACAGGAAAGAGTGTGTTTTTTTTATTTAATGTTTGCAGTAAAACAAACCTCAGAGACAGCCAGTAGATTCACAGCCTTAACGGAGATGCCAGACCCCTTTGGATCTCATATATAAGTGATATCACCACTTATAAGAGAAAAAATGGGTATTACCAGATCTGAATTGACTGGACTTTGAAGTGTGTGTGTGTGTGTGTGTGTGTGTGTGTGTTGTTCACTTCATAGATGTGAGTTTAAATCAGCTTTCCAAAAGTGTAACACATTTAAAAATTTTTTTTTATGATAAACAGACCTTCACACACTACTTTGACAAGATTACAAACTAAAGCTTCCCTTCAGATTGTGAAGACAACAACAAAAATAATTCATTGGGTGTTTTTAGATTAAATTGGTACCTGAAGTCAATCCAAATCAAAGCTCTTTGATTTTCCAAATGTAAATTATGTGTAATAGGCCTTCCCGAAAGCATCTAGGATCTAAAGCTTCATTGTATAAGGGCCATATGCAAAAACAAAAAACAAAAAAAACAACTTTTCAATATATAAAATGAACCCCCAGAGTTGCTTTATTTTAAATGTGTTGTTGTTAGCACTTTCAAATGCAAAGGGGACATTAAAACACACACATATACCCACAAGTTTAATGTTTTCATTTCACCTCTTCCCGTTTTATTCTTTTAATAACAATGATAACTCTTACCATCAAAGCCCAGTGTAGCGACACAGCTAACTACCCCCGAGCTTCTATTTAAGGTTACCTGGCATAGCTAGCTCTGCCAGATGTAGTTTTGTTCTTGGATAATTTGATTTGCTGACAATGTGCACTGCCTTAAAATAGGAAGTGCCTAGGTGACTGGTGTCCAAATCACACATATTCTTTTGGTTAAGACGAAATGTGAGTCTGAATTTAGCCTTTAATTACATTTCCTTCCCTACCTCCAACAAACAAATTTTTATAAGCTCCCCAATGAAAAAAGTCATATTTTGTGAATTACTACTTTGGAAGCAGCCCAGGACCAAACGTTATTGAGAAAATTTCCTATTATTTGCATTAATCAAAGATGTACATCCTCTTGTGTTTTCAATGGCTTTATCAAATAGCTAATGCCTGCCTTTGAGGCCTGGATGGCCACAGGATTTCAGGCTTTTATCGAAACTACTAACTGGTAAATTGAAATTACTCTCGTAAGAACCTAATGCAGAATAAAACAAGCTATTGTATATGCAAAGTAATACAGGAGAGCTTCTGCAATATCTCAGGCACTTGGATTGGCTCAAAGCATCTTAATTTCAGGGCAAAGAATATACCCAGATCATGTAAAAATTAAAGTTACCGTCAGCAAAAAAGAGGACTTTATGTCAAAAAAGGAATAAAATAGTATTGTTTAAAAGAAGCATTAAAACTAAGCATTTCTGAAATGATCTCCCCTAATAAGTTGTGCCTGTCATTTTTTTCAGTTTGGTGTCAGCCCTGTGGAAGCTGCATTGTTCCATCAGGATTGTTCTGTCAAATGAAAAACCTGTCTACATTTTACCATGTGCTTAAACAAGCAAGACTAAGTATTAAATCTGAGGGCTCTGTACTTTAAGAAACGTTTTTACAAGTGGAAAGTTATTCAGCTTAGATAGTTCATCCATTTTCCAGAGCCTTTTAAACCTGCATAATATATTGAATGTCAAAAAGCTATAAAATCTCTTTAACTATTGATATCTATTTGTAGATAGCAATATAAATCCTGCCATAAATTTGAATAAGTAAATGACTTTATCTAAACAAAGATTTGGAACATTGCTCTAGTGTTACAGAGGCCTAGCCTTCTTGTTATATTGTATACCAGCGAGCTTAAATTTTTCTTTCTTTTTTTTTTTTTTTGGTCACGGTTTCTAAATAATTGTCCTACAAAGTCAATACTGTATATTTTTAAACAAAAGTTGGGTTAACTATAATATAAACGTAACTGCTATCTACTGTGTTTCTGTACTTTAGGTACAGGTGACTATAACTACAGAAATATTATAATAAGTATTAAAGGAAAAACACGATAATATGGTGAACTTTCTTCAGATAGGGCTTTATATTAGCTAAGGTGTTCTTAGCTGCCCAAACAAACCCAAAAGTTTGTTTCACTGATGTAAGACAAAAATTAAACATTCCTAATCTGGGGCAGTTTTTCCCCAAGTGATAGTTCAGGGACATGGTTTTTGTACATCTTGCATTTTTGTGCCTCTTCAGCAGGAGGCTTCCAATGTCACCACGATCATCTCTGTCTGCTTTGTGAGAGGGGAAAAATGCGGAGGATCACGGGGTCCTGGTCTGGAAGGGACGCACAGTCCTATTCCTCTCATTCCATTGGCTAGAACTCAGTCACATGACCACCAAAACTGGAAAGGAAGCTGCAAAACTCAGCCTGGGTCTAGTGGTCCTGTGCCTAGGAAGGGAGGAGATTGGGTTTGTGACCAGATAGTAAGTCTCTGCGACAGTACTATTTGACGTGCCCCACGGTTGCATGGCACAGCCATCTTCATAGTCCTTTCTAGATGATCTTTACATTCTGGCCCTTTCAGCTTTTCCATAGTTCATCTTCTTTTTTTTTTTTTTAAGATTTTATTTATTTATTTGACAGAGATAGAGACAGGCAGCGAGAGAGGGAACACAACCAGGGGGAGTGGGAGAGGAAGAAGCAGGCTCATAGCGGAAGAGCCTGATGTGGGGCTCGATCCCAGATGGCCAGGATCACGCCCTGAGCCGAAGGCAGACGCTTAACCGCTGTGCCACCCAGGCGCCCCCATAGTTCATCTTCTGTCAGTCCCTGTATTTCATTTCAGTGACACCAAACTACTTGAACTTCTTGAAACAGGCTGCATACTTACCTGTGTCTATATGTATGCATATTTATGTATCCCATCTAAAGGCTTTTCTTCTTGTCCTATATGGAGAGATTCCACTCAACCTTTAAGTTAAAATTTTAACTTTCCACTAAATTTTTATTGATTTGTCAGGAAGTCTTGATCTTTTTTTCCTTATAAATAAACTAAATACTCCACCATTTGTAGTACTCACACATACCTATGACTATTAGTTTATTCTTCTATCTCTTTCCTAGGACTGGGAGATTCTCAATCTTATGAATTATGTGATATACTTCTTTGATCCAAAACATCTAACATAGAATCTGGCACATAACAGGCCAAAAGATGAATAGAATCCAATCTTTGCCTTGAGCTGGCTAAATTATTTTGATTGAATGAATGATAGTCAAAAGTACAAGATGAACTTTCATGCAAATATGAACATATTGTTATGTGGGAATTTAAATACAAACTCCACAGTTCAGAATTCAAGCTGTTTGGTCAATAGTACCATGTTAAAGAAGTTGTATCAGCTTCATCAAGCTAATCTAAAATTATTATACAGATAATCTCTATTATTTTCAATCATATACTGTCACTTACCCTGACTTCTGCCACAAACTGTTTTCCAGTCAATAGCCATAAAGTTTTTCAAGACTTGATGTTTCTAAGGGATATTCTCCAAGTAAATCTGCCCTTGTTGATCGTTCTCATTTTGATATTTATTAAAAGTATGCTTTTGTGTTTAATCAACATTATTCCTACTCCAGTAGAACCACATAGAAGTGGTCATGAAAGCGGAAGAATAAATATTTGTACAAATAAAATTATTTTGCTTGTTCTATTGGTAACTTTACAACAAATCTGATTCCACATACCAGCAAATCACCATCCAAATAACAAATCCTATGTAGATATTTCGGGGCTATCACTGGCCAATTCAAAGACATTATTAACTATTTGAAAGAATGGAACTTATTTTGTAACCTCCAAGGAGCTCAATACAATGCAATGTAAGCAACAGGCAATTAATAATTAATAATAATAACTTGCTGAATGATTTTTTAAAAACATGTATGTTGATTCCAGACATGGTCACAATTTATACTGACTATAATTATAATATCAACTTATAAATTCAAAGCATTGAATCAGAGAGAAAATAAGCAGAACAAATCTTACAAATTAATTGACTAATATTGTATATAAAAAGAAGGTTTTGCTTAAGTGAACACTTCACATTTTAACTACTTGTAATTGATTAGAGATTCTCAACCCAGGATGATTTTATACCCTATGGGACATTTGACAATATCGAAGACATTTTTGAATGCCACAACTTGAGGGGGCTTCCAGTGTGTAGAGGCGAGGGATACTTGTAAACATCCTATAATGTTCAGCAGATAATTCCTTCGCAACAAAGAATCATCTGTTCCAAAATATTAATAGTGCCAAAGTTGAGAAACCCTGGGTAAACCATGGACTTACACTTCATTTGAAAGACATTGCTTTGTTTATTTGCTGTTTCTCTGGCCTCTAATGTTTACCTCACCTTCCTCTGTTCATATAAGCAATAAACTTAGAAACCTTCTTTTTTTTCCCTCTGAGTACAGAATGATACCAAAGAACCATGACTATGATATTTAACAACACACTTACATGCTCACATTGGAAACAATTTACACATAGCTTGTCAAAAGGAAATAATGTAGGCATTCCTCAGCGTATCTCCGACAGTTTAGGAAGGAGTTTTCCAAGTTATTTGTGAAGAAGAAAGAAGCTATTTGCTTGCTTTTCACAGATTTTTTTTTTTAATGAACTACGATCTTGATGTTGGCTTTCACAACGTAGGCTTATTGAAAGCTATTCCTAAAGTGTCTCTGTAGCATTTAATTATGAAAATAAGAGGTCATCCTTGGTACCCCTTACTTGACCAAACACCAAATCCAACCAGTACTATGAATTTCATCCTTTAAAATCTCACGTTATGGTTCTTCCACATAATCCCCAGGAGCACTGCCTTTGTTGAAGCTTTCAGCAGATGGTGCCTGACCAGCTTCCCCTCAGGTGCAACCTCATGACCATCACTGCCATAAAATTCTTTATCTGTTTGTTGTCATGGTGACTTTTCTAATCTACAAAACTCATCGGATATCTCTCTGTTGCAATTTAATCTCCACTACAGGTCATCACTGAATATATATATTTGCATTATATATGTATCTATATGTATGTGGGTATGTGTATTTACACTTAGGCTTTGAAACGTAAATAAATCTAGACACCTGTGTCTGATACATGCTGCTTGTTTTTATTTGGGTTCATTCATAGACTAGATGGATTTGAGTCTGCAAGTTGGAATTTTTATCATAAAATTTCTCTACAGGTTGAAATCCAAGGTTTTCCATCCGTAAAGTCCTTTGTGATCAAATTTCTAGTATCCTCCCCTACCTCTCCCTTATACTTGTCCTCTGTTGCTACCATATCAGATGATGCCTGTCCCCAAGGGTGCAATATTTTCATGCCTTCTCATATTCATCCATGCCCTTTTTGTATCTTCTTCACCTTATGAACACCCACATCAAGAATTCATCTAGAATGTAGAATTATGATATAACCCAGCAATTCTATTCCTATTCCCAAAGAATTGTAAACAGGTATTCAAACAAATCCTGAAATGTGAAAGTTCAGAAAAGCACTATCCACAATAGCCAAAACACAAAAACAACTCAATTTCCAGGATTGGATGAATGGAGGAACAAAAGATAGTATATCTATACAAAGGAATATTACTCAGGGGTAAAAGGAATGACCTACTGATGCATGCCAAAACATGGACGGACCTTGAAAATAAGTTAGAGAAGCCAGACACAAAAGTCATATATTGTATTATTTCATTTATATGAAGTATCCAAAATAGGTAAATCCATAAGGTCAGAGAACAGATTAGTTGTTACCAGAAGCCAGGGGTGTGGAAAGTTTGAGGAGTATCCACTTAATGGGTACTAGGCTTCAGTGGGGATGATGAAACTATTTTGGAACTAAGTAGCAGTGACCGTTGCACCACACTGTGGATGCACTAAATGCCACTGAATTACACACTTTAAATGGTTAATTTTATGTTATGTGACACTCACCTCCTTTACAGGAAAAAAAAAATTCATCATTGGGCATCCTTCACATTGGACAGGAATCTATTACTGACTCTGTTTGAAATGTTCTTCTTGATGCCAAAAAACATGTTTCTCTCTTTGAAGAGACCATACATACTTTAATTGTTTCACTTTTGTCTTTCTCTCAAATCCAGACAAATTGTGAGTTTGGTTCTTGTATTCCTTATCTTTGTCTTCCAAAGTTTTATTCGGTTTTGTTTACGTAATAAAAACTAAATAGGCTTCCTAATCCAAGGTAAGTTAAGGACAGATCTGACTCTGCTTTCTTAATGGATGGTGAAATCTACTTAATCATGTTTAATTCGTATGTTTAAAAATGTGTTACTATTTTTGAAGATGTGTAGCATAACAGTAGATATTTAAATCTATATTCATTTTGACTTTTGAGTGCAGAAGGTGAATATATTTGGAATGGTGATCCAAAAACACTAGGAATAGCTTAATCAAATCTATACATTGGTAGAGTGTTTATAGAGTGCTCACTATTGATCTTTATATAACCACTTTATATGGGTTTTCTGGTACCTTATTTACCTCCCCCCATTGCTAGTGACTCCACATAATTCAGATTCCTGCTCAAATATCAACCTCAGAGAGGCCATCTCTAGAAATCTTGTTTGAAAGGCCCTCAGCTCCATGGTGTAAAATTGTATTTGGACCATTTTTCCCCACTTAAATTTGCATTATTTACTTGTTTAGTTATTAACTGTTATTTGTATTTTCCAAATATCTGCTATCCATTGCTGTGTTACAAATAATTCCAAAATTTAACAACTTAAAACAACACCTATTTCTTTAATTTATGATCGAGACTGGACTTAGCTGGTCAGTCATTCTGGTCTCTGCTGGCTCTTTCAGTTACGTTTAGTGAATGGCTCTTTCTGGGGTTGGTTGGGTACTTCGGTTTGCCTCTGTTCATTTCTCACCCTTGAGCAGACTAGCCCAGGCTTACACAGAACATGCTGGCAGAGGTCTGGGAGAGAACACGGAAGTCTGCATTCCATCAGCCAAAACAAGTTACAAGGCCAATCCAGACACAAAGTGTGGAACAACAGACTCTATCTACTTGCTTAATGAGAGAACTTGCAAAGTCATATTATTAAGTATGTGGACCTAAGGTAAGGTGGAGAATTGGGGACATGGTTGTAATTAATCTACCACAATTTTGTTTAGCTCCTCAGAATCCTATAACCACACACCCAACCCCCACTCATCTCCTCCTTTCTTTGTATTCCTAGTCACTAATGCAAACTAAATGTAGAGTTTCACAACTACTTGAAGACCTCAGCTGCCATACCTCACTTTAAGATTGTATTGCTTTGATTACAGGTATTGGCTGAGTTTGGATTTATCCTTCTTTTTAAGACAGTCAAACCTGGGTTACATGCACTTCATCAGTCAAGTCCCCATATCCCTGGATTCTTTCACTTCCATCTTCCTCTCTTTCCCTTTCAGCTTCTTGCCTAGGAAGCCTTATAGTTAAACCCACTCAAGTTATTATAAGTAAAACTATATTTGAGTCATTCAGAAAATAATAAGAATGATGAGAAAAGATTGGTGGAAATGCCTTAAAATTTAAGATTAATGATATTAAATTGCAGTGGTAAGGATTTCAAGTAGACACTTAGAAATACCTCCTGATTATTATAGTTTGAGATATTGGCAAGTGATTTAAAGGAAAGTAATGTTCTCTTTAGAGATTTATCACACACAAAGAAATAGGCTACTTTATTGGTGGAATGCTTTTGATCAAATTTGCCAAGATATATTGGCAATATTAGATCAGGTGAACACTTGACAACTCGTAGTTCAAAGACAGAAAAGAAATCTGCCACTTAAAATATTTCTACCTTGAGTACGGAGGATGTATTTAAAATAAACTATGCTATAGAACAGAAATTATTTGTCATTATTCCCACTCCAATGGGAGATATGGAGCATCTTTAGGTTTATATTCTGGACCAACATTTATTAATAGAACCTCCTGACACTTCTATGGGAATACCTCAAATAATCAGCCTCAGTTTATGCAGGTAGAGGAATTTCAGCTAAAACACAGATCAAATTTTCTTGGCCTACAATTATGTCAGGTGTGAGGTGGGGCTAAAACATAAATCCCCAAATCTTTTTTCTAACCTTACTTGTTTACTTGGCAACCCAAGTTTCCTTTTCTTTCTTCTGTTCTTCATCTCATAGCCTTCCCTCTTTTCCTGCTGATAATTGCAATGAACTCACTTATAAAAATAAATGCAAAACTAAAGGAATGCATGCCATAATCCACTGGTCCAAACTGAATGGCCAAGAAAATATGACTTCATTCCTTTCAATAACCCAAAGGAGAATTACCTGTGGAATTTCTGTATTTCCTTCCTCTGAGAACGTAATGGTTTATGAAGGGTTAAAATAACATAAACTCTGTTTTTATTTTTAATGTTGTTGTTGTTGTTAATGTCATGTTAAACAGATCAAGAGGCAGACTCAATGTTATCTCCCACCCAGCCTTCACAATTAGCAACTCAAGACCACTTTCCATCTCTGCAATAGTTTGAAGTAAATCATAGTCATCCTATTATTTAATTTTTTATTAGTAATGGCAAAAGTTATTTTATAATAAGGGAAAAATCAGCATGACTGTGCCAGACCCAGTGGACTTCCCTTTGCCAGTTAAAATTCAAGGCTGGATTATTGCGTTTTGTTACCTGCAAAGCACTCTGTACATAACATTCTGTCATTCTTTGAAATAGCAAATGGAAGTCATTTAAACCAGATGAGCGACAGGATGGGGAATTGGCATACCTACAGCACAGGATGCATGGCACCACGCACCTATTTCAAGGGAATGAAGAGTGGGTGGCCGGAAGAAAGAAACTCTTTTCCCCATTTAACCTGTAATTTGACAACATCTGTGAAGAATTATTCCCAGCATTGGCATCGTAATTGTTGTATCTAACATCAATCACCAGGGAAGGGAGATTACTTGAAAAAGATGTTAACGGCATTACAGTTTAACAACATGAAAGTCAAAAATGAGAGGAATGAGATCTGTAAGACAGTTGCCCAAATTAATCAAGGGGCTAGAGAAACACTATATTGTTTAATACAAAGTGAGTACTATATTTGCTTATATAAGAAGAGCTTAAGTTCTTGGGACCATCATCTATTCTGTATTTCTAGGTCCTAAAAAAGTTGAGTATTTCTAAACTTTTTTTATGATCATGACCTGATGGTTTTTTTTTTTTAATTTTCTTGCACTGTTGTTTCATTGTTAAGAACAATATCAATATGAACATTTTACACAGAAATTGAAAAAAGCAATGCAAATACTGATCCTCTTTTAAGTAAATACTTTTGATAAAATAATATACTCACAATCTTATAGGAATCTGAACTTTCAACAAGCCTAGAACTGTCTTAGTTTGGCAACTATTAACCGCATAACCTGCGTATAATATATTAAGAAAATGCTTATGGGCTTATTGGATTATTGCTTTATAGTCAAATACTTCTTCAAAATCGGTTATAGTTTAAAGGATATTCTGCATGTTACAGTCTAAAAAAATCTTCAAAATGTTTTCCCAGACATTTGGTCTTCCAAGACGTAACTGTCTTCCAAGACATAATCCCCTCCTGGTTTTTCTCCTCCCTCTTAGCCTGCTCTTTTTTAGTACTGTATCTTATTCACCTGTATTCCCAGAGCTCTGTCATGTAGTTGTGCCCCGAATGTATATTTTCAATTTGGACCTGTCCCCTGAATTCCAGGCTCATGTATTCAGCTGTGGATGTGTTGCCTCCACTTAGATATCTAAGAGCAATGCCTAAACTGAGTTCCTGGTCTTTTCTCAACACCTACTTCGCCCTTCCACTGTCTTTCAGCTCTCAGAAATGAAGTTGCCATCCTTCCAATTACTCAATCCAAAAACATTGAGCCATCTCTAACTCTTTTTCATTCACAATCTAGAAAATATTGTGGCAGCTCTACCTTCAGAATACTATCAGAATATTTTTCAAAACCTCCACAGCTCACTCTCTCTCTACCTATCTTCCTATCTTTAAAATAAATAAATAACATATTAGAAAACAAAATAAAACAAAATCAGATCTTGTTACTCTTCTGTTCCAATGGCTTGTCATTTTACTAAGAATAAAAGCTGAAGTCTTTATAAATGGTTTAAAACTATTTCCCATACTCACACCATCTGTCCTCTCTTCACTCTTTACTATTCCTTGAACATGCAGGCATGTACCCCTACCTAGGGTCTTTGAACTTACTATTCTCTTTTCCTGGGGCATTGTTCCTCTTGATATTTGCAAAGACTACTCTCTCATCTCCTTCAGGCTTATATTGAAATGGTACATTTTGGGGGAAGGATCCTCACTATCTATAATTCTACCATGCCAACAGTCCTCGTGTCTTTTCTCTACCTAATTTTCTCATTGAAGAACTCATCACCAGCAATCATCACCATGAAATCACTGTGCAATCATGTTTTATATTCATTTATTTTTACTTTTTTTAAGTTTTTATTTATTTATTTATTTATTTACTTATTTATTTATTTGAGAGAGAGCAGGGGAAGAAGAAGAGAGGAGAGACAAGCAGACTCCCTGCTGAGTGTGGAGCCTGACAAGTGGCTCAATTTCACCACCCTGAGATCATGACCTAAGCTGAAATCAAGAGTTGGTCACTCAACCGACTGAGCCACCCAGGTGCCCCTATATTCATTTATTTTATTTACTCTCTGTCTTCATTTGGCTGTAACATGTCTTATTTTATACTTATATGGTTAACAAAGGCCTAGAGAATTTGGTTAGAAAAGACTCAAGCTGGATTACCATGTGATTTTCCATAGTTAAAATAGCGGACACTATTCCTTTATTACTATTTTGAAAAATGATTAAGAGAAAGGAGGACCCCTAGGCCCTCAAGTACATGCAACATGTAACCTTGCATATATATGTTGTCTCCTAGATATGGGTGGGAGTTGACAGAGATAGAGGGAATAATCCCTTCTTTCTATCTCATATTTCTCTCATTCTGTGTATGTTTACTTGACTATCACCTTTGATGAAACAACCAAACAACATAAAATTCTTCCATCATTCTTATAGCCAACATTTCTTGAGGTAAGAACAATTACCTAAACTATTTTGTAGTGCTTTAGTGCAATTCAAGAAGTAATCTATGTAAGCTATTTTTAGTAGATACAATGTTTTAGGTTAGTGAAATTTTAGGTTCACTATCAATATCTCCTTCCCCACCTCAAGACTAAGCATTCATTTCCCAAACTGCAGGCATGTTGGCTGTTGATGGCTCAAAGCTAAGATGTCCTCAGATGAGGAGCCTGTTCCACCTAAGTTTATGCCTTAACCCCAAGAGCAGTTCCTATTCAATGACTAAGCAATGGGGAGCTACAAAAGTTCATGACATCCCCCTCTGTTTGGGACAATTCTGCAGGAATATCCTGGCTCCAGGACTCCTAAGATTGGGCAAGGTTTTTATCCCCAACAGAATCTTTTTTTTAAGATTTATTTATTTATTTTAGAGAGACAGAGAGAGCACACAAGCACAAGCAGAGGGAGGGGCAGAGGGAGAAGGAGAAAAATCCTCAAGCAAACTCCCCACTGATCATGGGGCCCAATGAGGGACTCAATCCCAGGACCCTGAGATCCGGACCTGAGTCAAAATCAAGAGTCTGAGGCTCACTCGACTGAGCCACCCAGGCGCAGCCCAAAAGAACCCTCTTGCTTTAGTCAGGATGATTTTTATTTCAAAAAGTATGACATTATTATTACCTTAAATAATATTAGCTAGCATGTATTGTTTGCTTATTATGGCAATGACAGTAAAGAAGGATAGAACTTCAGCAAATCCCTGGTCATAAGAGACCATTTTAAGAGAAAACATAATCTGACAACAACAAAATTCAACTATGTAGCTCAGAAAATATACATCTACCCTGGGGCCCTACTGCAATAGAACAGTTTTACAGTAAAACAAATTCAAATTTGATATTATTGATTTAATATCTAAAGTGCATTTATGCTTAAAAATATAGCAAATATAAAATTCAGGCTCCATATAAAACCATTTACTTATAAGCTAATCAATTGTACAAAGAAATCCTAAGTCTTAGAATCATGAAATCTATAAGCCACAGTATTAATTGACCAGGTAAAAAGATTTTGATTATTATCAAGAAAACCAATAGTCCATTTCACAGGCTTAGAAAGGAGAGGGAAGAAAAGCACTGAAGATCCCCAAAATAAAGATCTGAGGTGCCCTCTCTGCTAGAGCTATGGAAGTGAGAAGAGGTTGTGTTGCATAGGTGGTCTCTCGAACAAGTTTTAATTAAATTGAGTAATAAAAGAGCACTGCCCTTTATGGTGAGAAAGAACTCATAAAATTTTTGTACAAATGCCAGGTAATGTTTGCATTAGTGTCCATAAGGGGTTTCGTTTTTGCTGTTTTCAGCTCTATAAAATTCCACCTAAGAAAATAATGAAGATCCTACTCTTCCTTAAATGTTTCGTGAATCAAAGCTACTTCGCGAGTTTGTCCATGGCAACTTTGGTAAGCTATCACATACTAAAAATCCAAACAAAACAAAATGAAAATAAAACATGAGGTGACGTTTAAAAATTCCTACTATTTCTTTACTCAAATGAATTACATTAAAAATTTAGTTGATTAGGGAAATTCTCAACTTTCTGTTTTACAAATGATATATTCTAAGAAAATTTACCCCCTAGAGATGTGCTAGTTTTATCTGCCCCTTCAAAAATTCTGTCATCTCTCCAGTCAGATTGGCCTTCACCAGATGTCCAAGTTATTTCTTGGAAACCCAAATCTGATCTTGTTAGTGTCCCACATAAAATATTTCCTGGATCCCCATAACTCTAGACTGATGTCCAACCTGCCTTTTATCCTCATCGTTTACCTTTCCTCCATGTTTATCACATATTCTCATCACCTAGAATTATTTATTGTTCTCCATGTGTTCTGTCTTACCCAGCTCCATTATTTGCATATAAATTGCCCTCTACAAGGAGTGGTCCTGTCCTGTTATCCAGCTGGTATCCTGTTTGTACCATGTGACCGAGAGTCAAGGGCACATGTGTTATATTCAGTAAGATGTGGCTTTAAGTCCCAATTTGCCAGAAATGTCACCTTGAGGAAAAAAAGAAAAATGATGTATCCTGGTTTTACTATATCCATTGATAAAATGGTGATAAAACCTACCTTATATGTTTTTGGTGATTGATAAATAAAAGTATTTAATACATGAAGATTTCCTGTCATGTCTTAAACATAGTATGTGCTCAATAAATAGTAGCTATTATTATTTTATCATGAAAATGACAGTCCCTCTGTAAATACTTTCCTGATTCACCCATGCAAAGTTGGATACTCTCACTAGCATCTCAGAGATTCATTAGCACTCTGTATAAATTGCTATCATGGAATTTATAATATTTATGTTGTAACTTTTGCATGCTACTCTCTTTTCTTTGTGGCAACTTTCTTGAGTTTACCATTAGCTGAAATCTTTATTTCTTCCTGCTTTTGCTCTACCTTTGATATAACTCCATGAATTAAATCATTACAGAATACGATGATTATCATTTTATATGTTTGCCTCATATGGTTAATGATTTGGGGGGGAAATTATAGCAGAAGCTGGTGGTTGATTTCTAAAGCCTTCCTCTATTCCTTGTTGTAAGTCCCCTATCTTATTTATAGTTAAGTGTGGCTATAGGACTGCATTCTAGCTAAACCATTGTGAGCTGAATCAATGTGTACTATACATCCAGACCTCGTTCAAAAACACCTTGCTCATACATCACCCGCTATGTTTGTGTCCTTCCAGCACGCTGCACGTAAGCACAGCCGCTATGGGACACCATGTTAAAAATGGCTCCCCGAGACCAGAAACAGAGGCATTCTGAGTCCCTGAGTCAATATTCTGAGGAGGAATGCTTATGGATCAGGAACAGCCATTTTATTAATAAGAAATATACCTTGATTATGTTAGACCAAGGATCTGCTGATCTAAACCTTTTATATAAAGGTTAGTAAATATTAAAAATAAATAAATAAATAAATAAATAAATAAATAAATAAATAATTTTTTTATATAAAACTTAGTAAATATTTCTAGCTTTGTGGGCCCTGTGATCTTTGTTGCAACTCCTCAACTCTGACATGGTAGAACAAAAGCAGCTAAAGACGGTATGCAGATGAATGGATGTGGCTGTATTCCATTAAAACTTTATTTCTGGTACTGAAGTTTGAGTTTCATACAGTTTTCACGTATCATGAAATACTATTCTTGTTTTGATTTTTTTTTCAACCTTTTAGAAAAGAAACCACCGTTCTTAGTTCAAGGGGTGTAAGACGCAGGCAGGGACCCTTGGCCCTGCAATGTGCCCACTCCTGTTTGGTGACTGAAACTTCAGAGTTTATTAGTCACAGAATTGTTAACTTACAAATTCAAGAGCTGTAATTTACTCATTTTGTATTCCCAGGAACAAACATGGCACATAGTAGGTAGTCAATAAATTGTGCAATGAATGAGGAAATAAACAAAGAAATAAATGTACTTAACCTGACTCTATCTTTATTATAGGAAATCATTCAGAGAAGACATGACTAAACAAAACAGCATAAATTCCATAGTTCCCCAATGCCAAGTGTCAAATCTGCTGAATATTTTACATAAATATTTGAGGATAATAAAAATGTATTTAAATTTTAACATATTTATGAAAACCGAGACTCAGAAACATATAATGGCCAAAGTACTGCATAGTCAACATGAAATACATAAGAATAAAACGGACTTTCTTATAATAACTAATGCACTACGATAATACTGTAATAAAAAGTCATTATCAGTGTTGATTTTAACATTATCTTCAAATCAAAGGCTTCAGAGAAAGTGAGATAGTTACCATTAAGGGTTATGTGCTCTCATTCCATCCTGGCCCTTCCTTTGTGGCCCTTAACTTGATTGTAAAATACTCATTATTTGTTTTGTTCCTTATTTAATGAATGTTTTCCCAATTAGATGTTAACCCATGTAGTGGCAGGACCTCGTCTATTTTACTTCTATATTCTCAGCACTTCACTCAATTCTTGGCACCTATCAGACACTGAATTCATATTCATAAAGTGAATGGATAAACCGTACCTATGCTATAGTTTAATTAAATACAGGAGAATGGTTGGAAGCATATTTATTATGAATCGTATGAAAATTTTATAAAAAAACAAGTATACTTTACTTTCAAAATTCAGAAATAAAATTCTAAATTAAAGAAAAAAAGAGAGATTATCGTTCTGAACAAAAATGATGATCCTTACATCTCCTGAGCAAGAAGTAATGGGATTCTTAGAAGCAACTCTGTCCTTTTCATTATATACAAGAGGAAGAAAAACAGCTGCTGTTGAAACAGGCCCAAGGAAGTCTGGGCCTTTAACAAATGCAGTGGTCGCATTTAAGTTTGCTCTATGAGTTAAGTATGCCAGGCCAATAGAAGACATCAGAAGAACTTCAAAAGCCTGAATCACCTAGGCAGGCTGGCAAAGAATGTCAGTTTTAATCACCTTAGGTCGATTTATGAGCCTGGAACTCTCTCAAACATCCAGCAATTCCCCGAGCTTAATTCAGGTACATATAGTTCCAAGCTCATAAGATTTTAGCCTTGGTGTCAGAGGATCAGAACAGAAAATGAAAATACTGCCATATAAACAAAGCGTAGTGTTTCAGCCACACATCTCCCTTTTAAGAGAGTATACGGGGATGTGGAGAGGGAGAACAATTCTCAGATATATAGCCCACCTAGGTAAAGCACTTTCAAATGTACTTCATTTATTTATTTTAGGCCATTTTTGGCTCGAAATCATGCAAAATTACTGTCTCTAGTTTCATTCTGCTCTTTTGAAATAGTCCAGATTTTGCGCTAAGAGTTTAAAGCCACAGCAAAGAGTGAGGCCAAGAGGGAAAGCTTTTGAAGAGTTCTCACAGCTGTGAAAACACAGGCCTCAGGCTGTGTGTAGAGTTACTTCAAACAGCTGTTTCAGGTGACTAAACACCTTGAGTCTCATTCATCAAGTGTTGTTTATCCTGGCTGACACACCAGACTGGGAGAATTAACTCCGAGAAAAAAGATGTACTACATACCAAGTATGGGAAAGGAACCTAGCTCTTGACATGGGAAGCAAAGGAAAATAATAATGATAATGATAATAATAGCCCGAGTCTGTTTAAAAGAGAGCAGAACAGAAATCATTTTATTTTATGTTAATGCTTCTTGTGATACCCTTTGCATCTTTTCCAATCACAGACCGAACCAAACAGTACTGATGGTCTGCCCCATTTTGATCCCACGAACAGAATTGAGACGGACAACTCTGACATTCAGAGAAGCACCGCGAGTAAATGGTCTACAAAACTTCTCATCAATTATCAGTGAGCACAATATTGAAAAAGGAGGTATAAATAATGCATTTTCATTATTTGCAAAAAGGGGAAAAGGGCTTTCTTCTTGCCTAGAATCACTGCTTTATTGCCAACATTGTCTCATCAAGGCTTGGCCATAAGGTTCGTCACCCAGTATTAAAAAGTTCTTTCATGTAATCTTGTCAAAAAGGTGACATGATGATATATTTTAAACCATGTAACTATTTGCATGGATCAAAAGAAGAATGAAATAAAATGACACGAGTCAGTGTCAGACGAAGTGTTACTAGTTAAGTAAGCTTTAAATATTGAAAGCCAGTTTTAATATTTCCTTTTAATCTAGAAATATGTCACTTGGTAATTTTTTCTTTATAACATCGAGGTGGTTACGAACAACATTTTCCATGGCTTCATTCAGCACTAAGCAGAAAAACCTACCTTACCCTCTCCTTTGTCACGACTGAAATTGTCGGCTGTCACTTCTACTGGCAATTAGTTTATCATTTCTATTATGGCAGGCTTAAAAAGTAAGACCTTTTTTTCAGCCCCCCATTTGGTAGTTTATGAGTGATATTTTCATACTGCCACTATTTTTCTGGTCTTTTTTCCAGGCCAAAAATGGCTTTCAATTTTTTTTTTTAATCAATAAGTTTCAAAGGAGTTCTTAAGCTCTCCTGGGTGTAGAAATGACTTGGGGATCTTGAGGAAATGCAGATTCTGATCTATCAGGCCTAGGCAGGGCCTGAGGCTCTGCATTTCTACCAAGCTCTCATGCTAATGATCCAAGGACCCTACCTTGACTAGCAAGGCACTGAAGAAAGAATGCTAGTCCTGGAGAGCAAAGAGGAAAAACTTTTTTTTTGTTTTTTTTTTTGTTTGTTTTTTTACTTTAAAAGCTAAATGTTTTCTTCCCCATCTATATAAGAATAGAGACAAACATGAAAATATTTGGTGTCCCATCATTAGGCAAAATAATGGTGGAAAACAAGGGCATAGAGTCCGGATGTCCTATGATTTAAAGTATAGAACTAAAGACGAAACGTGTTATTTCTGTACATTCAATGCCAAATCATCCAAAAGAGGCCGGGGATGCTAATCCAAATAGAACACGCTTGTGAAAAATCGCTTTTCCTCTTCCAATCATCCGGTGCACGAGAATGACGGGTGAGGGGCTTTGCAGAGAAACACACCTGAGAGGGGAGCGCTTGCCGCATCTGGGCAATAACGCTGGTGTTAAGTGGAAGGAAACATCATTCTCGTTAGCAGAGAAATAAAAGATGCAAGCAAACAAACCGCAAAGTCCCGAACAAGGGAGGCAAAAGAAATGAAGCGAAGTATAAAGAAGGAAAATTTATTGAAAATGATTGCTCTACAAAAAGCACCCTATGACCCAGTCACTGCATCCATTTATCCATTTTATAGGTGAGGACAGTGAGTCCCCACGGGATTAGTCACCTCACTTATGTCAACACAGGTAATACCTGGAGGAGATTTTAACCCAATTCCTTCTGACCTGAAAGTCGATCTGTCTACCATAGTTCTCTCCAAAATAGGACAGATAAAAAAAAATGACGCAGGAGTGACAGAAGCAGCTAATACCAACAGTGCTTTAAGAAAAACGGAGCCCTCAAGCCACAGAAGCGTTTTAAGCAGTGTTACAGAAAGCCCACTTGAGAAGGGTGGTGGGAAAGACAGGTGACCATGGAATAAGCGCTGAGTAGTAAGAAATGGGCGTGGATAGTAAATGTTCTGCAAAATGGATAACACACACTGGTTACTGAGAGTTAATGATAGGAGGGTTAGCACTAGCTTTTCAGATCTGGGCCATTAGCTATGTTCTCATTGAATCTCAGCGGCTTTATATAAAATATCAGACCAGTCCATTCAAATTATTGAGTAATTACTATCTACCAGTTACTGTATCCAGAACTGAGTTAATGAAACTTTATATGGTTCATCAAAATATATCTGTGGGGAAAAAAAACGGTTAGCAAAGAGATTCTTGGTGAGATTAAAATAGCGTCACAATGAATGCTTAACAATAAAGTAATTGAATCGTTCTCTCAGATCAGTTTACGGATGAAGGGTGTTTCTGGATCACAAAAATATCAATATTTCTCGTGTCCCAGACTTATGAGACAGAGACGTAAGTTTTATGTACAATACAGAAATAGGATTTGGAGAATGAAATTGTAAAACGAAAGCAACGTAGAGTCAAGAACGACCAAGGTAGCTTACAAGAAATTTGTCTCCAGGGACAAATGTCTCTGCCTAGTTACACATATGAGTAAGGTAATAAGGACTACAATAATCAGAGTTAATCAGTTCTGATGACTCCACCATGTAAAAGTGAGTCACTCAGCTAGGATGACTCCAGCATAAAGAGGTGGGTAGTGTAGGACACCAAAACTAAAGAGATAAACTACTTCTTACTATGGCCCTTCAGCAGATATGCCATATATTTTTGTTCCTTTTGCCAGGTGGCAGAAACAGAAGATCAAAACCTAAATTTTACCTTATCTGATTTATTTCTCTAAGGTGTTCACAAAAAATGAGAATGTTTCCACAAAAATGAGATGTTTTAAAAGTAAAACAAAGCTGGAGAAGGAGAGCATTTGCAAAATTCCTCCTAGGGCAGAATCCCTAAAGGTCAGGCAGTGCTCAGCCATCACCCACTTTAATGTGCCCTTGTTTCAGTTCAACAAAGGGTTTTCTTTCTGCTCTCCTAACCGCTATGTGTGTCAGGAGGCAAATTTTCAGTCTTATATTCTCCTCCTCTGTTATTTAAATTCTTACCAAAAGTTAATTGGCTTTGAGAACTAATACACCACAAGAGAGTTTGTCTCATAAGGAGCTATTACGATCACCTGCCACTGGAATTTTCAGGAATTAGAGAATAAATAAAACTTAGGGATGAATATTTGTGGGGACAAGGAGGGGTTATTTCCATGATTCTTCCACCTAAAAAATGATTGACTTACACTTTATGAAAAGTTGGATGCCAATTTGTATGCAAACTTTTGCATACTCTATGGTATTTCTTTCTTTCCCTTTCTATTTTTCCTTCGGCCATGTACCTAAAAATACCCCCAGAGTACCACTGAGTAAACCCTCCAAGACTGCTGTGTGTATCCCGTAGCCACTGACTCACAAGCAGATTGGCAGCCAGTAGCTTACATGTGCTTCTGATTATGTTAATGAATTAGAGGTCAGGCCCTTTGACTCTTCAGTTAAAGCAATCTGAATCCAGTTAAAGGTAAAATTAAACTAGAAAGAGTTTTGGTTACCTCATAATCTCACCAAAAATAGCTTGTTTAATATATAGCGAAATCTGGCATAAATGAGAGTCTCTTCTTTGATCTATGTACAACAAAGCTAGAAAACATAATTTCCTCAACTCTAAGAATGATAATAAAATATATATTTTACTAACTGAAGCAAATGCAATTACTCACATTTTCCACCTAATGCATGGTGGGAAATTCCATTCACAACTTCACAAGGTGAAAATGGTCAAATATGGACAAACTTGGCTCTAAGTTTCAGTCTGCTCCTTTGAAAGCTCAGAACGACAGCTGCCTAGTATTCTAGCTACCTTGTGTTAACACATCACCACAAGGTGTGGGGCAAAGTACTACTCCCTAGAATGGGTTTCCAGGATAGCAGGATCTACTCACATATCAAGAAATCAACACTTTGGGGCTACTGTTGGTTCCTAGACTCAACGGAAATGCTTTCTATGTCAATAGCTTTGAGTGAACATAACTGAAAAAAGAAAAGCTTTAAGTAGTTGTTGGTATATGCATTGGCCCCTGTCACATTTTTTAAGGGCAAACCTACTTGTCCAAATCTGTGAGATAAGGGAAGAGAAAAGAATAATGAACGCCTTAATTTAGGTCATGGGCATTCAGGTTAAAGCAGATGGTAAGGCCAAGTGCTTTGATAAAATCAGTTCAGGAAAGGATTCTCTCATAGGAAACAAATGACAAGGTGCAGTATTAAAATAGAGATCCACATCCGACATAGTATTTTCTTTTGAAGATCAGGCTATCTCTAAAAAGATAGGCAGATCACTTTCTAATCACGAGGACTTTGAAATATTGTACGACAAATTATTATTCAAGTGGATTTCTGGTGTAGTTATATTAGTCAAGATTTATTAAGCACGGCAGTGATTGAAGTACTTTATATGTTTGAAATATTTAATGCCCATGTGAGAGACGGCCATTGCTATTATTATCCCCATTTCACAGATGAGAAGGCTCGAACAGTGATTGCCCCAGAGCATATAACCGGTAGGAGAAAGAGCCAGGGTTTAAATCTAGGCTAATCCCAGAGACAACATTCTTAACCATTGACTACACTCTGCTTTCTGAACATAACAACCTAAATAATTTCTTTACAATTTTGGTTTATATAGTACTACTAAAGGAAAGGAGAGTGAGGTCTTGAAATTGGGTGGTGGTCTTGTCCTAACATCACTCAATTTTGCCAGAATGTAGTTCTCAAGCAATGTGCAGGTCACCAAGAGTAGCCACAGAAGACTCCATTGGAGCAGAGGGCTTCCCAAGACTGGGGAATAAGAACAGTTTTGGAAATGTGACTAGTTAAGCACTTCTTAAATTACATTTTGCCATGAGAAGCTTCTTGAAACTGTTTTCAGTAACTAAGTTTCAGGTAAGTGTCAGCTTAGCTAGAACTACATTTCCCAGAATTCCTTTTCCCATAGGTTCCTGGGTCAGAGGGGACCACTAGAGAAACTTGTGTGAGATTTGCAAGGCAGAAGTGAGGAAGCAGACACTTTTATGGTCTAACTCACCCTAGGGTGGGTCCTATTGTCGCTCACTCATGTAATTGCTGATATTCTCAAACATCTTAGGGGTGTAACCAGACCTAACGGACTTCTTCCTTCAACTGCACAGAACCCTGAGCTCTGCACATGTGTGCAAGGGTGCCATGTTTCCCTACAGATCAGCTGCATCGTTGATACTGGAGGCAGTGAGAGACAGGTGTGGGTCCAATTTGCCCTCATAGGCTCCTGTCATTCCTTGGTCTCCACTACTTTGTATCTTCCTGCCCTTCCCAGCTGATGTCCTTGCTGACATTAGACTTCTTGCCAGATGCAGATACGGCAGGCTTATATAGATTTGCTCAATCAGAATTGTGTAAAGTTAATTAATTTACTAATTCTTTATTCTATATCTGCTCTTCTGATTGAACCCTGACCAGCAAACCCTTTATACCTTGTGATTTTAAGGCTACAGATGCTATCAGCAATAGCCTATCAAGGCAGAAAAGGCCGAGATGAGAAAAGGTATTATTTCCTTAAAATTGGAGCAGGGAAAAAGAGTGCAACCAAAGCAAAGGGCATGCAAAATATGAGCAGTTAAATAAAATATATTATTTGACATTTATAAAGTGGGTTTTACTTCCCCTACACTATCCCTATTCCACATGTTCTATGGTTTAAGCATGCCATAGTTTTGTTACGGCAACATGGAGTTCCTGAGGTGGAAATCGTCTTGCTCATAGAAAAATAAAGATAACTATAAATATCATTTATTCAGCGATTTGAACTGGCTGGCAGACAAGCCTTCGTGTGGGTATACCTACATATTGAATAATAGCAACAAGACATTGAATTTGATGCCATAAAGTTAGCTAAATTCCATCTGCAGAGACCCTCAGGAAAAATTAAATTTTATCTAACACCACCTACCCACAAGGAATGAATAGAGTCTGCCTAAGGCAGTTGTGTCCATCCTAGCTGCCAGAATCAAACTATATGTGATGACTAAATAGTTGTGAAGAAAAAAAGAAAAAAAAAACCAAAAAACCCAAAACAAAACAAAAAGAACTTCAGAGAGTTAAGAAACTTAATGTATTAAGCACTTTCAACTCTGAAAGGAAATCACAGCAAATTTCAGTACAACTAGGTTCACCATATGGCCTGGTTTTCCCTGGACTCTCTGGTCTATGTTTGCTTTACCAGAGCAAACATTCACAAACTCTCTTTCATTCTCAATATGTCCCACTTTTGCAAAATTATATTTTACCCTAGTAATAAGCCAATCACATGGAAATTGAAGATCAGATGAAATTTAAAAAACAAAACAAAACAAAACTGCGAATTTGTACAGAATACTAGTATATGCCAGGCATTGTCCTGTGAGATTTAATGTATTACTTTATTTACTCCTGGCAAACAGACTCCCATCATAAGGAAACTATCACTAGCACCCTCTTTGACAAGGAATCTGAGGAGCCACATGGGAATTAGCAACTTGCTAAAGTCCACAGGGTTGTAAGTGGCAGAGCAGAGCATTTGAAAAACAGAGGTCTCAATGGCCATGACAATCTATAACAAGAATCTAAGGACAGTGGATCAAGACCACCACCCCCTCCCCACCCCCCCACCTCCTGCTTCCAAAGAGAATCATCTCCAGTCTCTGCCCCTCCAAAGTGCTTCAATTTCCCCACACACTAACTAGTATTCTACACCAAACATGTGATGGTTAATTTTATGTCAGCTTAGCCAGGCTATGGTGCCTAATTGTTGGGTCAAACACTACTTTACATGTTGCTGGGAAGGTATTTTGTAGATGTGATTAACATTTATGATCAATTGACTTTAAGTAAATGAAATTACCTTCCATAATGTGCATGGGTCTTCCCCCCGCCAAACATTTTAATTATCTATTTGAGAGAGAGAACATGAGCAGGGGGGAATGGTAGGGGCAGGGAAGGAGAAGCAGACTCCACACTGAGCAGGGAGTCCGATGCCGAATTTGATCCCAGGACCCTGGGATCATGACCTGAGCTGAAGGCAGATGCTTAACCGACTGAGCCACCCAGGTGCCCCAATATGGGATGGGTCTTATCCAGTCAGTTGCAGGCCTTAAGAGCAAAACCGAGATTTTTCAGATAAGAAAGACTTCTGACTCAGGGCAGTACCATAGACACCCTGCCTTTGTTTCCAATTTGCCAGCCTACCCTGTGGATTTGGGGCTTAAGACAGCATCTTCAACTCTTTCCTGAGTTTCTTTCCAGTGAGTCTGACCTATGATTTTAAACTTGCCAGCTCCCACAATTATTAAGCCAATTTCTTAAAATAAGTCTCTCTTCTTAATCTTATATACAGAGAATATATACTATGCTTTTTCCCACTTTACAGATGAGAAAACTGAGGCATTAGTTGTTACAATGTTACACAGCTACATGGTGGGGGAAATTAAACGTTAATTCAAATCTATCCGACCTCAGAGTCTTGGTGTTTAGTCACTAAACTATATTGCGACTCAGTGGCACCAAAGCCCAAAAGTCAACAAAGTAGAGTAAGGAAAGTCAACAACTTGACAAGACTCTTAAACTTCAATCAGGTTTTGAAAGCCACCAACAGGGGCGCCCGGGTGGCTCAGTCGTTAAGCGTCTGCCTTCAGCTCAGGGTGTGATCCCAGAGTCCTGGAATCAAGCCCCACATCAGGCTCCTCCACTGGGAGCCTGCTTCTTCCTCTCTCACTCCCCCTGCCTGTGTTCCCTCTCTCACTGGCTGTCTCTCTCTCTGTGTCAAATAAATAAATAAATAAAATCTTAAAAAAAAAAGAAAGCCGCCAACTAAATGCCCCTGAGCAACTCACTTCCTCTTTTAGTTCCAGATTATCTATAGAGAAAAGAGCTGTCAATAGTCTTGATATAAAGAGAAAAATATGTCAACATATGAAAAATAAAGCATCATTTTTATCTTGTTATTTTTCAGATTAGAAGTCATAATGCTGGGCTCTTTCTTCCACTGACCACAAAATGTCCTGGGATATTGAACATTAAAATAATTCTTTTATTGGAGGAACTTAGCTATGGTACTGAGTGTCAACACAACCCTTTTTCAGTTATGGATATTAATACAGGGAACTCTGGAATATTTTATCAGCATAGCAGCTTTGGAATAGCACCAATGTTTTTCTTAATCCTTCAGATGAAATTTTTGTGTGTGCTTGTATACACGCCCATTTAACATGTTAAAAATTGGGGATCTAAAAAGTTATGGAAAAAAAAGTAAGGAAAGGAAGAACAGGACCAAATGGGTAAAACAATTAAAGTGCAAAAACCTCACCAAAACAAAGAAACAAAAAACCTTCAAACAGCAATAAATATTATAAAACAAATCAAATGTTAGTGTTTAGTAAAACAACAAGCCAATTAAAAACGAAAATCATACTATGTCAAACATTGTGATAAAGCTGAGAAAGGAGGAATCTTACCAAATCAGGGAACACCAGTCTCTTAAAGGGAAAATTTACCAAGTATTGTTTCAAAAAATCCTTCACAATGTAGTAATTTACTATTCAGAGTATTTTGAGTACATGTGAAAATATGTTTTCATGACACAGCACTTCCATTATTCTTAAAGCTGCAATGTAGCTTCTTTACCTAAATATCTCTGCTTTTATTTCTTTAATTGATCAGCAGTACTGCCTTAAGGTGTGTTTATACTCAGCAGAAGGAAAGGTAAGAATCAGGAAGCAAGAATGATAGGCGAAATGAACAACAACAACAAAATACCAAAGGAAAACACAGGGGAAAGCCAAAACAAAGAAACAGAGAAGGCAATTTATTTTAGCAATGTGGTGAACTGTGGGGGGAGAAACACTCAAATATGGCAATTTGCAGGGACAGAGCCAAGTGAGCTTACTGAGTCACTTTGTGTGAAAGTCAAATCATGACTTTAATAAATTTAAAGCACTGAAGTCCATTTGGCATATCAACTGTGTATGGCAAATGAAATTGTCTGTTTTGCTTCCATAAGGTCAAGATACTTGGGAGAGAAGATTAGGTAAATGGCCCCAAATACCAAGGGGGTTGTTAATTTTTTTATTGGTACATTGAGCTAATGCAGTTAACTATAAGTTTCAGACTATAGACTGCTATGCACCCTGATATCATTGACGTTAATAGGGAAAGGGTACGTAAAAGAGATAGATGGGAGTTGAGCTGGGAAAGAAAATTCAGCTTTGTGTCTTTGTTCTCAGGACAGGATAGAATGATATACTAACTAGTTTCCTCAGCTCATTCTGTAGTAATGTTTTTCAGACCTTAGCTCTTCCCTCCCTTCCCTACTACAAAGGGAGCATATGGCGCCACAGCCTTGCACAAAGAAAAGAAAACATGGTAGTAAATTATCTTAAATACACCTGAACTTATGATATCCAGAGTCAAGCTTTGCCTAGATTTTCTTTTTCACATAATTCTAGATTTATTTTTGCCATTTAGAAGTTTATTTTGGCTGGAGTTGAAATTTAATTTGTTCTTCAAAGAAACATAACAATGGAAATACAAAGAGGAAGCTTTTGTTCACTCCCTGGGAGTTCTGAAAAGTAATAATTATAAAATGATAAGATTCTAAATGAAAATGTCACTTCGAAAGGTTGAGGTTGACAGCAGCACAGACCTATGTGAAGTGGAAAAAGTCACATTATATTCATGAACATAAATATAACCAGATGATGTAATTTTACATCTTTTGATGATTTATTATATAAATGTTTCATAAGTTTGTAAAAAAAAAATCCTTTCTAAAAATAAATGTTCATTAGAAGTCCTAGAAAAATAATACTTCTTTTGAAGAACAGTACTTATAAGATAGTATTATTATTATTATTAAAAGAGAATTAGTAGTAGATTGATAAAATAGTATCAACTAAGACAATTGATACACACACACACACACACACACACACACACACACATACTGAATCAGAGAACAACACATTAATTACTTCAGGATTTTCATTTACTTCCAGTCATGTCATTTGATCCGTGCTGCCCAAGTTGCTCTGATGTCAGCCACTGCACTGTCATTCTGTGTCCCCTAAATATATACACACAAACACACACACACAACATCCGTGCCAAACAAATATGTACAACTTCCATTATATTAAACATAAGGTTAACATTTGAGTAAATCAAATTTTTTTAATAATTATACAGGCTGATTAAAGATAAGGAGCCAGATTTTACCGAACAATATGGCCAGCAAGTCTTTTCTTACTAGGAGTTTCTATAATGCTTTCTGTGTTGAAGTTAAGCTGTGCTCAGGGGAATGACCAACTTGCACAGACATTTTTCAGCTTTACCTTTCTAGACTCCTAATTTTTATTTTATTTTTTTAAAGATTTATTTATTTGGGGCACCTGGGTGGCTCAGTGGGTTAAGTGTCTGCCTTTGGCTGAATCAAACCCTGCATCAGGCTCCCTGCTAAGTGGGCAGTCTGCTTCTCCCTCTTCCTCTGCCCCTTTTCTCAACCCCTCTCCCTCTCTCTCAAGCTCTCTCTCCAATAAATAAATAAAATCCTTAAAAAATATATTTATTTATTTATTAGAGGGCAGAGGGAGAGAATCTCAAGCAGACTCCCTGCTGAGCACAGAGGCTGAGACAGCTCTACCTCATCTCCCTGAGATCATGACCTGAGCCAAAATCAACAGTCAGAGACTTAACCAACTGAGCCACCCAAGCACCCCTACCTTTCTAGATTTCTAAAACATGTGTCTCTTGAGTCCTGTTTGAAAAATAGATGGCACACCCATGTACACAAGCATGCACATGTGCAATGCACACACACACACACACACACACACACACACACAAAGTTTATGTCTTAGAAATAAAATGTGTCATCTCTCTGCCCGTATGAACCTTAACCAAACTCCACTGAAGGAGCTTTGTCAATTTCACAGAGTGCCAATGTGATGTGCAAGCAGCAGGTGGGCTGGTTCCCTAACACTGTCACTGTCTTTAAAGTTGTCATTTAACATCTCCCCTTTATATCACTGACACAGGGATGTTTCTTCCAGTCTGACTAGCTGGTAGATTTTCTTATGCCACAGAGAGACTCATGTTCCTTTATATCTGTGGTTTCTCTCATCTGTATACATAGCCTTTGATAAATTAAAACAAATACATATGTCAAACTCCTCCAATTTGTGGCCCTCGGCATTAGTTGGTTACTCTCTATGATGACAATTCCACTCAGCATTTAGTGCAGTTAGCTATAGAGTGTGAGAAGCTTTAAGAGGAAATGCAGATGTTGTGGGGGCAAACTTCTTCATGCTCCTCAAAAGGAAGGACCAGTTTACATTATATGAAAAGTGTGCTCGTCTACAGTTGCACAGACTTCCCAGAAAGTTAGCGAGCTCAACCAGAGAACTTCGCATTCTCAATGATGTCTGCAGGAATTACACGCCATTATTTTAAGAAGGAGTTACATTCTCTAACTTAACCTTGTAGACAATTAACTGAATTTTTCATGTTATATGATTTTAAAATCTAAACCAATATCTATGACCATATGTAGAATCCAGTAAGGGTAGAGGAGTACAGGTGGAAAGAACAAACAATTTTTATTAAATATTTACACTACATAATTTTGACATTGGCTCTAGTTTTGTCCCCAGATCAATTGTTCAGACCAGTTTGTAGGTCAACTTACAAAATAATCAATATCTGTAACAAAGCCAGTTAAATTTTGGTTAATATTCTTCCTTGGGATGTAATTTTTTCCTTCATATAGACTTTTTTGAGCTAATTTTGCTTATTTTTTAAAAATTTTTTGAAGATTTTATTTATTAGAGAGAGAGAGAGTGAGAGTGAGCACGAGCAGCAAAGGGAGAGGGAGAAGTAGGCTCCCCCACTGAGCAGGGAGCCCGACGTGGGGCTCAATCCCAGGACCCTGGAATCATGGCCTGGGTTGAAGGCAGACATTTAACCCACTGAGCCACCCAGGGGCCCCACGCTAATTTTTTGTATTAAATCTACTTTATTCTGTAGAAATAGGAGAGTGCTTTTTCTTTTTGATAGTTTAGCATCTTAGATATTTAGAACTTAGAGCAGCCTCAATGGTCATCTCGCAGTACTGCCTTTTTTCATGGAGGGAAATCTGAGGTGATTTCTTTATCCTTAGAGCTAACGAATGGCAAGATCAAGCCTAGAGCGTCAGTTTCTGTTTCCCCAATTCGAAAGCTCTTCACCTTACTCCATACTTCCCAAGTTCGTTATCTTATTACTGCCCCTAGTAGAAAAAAGAAAACTTTCAGAATGTGAAGAAGTCATAGTCTGGTGAATTGTTTAAAAAAAAAATCTGGTGTCCAGTCATCTCTCCATGCACGCTGATTATCTGACACTGCTCTACTTACTTATCCCTCTAATTCATTTTCTTTTTATCTCTAGAATGATTGGAGTAAGGCTTTTACCTCACTGCTTAGCAAATGGCAAGTGCTTAATAAATGTAAGCCATGAGTATAGCCAAGGTGTTGGAAAATTTTTCTGTAAAAGGCAAGATTGTAGGTAGCTTAGACTTTCCAAACCATTGTAGGGTGGAAGCAGCCATAGACAATGAGCAAATGAATGGGCTATGTTTCAATAAAACCTGACCTACAAAAACAAGCAGTGGGTGCGATATTATCCATGGACAATCATTTGTCAATTTGTAATACAATCCATAACTAGCAAATCAGTCTTGCTAGAATTAACCAAGTGATAAAATGGTAAATACTATATAATTCCTTTGTTTTTGCTCCAGAAACCCATATGGAAAAAGATGGATACCTTGACAGTATACATACAAAAGGCTAATGTCAGTTATGTCATTACTTCTCAAGGATGTATTCAATTGTGTTTTATGGTTGCCTATTCAACCTGTCAAGACAAATAAACAAGGAACAGAAGTTCATATATTTAACCAAATACAGATGCAAACATGGACCTCACTGAAAATTCTATGCATGTGGTTAGTCATAGAGTTAGCACAGATAGATATAATAATTGACACATGTTCTGAGGACTGGGTTATTTTGTCTCTGTTTCTGTTGACAGAAGTGTGATTCAAATGAGTGATCCTCTAGTGTATGTCATGGTATGAAAGAGAGCTAAAACGAAGGTCAAAAATCCACCTTGCAACTCTAGCCACATGTAATAATCAACACTTTCTCCTTTATACCAAATCATCACATGGATAAAGTATGTAAAGAAATCTAAAGAAAAGTTACTACTGTCCAGCACCCATCCATCTTTCTTTGGGTAAAAGACAACACTAAATATCCTTTGTGAAGGCACCCCTTGCCTACTCTTACTACTATGGTATAGACAGAGTTAGCATACATGCTGATTGGCTTATGCCAATCACTGAGGATCATTCCCCAGCCATAAGCATTGGTTCAAAGATGTGTAGGTTCCAGGCCAGTGGGATTAAGACAGTGGGAAGTTTTCTGAGATGCCTGGGAGGGAAGCAGGTGTCTTTCTTCCTGAAAGAATATAGAGGATGGAATTGCTACCATCCATCATCTCCCTTCCACTAATGTGGGAATGATGAGGGCAGTAGTTGTCACCCTGTATCCAGGCAATGGGGTGTGAATTGTATGTAGAGACTTAAAATTATTATTAAAACCTACTAGAAGAGTGTTTTTTATTATCACAATTTGCCAGCAATTCTGAACAATGGAAATGATAGGATAATCTTCCCACTGAGGGTAGACAGCTTCACTTTTGCCCCCTTCCCCCACCCCACCTTCTTGGTACCTACTGCTTCTTCCATACAAAGCCTGAGACTTCCAGACAAAGGCCAAGAATAAAAGAACTCTAGCCTTGATATCATGAAGCTCTGATTCTGGCCATGCCAAAAATCAGCCTTGCCTCTGGACATTCTGTTGCATGAGAACCAAAATTTCCTTTCTGCTTAAGCCCGTTGGGTCCAGTTTTCAAACACGTGAATCCAAAGGGTTTTTTTTGTTTCTTATTTTAAATTAAAATTTTCAAGTATCAAATTTATTGATATATTATACGACTTAATAATTGTTAACCACCCATAACTTCATTTTCCAATGTTTATATATAGCAATTACTAGAAAACTGGCATTTCAGGTATAGAACACATGATTAGGCCTTTCATTAGAAATATCTTTTAGCTATTGCCTGGAACATTGTTCTTATATATTAAAGTTCCTTTAATCTTAAGAAAGTACATAAATAGTTATTTTTAATCCATTTCATCTTATTGGACAACAAACTGTTCCAAAACAAACATTGACACACACATTCAACTAATAATGTGTATATACACACACACATACATACATACATACCTATGTACACATACACACAGAGGGCCTGACTTTTTTGATCAGAGTCTATAAACTTTTCTAAGACCACTATAAACTTTCCTCTAGGCTAGACATCATTAAGAATATTCTTCAAACAAAATTATGTTATGTTCTTGTTTTGTCTAGGCATCAAAAATAGAAGTGTGTTTCATTTTGATTTTTAGCTGAAGATTTTTTGGATATTATTGGAAAAAAATCCGGTAAGAATTCTCTGCAACTTCTGAAGCATGCTCTTAGTGACATACCCAGAGTAGTGAGAGATGGTCTATTTTCTCCCCCTACGTTATAGCATCAGTTGTCTGATTGTTATCTTCATCCTGAGGAAGTCTGGTTTTAAGTTTCCCTTTAAACCCTGGCTGATGCATGACTATCAGCATATGCCCTTTCCCCAATATTTGACTTTCTCCAAAATATATATACCAAGAATTAATAACCCTCCCAAAGTGCTATGAAATTAGCTTTCTTATTATGTGATTTGGTTGCTACAGTGGTCAGACCAGGTCATGAACACTGCATCTTCACAGGACAATCTGATAAAATGTACTGAAAGAAAGAATGAGGATAAAAGGGAAAGTAGCAACCTAAAATAGAAAGAGATAAGCTGCATTTTTACAATGTTTGAAATGAACAAAGTAATTTATCATATATCCTAATATTTCTACTATTGATTAGTAGTATTGAGATTGTACAACAAAGAAGGTACCAAAACTGTGTTTTTATTCAAAATACAACAGCAAAGCTTCTATGATGTTCCCCATATGTCAAGAACTATTCTAAGCACTCATATATATAAATAACTAAATAACTAACAGAAAGGGAAATACCATTATTATCATTGTTGCCTTTAAAAAGATGAGAAGACAGGCAGAAAGAGTTCAAATAATCTGTATATGGTCCAGAGCTAGTAAGTGGTAGACTTAGCATTTGAACTAGGAAATCTGGCTTAGAAACTAATGTACATAAAAATCATTAAGTTGTCTCTCAGTAAATATTTAAGGATTATACAGTGATACAATTGTACTACAGCAGAATTTATTGGGGTTCTTGTTCTAGGTGATGTGCTGTGGATACCCTGAATATGACATAGACTGGAACTATAAAGCTAGCGCAGAATGTATGGAACTACTATTGGTAATTCTACAAAGTAAAGAGTACTGGGAAGATTATGGTGAAAACTGAAATACGAAAGAACGAACAGTGAGCTTACCATTTCATTTTTTTCCTCTGGTATCCTCCAACCTGATCTTATGCAGTCCAAAGCCAGAAGTGAGCACTAGGCTGTAGATGGGAGAAGCTCCAAGAGAAGACTTCTGGTTCTGGTTTGAAAAGTAGGAAAGGGGATGCCTAACAAACACTCAGAAGAGTGTAGATGTCCCTCAGTTTTGTTCTGTCTTTTCTTTCTTCCATTTAAAAAAAAAAAAAAATCATGATTCTATCGTGTACCAGCCCCAAGGAATCCAATGATGACAACAACAGTGGTAGTGAGGGAGACAACTCAGAAGGAGGGGAATCTTCTTCTCTGATCAAGGGAGCTGTGATCCCAAGGAGGTAGCACACCTCTGATGTTCTCCCTCTCTCTCACTCTCCCTCTCTCTCCTCTCTTGTCTCTTGGACCCAGATGTGGGTACAGCCCTGAATGGGCACAGTAGAATGGAACAATCAAATCCCCAGATTACTGGTCAGAGGACCAAACAAGGGACCCTAGACCCCTAGGGAGTATTGAGGAGATCACAGTGAGGGAGGAGCTCAGAAAAGGAAACTTGTAAAGTTCTTTATAAATGCTTGGGCTCACCTCCAAGTTGAACACAAGTGAATCTAATTCTAATCAGCATAAAAAAAAAATATGTGAGAAGTCAATTAACAGACCAGAGCTTAGGCCCAGACTGACCAATGGGTGGCAGACACTTGAGACAACTCCAAACAGAATTTGAAAAGATTTGAAAACTATACTGAAATTGTAACCACTGCCCATAGAAGGCAGTATGGAACTTGTAGCCTTAAACTAACCATATCAACTTCCTTCAAAGAAAAGGAAAAAAAACAATCAGTATTCTCCACAGGATTTAAAAAAGCCTCAGAGACTTGTAATAATATTTGAAAGATCCAGGTACAATCCCAAATCACTTGGCATGCAGAGAACCAGGACAATCTCCACTCATATGGGAAAAGACAATTAACAGATACAAATGATGAAGTGAAACAAATTTTGGAATTAAGTTATAAAAGTTTTTAAAGGACTATTATGGCAGTACTCCAACAAACTCCAACTACTAAATCTTAAAGTCAATGGGAAAATAGAAAACCTCAGAGTTAAATAAATAAAAAAATAAATAATACCTGAATGAATTAGAGATGAGCCAGTGAACTTGATGATGGATAGTAGAAATTACTTAGCATGAATAAATGGGAAAAAATCATAGAAAAAATTGAACAATTCCTGAAAAATCTGACATTCATGTCATCAGAATCCCAGAAAAGAGGGAAAAAAAGAATGTGATGCTAAAGAATTATTTAAAGAAATAATGGTTAAATATTCCAAAGTTTGGTGCAAGATTTAAACCTACAGATATCAGAAGATAATGAAAGCCTAAACAGGACAAAGACAAAAAGATATATTCCCAGAACCATAATAAAACTGTCAAAACTGAAGACAAAAAAATATTAAAAGCAATCAGAGATAAATGACACTATCCATAAGGGGATACAATACAAATAATTATGGGTTTCTCATTAGAAATCATGAGGGCCAGAAAGAAGTGAGACGATATTTTTAAAGTGTTAAAAACAAAACACAACTGTCAACTGAGAATTCTATAGCCAGCAAAAATATCATTCATGAAGGAAGATAAAATAAGACCATTCTCAGATAAAGGAGCCTAAGCCTGCTCTAAAAGTATTAGTAAAGAAACTTCTTTATACAGAAGGAAAATGGTAACAGAAGAAACTCTGGAACATCAAGTAGAAAACAAGTCTCACAAATAGTAAGATTTCAGATAATATATTTTTCTCTTAAATTTTTAATAAGACATTTGACCATTGATTGTGTGTGTGTGTGTGTGTGTGTGTGTGTGTGTGTGTGTGTGCATAATTATAACATGAAGGGACAGGGAAAAAGACATCTATATATTGTGATAAGTTTTCTGTATTCAATTTGAGGTGAGCGTAGAATTCAACATATACCCACATAAATGGAAATATACAAAGAAACTTAGTATATAAAAAAAAGAAGGTAAATTGTAATCCTGTACAATGTTTAAATAATGTGCAAAAACACAAGAAATGGGGAAAGAGTTTCAGAATACAGAGAGAACATTTAGAAAACAAAGAAAATGGTAGGTTTAATTTCAAATATATTAATAATAAATGTAAATGTTCTAAACAAACCAATTAAAAGACATAGATTGTTAGAATGGATTAAAAGTCATGGTTAAATATTTGCAATCTACATCAAATTTACTTTAAATATAATGATATAAGTTGGGTAAACATAAAAACATGGATGAAATTATACTATGCAAATACTAATTTAAAAAACCTGGAGGTGACATCGGTAACAATGGCAGAATAAACACCTCCAAAAATTATGTACTTCATAAAAGCAATGAGAAAAGTGACAAAACTGTAATAATTAACTTTTAAGAATGCTAGAAATTAGCCAAAAGCCGCAGCAACCCAGGGAGCATTTATTTGAGAAAAATAGCTGAATTTCATTGAGATTTGGAAGCTTTGTAGTATTTTAACTTGCCCTATTTCCAATCACCTCTCTCCAGCTTGGCGGTTGTCTCTAAAACTGACAGCTACAATCACAATTAAAACCAGCATCCTAGCAAACACTGAGGAAGGAGAAATAGGCTGGAGCCCTTTCCACACCTCATTCCCCGAAAATGTCATAATTTGACCTGTCAGGTGATACCCTGGAAGTTCCCATTTGCAAGGTTGTTTTTATTTGACCCAACTCAGATCTTCTAGTGTGAACAGCCTTTTCTCTGGGGGGATTTGTTGAAAGCAATTAGATGCAACTGATGGAATGTGTGGTTGCCTGAGGAAGTGGATAATAGTTGGAGCACATGATAGGCTACCCAAAAAAGCTTTAAAGAAAAAGCTGGAAAATGAGATGACCATAGTGGCTTTGTAGCTCTAAGGTATTACTGGGAATCTAGAACACCATGGCAAGCATAGGAGTACAGGCTTAGGTCTAAATGCATCTGCAGAAAAGATGTGAGAAGGCCCTAAGCCCTCACCGTGAGTTAAACATGAGGCTCTGCTCAAGCAGAAGGTAAAGACATAACACATCAAACTACTGAAAGACAAAGACGAAGAGAGAACTTGGAAAGCAACAAGTGAGAAGCAATTCAACACTTACACATGACCGGGTTAATTCACTAAGAAGATATAGCAGTTCTAAATGTGTATATTTGTAACAATAGACCTTCAAAATATATGAAAACACGGCTTACAGAACCAAAAGAAGATATATAAATATCTACAATTGCAGTTAAAGACATCAACACTTCTGCATTATTTTCCTAGGGTTACCATAACAAAGTACTACTAATTGGGTGATTTAAACAACAGAAATGTATTGTCTCACAATTCTGGAATAGAGAAGTCTAAGATCAAAGTGTCAGCAGGTTTGCTTCCTTCTCTTGGCTATGAGGGAGAATGTAGTTCATGACTCTTTTCTAAGCTTCTATGAGTTTCCCGGCAATCTTTGGCATCCCTTGGCTTTCAGTCTTTTCACATGGCATTCTCTCTGTGTATGTGTCTGCCCAAATTTCTCCTTTTATAAGAATACTATTCATATTGGATTAGGGTCTTACCCTATCCAGCATGACATCATCAGAATTAATTACATCTGCAATGGCTTTGTTTCTGAATAACATCATGTTCTATAGCTCTGGGGAGTAGAACTCTAACATAGCATTTTGGCGGGATACAACTGAACCCATAACAATTCCTCTCTCAGCAACAGATAAAAATAGTAAACAGAAACTCAGCAAAGGATACATAAGAACTGAACCATCAACCAACTGGATCTAATAAACATTTACAGAATTTTCTTTTCAACAGTAGAATAGACACACACACACACCTACACACACACACACACACACACACGTTTACAAATACGTTTGTAGAATTAACTAAGATGAATCTTGTCTTGGGTAACTAAAAAAAAAAAAAGAAAGAAAGAAAGAAAAAATCCACGGGTTGAAGAGAAATCCAAAGGAAAATTAAAACTATTTTGAACTAAAAGAATATGGAAAAATAACAGAAAATTTTTTGTGATGCTGATCAAACAAAGTTTGGAAGGAAATTTGTAGTAGTGAATATTTTCTTTATCAAAAAAAACCCACTGATTTCATGTTAATTATCTAAGCTTCCATATAAAAAAAAAAACAAAAAAGGGAAACAAAACAAACATAAGTAGATGAGAAATACTAGTAAAGATAAAAAATACTTCTTAAAAAAAAGATAAAACTCTAGCAATATTGGCCATGAAAAAAAGAGAAAAGATACAGTTTACCTATATCAAAAATTAAAGAGATGACATCATTACTATTTCCACAGACATTAAAGGAACATAAGAAACTACTATGAAAAACTTTAAAGATATAAATACATCAACTTAGTATAAGATTTACTGATTTCTCAAGAAACACAATTTACCAAAAACTCAAACAATGTGAAATAAGTAATCATAATATTTCTAGAACTATTACAGGAAATTATATTTATAATTTAAAACTTTCCAAAAAAACTATCACCAGGCCTAAATAATTTTGCTGGTAAACCCAAACAGATTTTTAAAAAGAAATAACATGAATTCTACACAACGTCTTCCAGAAAATAAAAGAAAGAACATTTCCCAACTTATTTTATGAAGTCTCATTACCCTGATACTAAAATCAGATAAAACAGTTTCTAAAATAAACACAAACAAACAAACAAACAAATATAGGCCAATCCCTCATGAACATCAGGACATGACCAAATGAAGTTTATCCTGGAAATGCAAGGCTGGTTAAATGTTTAGACAATCAATGTAATCTACCATATTAATAATCTAAATGAGAGAACCCAAATGATCATATAGGTGCAAGAAAAATATTTTATTTTTAAAATTCATTATCCTTTTATGATAAAAATTCTCAGTCAATTAGGAATGGAAGAGAATCCTGCATTTGATAAAGGACATCTACAAAAACTTGCAGATAACGTCTTATTTAAAGATGAATGCTTCCTTGCTAAGAAACAGGCAAAGATGCTCTCCACCCTGTCTACTCCTATTCAACATCATATTGGAAGTCCCAGCTGATGTTGAAAGAAATAAAAAGAAAGAAAAAAGAAAAAGAAAAAAATCTAATCCTCGTCATTAGAAGGAAAGAGTAAACCTGTTCTTATTCATACACAACATTATGGCCCACATGTCAAATTCCAAGAAAACCACAAAAATATTCCTAGAGCTAATAGATGAATTAGATAAAAGATCAACAGCAAAAATCAAGTAAATTTCTTTCATTATCATACATAAAATTTTAAAAAATTCATTAAAGAATTAAATGAAGCAAAATGTACAATTGAAACCCAAATTAAATTATCAATTCCCAAATTAGTAATATTAATTTATCAATGTAACAAATTTATACAGGATCTGTGGCTGAAAACTATAAAACTTAAATCAAATAAGAGTTAAATAAATTAAGAGGTATATAATGTTCATGGATTGGAAGAGTCAACATAGTATTAATGTCGATTTTCTTCAAATAATGTATAGATTTAATGCAATTCTTTTTAGAATCCCAAAACAACTTCAGATATAGTTATATAAATAGAGATAAAATTGGAATATATGTAACATCGAGATATACATATAAAATATGTGCATATAAAATTGCTTAATGAATGAAAACATAAACAATAGACTGGAAGAAAATATTTACAAATCACATATTCACCAAAGGACTTTTATTCCTAATAGTAAAGCTCAACCGTAGGAACAGAAACAATTAAAAACAAGAGGTGCACCTGGGTGGCTCAGTCGGTTAAGCATCTACCTTCAGGTCAGTTCATGATCCCAGGGTCCTGGGAGCAAGCCCTGAGTCGGGCTCCGTGTTCAGCGGAAAGTCTGCTTTTTCCCTCTCCCTCTGCCCTTCCACCTCCCCCCCGGCTTGTGCTCTCTCTCTGTCTGTCTCAAATAAATAATAAAATCTTAAAAAAAAAGTGGGCAAGATACTTCAACAGGTACTTTAGCAAAGGGAATATGCAAATAAAAAATACATGCATAAAAAGATATTCAATATTATCAGTCATTAGGAAAATGCAAATCAAAAGCACAATAAGATACAGCTACAGACCTACTAGAATGACTGAATTAAAAAAAAAAATGATACTGGTAATATCGAGTGCTGGCAAGGACGCAGAGAAACCAGAACTCATACATTGCTAATGGGAAAGCAGAAAGCTTTCCAGGAAATGCCTGGGAAAATGGTTTGACGGTAAACATTCACTTATCATAAGACCCACCCAAACCCACACCTGGTTACTTGCCCTAAAGAAATAAAAATTCATGTACCCACAAAAAACTGTAAACAAATATGTATGGTGGCTCTATTCATAACCACCCCAAACTGGAAAAGACCAAATATCTTTCATCAGGTGTATGGATAAACTAACTATCATACGTCAGTCAATGCAAAAGAAAAAACGGCGGATACAATCTCTAGGGTGACTCTCAAAGTAAGTGAAGGAAGCCAATCTCAAAATGTGACATACTATCCGATTCCATCCTTGAAAAGGTCAAACTACGCAGCTACACAGAGAGGACCCCGGTGCTAGGGGTTGGGTGTGAATTGGGGGAGAAGGATTGAGCTTGGCTATTAAAGAAAGGATGAGGGAGTTTGGGGGACTGTTAGAACTGCTCTGTCTCCTGATTGTTTTGGTGGTTAAATACATCTATGCACCCATTAAAATTCATAGAACTGTGCACCAATAAAAAATAAATTTTTATGTATGATAATAAAAGGCAATTAAGTAATTAAAAGGGCTGTGATCTATTCCCAAAGGAAAGAGGAAGTTTCTGGCACCAGAATGAGACACTACATAAAAAATAAATAAATAAATAAATAAATAAATAAATAAATAAATAAATAAATATGTGTTCCTTGCATATTGTTCCGTAAGTTTCAGCTCCAGGTGATTAAACAGCTATTAGGTCACAAACACATTCTATAGCAATAACATTGAGAACTCCACTGTTATGTAGAGACCCACACACATACATAAGCATGCATGGTCAATCATATAATAGCCTATGATTTCTAATGTTGGCTTTTTCATCTGCACTGATTGAAAGAGCCATAAAACTGGTATTATTACTATAGATGCATAGACTTTACCATCTGTTCTATATACCTTTCAGCTGACTTTCTTCACTCTGCTCTTGCTGTCCTAACTTCTCAAATCATTTGGTGGGAGAATGTAACATTTCCCACTTGATAAACTTTTTTTAAAAAATTAAGATTTTGAAAATTATTTTAAAGGAACTGGTAAGGTTTCAAGCACAGTTCCTTTACAAACTTCCGTGAAATCAATGAAGAAAAATCTAGTCCAGTTAAGGTTGCCAGACTCAGCAAATGAAAATTTTGTATTATAGGGGCTCCTGGGTGGCTCAGCTGATTAAGAGACCGACTCTTGATCTTGGCTCAGGTCATGATCTCAGGGTCCTTGGATGGAGTCCCATGTTGGGGTCCCCACTCAGCACAGAGTATGCTCCAGGATTCTCTCTCTCCCTCTCCCTCTGGCCCTCCTCCCACTAGCACACTCCCTCCCATTCTCTTTCTCTACAAAAAATCAATCTTTACAACAAAAAATCTTGAATTTTATCTGAAAACACTAAATCCATTGGCTAATTTAACCTGTCAACTTTAGGGGGCTACCGGGTAACTAGATTAAATGTTTCTGGGTGTGTCTGTTAGGGTGTTTCTGGATGATATTAGCATTTGAATTGGTGGATTCAGTAATGTAGATTGGGCTCCCCAACAGGGCAGGACATAATCAAATCTGTTGGGGCCTGAATCAAATCTGTTGGGGCCTAATAAACTGTTGAGTGAGGAGGAATTCATCCCTTTTCTTCTTGCCTCACCCATTTCACCTCCTCCTACTCTCCTCTGGGATTCAACTCATCTCTTCCCCTGGTTCTCAGGCCATTAGACTGGGGCTTAATTTCATCCTTATCTTTCCTGGGTCTCCAGCTTGCAGATGGGCAGGTCATGGGATTTCTCAGCCTCCATGGTCACATGACTCAATGCCTCATAATAGATAGATAGATAGATAGATAGATAGATAGATAGATAGATATAGATAAATAAATGCCTTCTATCGTTTTTTTCCCCCTGACTAATGCTGTGTGTGTGTGTGTGTGTGTGTGTGTATGTTTCATTTAGTATATGAGAAAAATAAGGTCTAGAAATATTATAAAAATTTTCTAAATCAGGCCATGAGTTCAGATTTTTGTCAAATTTAATTATCTTGAGCCAGACTCAAAAATTCAAATCAAAAAATTTCCAGTGACCTTTCTTTTCTCCTTTATTCTATGATGTACTCCCACTTATTTCCTATTAAAACTCAGTATTTGTTCTCCCTGAAATACTTCACAGACTTGATTTCTCCGTGTCCAATAAGCTTGTTTATTATTTTTTAAAAATATTTGTTCTTCTTGAATTTATATATCTGTTACTGAATCATATGGTACTAACTATACCTCAATTTTTTTTTTTCTCGAGTGCATACTGTTTTCAGAAGAGATTATAAGCTTCTTGAAGGCAGGAATTAGGCTGCATTTGTTTTGGTTATCCCTCTGTAAACAGCATATGGCCTTATGGATATTCTATATCAAAAGCACTCAACAGTGTTTGTCCATTTTAATCTTACTTCTGTGATGATGAAATTTGCTAAAAATAAATTCCAGAAAAAGACACTTTTAAAAAATACATATGTGAAATAAGCCATGTAGGTAATATATTGTTACATTTGTCTTAAAATAAGCCTTAGGCATTCTCCCACACTTTTCTCACCATTATCTCCATCTGTAATAATAAAACATATCTTCTGATTACAGCTATTTCTGTTATCTCAAGGCTGAATCTAATTTATTTGCTATTCAACCTTACTTTGCCTCTGTTACAAGATTTGTTTTTCCTGTAACGCAATCCAAAGTTTTGATTTAAAAGGTAGAAAACATTTTTTTCCCCCAAATACGTGGTATTTTAAACTGAAAGGAAAAATAAATTTAAAGTAGATTGGGAGTAATTCACAACAAAAACATCAAACAAATTTTAATTTGAATCCAATAATTTTTGTTTAAATGTGTTTTGGGATTGATGAGTCCTTTGGGGCAACATAGCAATATATGTTCTGCCAACAAATAGAAATCTCAAAAATGCTTTCCTAACAGAACTTTTGAAATACTTATTTACAGAGAGCAAAGAATTTCTTAGAAAGCTTGTGGTATTTCTAAAGTTGCATTGTATTTCCAAAGCTTTGAAATATGATGTTCCTTCTATGACATCGTCATTAAAATTTAAAAGGCTAATTTAGAAACCACAAAACTATCAGGTAGATTTTCTTAGAGACTCGTTCTCTGGATACTGTCATTTGCTGGTTTACTTATTAGTAGAAACATAAGTTTAATTTGTTGTACTCTCATACATGCTAATACCACATACATGGCAATAAATCATGCTGTTTCCCCACTTACATTTTACCCAGAGGGCAATTTCTCAACTTCCACTTTTCCCCCAATTGTTACATTGCTATTCCTTCTCTACATACAATACAACCTTGATTGCTGGTCTAAATCCCCTGGTGAAATAATCATACTTTGGGGTAGATACACTACACTCTGAAATTTGAACACTAATGACTTTCTTTGCTATTTTCATCTTTACAAAAAGATAGATTAAGTTAATCTCTGAAAAGTTAAATGATGTGTCATTAAGGGCATTTAAAAACACAAGTCAGTGTCCTAAATCAGAGATTTAAGAATTAAATGCATGGCAGAGAGGTTATGTTTTTAATCCTCATGAGAATGATTAATTTGATTCCTAGCCATACACTGGGCATCCAAGTAGGTAATATACTCATTTTCTATTTTGGAAAAAATTGAATTTGACTCCGTTTTCTTCTACTTTTAAAAAAGTACTTAAATCAGAAACAACAGCTTTGTGGAAATTTTTTTTTTTTCTTGAACCCTTGTACTCCTTGCCAAACTTTTTAATTTTTTTTTTTTTTTCATCATGATTCTTTGGCCATGTTGAAGGTTCTTTTTGAGAGCAATGCTGAATTGCACTTGTTTACCCTAATCAATTGTTAAACCTGCATAGGGAACCAAATCTACAAAATTAGCAATAAAAGACATCTTTTTCTCCTGAATTACCAAGTGCTCTATCTAAACTGTTTTCCCTGGAGAAAGCGGGGTTGAACTTTTACCTTAAATAACTGTTCTCAAACCTCAGTACACTCACTTAAAATAACTCTGAGTTAGGAAAATAGCCAAAGGCACAAGAAAGTACTTCACAGACTTACAGAATTAATCTCATTTAGCAAAAAGAAAAAACAAACAAACAAACAAAAACAAATCAAACAACAAAAGACCAAAGCATACGCATATGAGCTGCACTTTCACTAGAATTTTCCTTTTTTGTGTTCCATAAATTTGGAAAATGAGCAACATCTTATTCTTGCCATGTTCATTCTTCTCTCTTCTCCCGTTTTCTTCTGAATTATTTGACTCAGAATGATCTCTTTTCTATCACTATTCACTTCTCTCCACTTGGAATTTAAGTATTTTCCCTATACTGTTCTTATTCCGCGCTCTCTGAGCAAGAGAGCCCCTTCTATCCTTAAACTTACCATAAATCCTCTCTCTGGAGAGTTTCCTGTTAAAAAGGAATTGTGATGTAATACTAGAAAAACCCTTCAGAATATAGGAGTCTATTTACTACCCCTCTGCAAGCATGTGTTTTTGTGGCTGGATATCTTTTCTGGAGATGAGAATGTAATGTTCATGTATTGAGCTACCAATCTCAGAAATAATTTAAAATCCTGGAATCACATACTCCAACATCATCTTTTCAATGTCAAAAGAACAAAAGCCTTCTCAGCGAGGGCAACTACCCAACTACCCCCAGTTTGATGGTACTCCGTGACCTGTGGGGGCAAAGTACTGACTATATAAAATATGAACGTTGCTTCCCTTTTAGAATTTAAGTCAGTAGTCATATTTGGGAATTCTAAGGGTAGCACAGTTTGAAAAACCAAACACAAGTATTATTTCCTATCTATAAGAAAGCTAACTTACAATCAATTACCAACTGTCAGTTAACTAAGCTGAATGAGCTATAAAAAACAAAAACCAAAACAGAAAACATGCTAGGAAAGTTGCTAGGTATCAACCATCCAACCAGGGAATATATGTAAATCTCCATGTAAATCTCCATATCTTTATCTCTATCTTCATCTTGAGATGTAAATATTGATATTGATGAATAGAGTCCATTGGAGAGACAGAAATCAAATCAGTTATTTTAATAGAGAGATTTTTATGTAAAGCATTGTTAACTAGTTATGAAATTATTAACCATATAACCAAAAAGCCAAAAACAGAGAACATGAGGGTAACACAGTGGTAACACAGGCAGGAAGCAGCTCATGCCCTGCTACGGCCTGAATGTTTGTGTCCCCCCACAATTCATATGTTGAAACCTAATCCCCAGTGTGATAGTATCTGGAGGTGGGAACCTTTGGGAGGTAATTAGGTCATGAGAATAGACCCCTCATGAATAGGACTTAGTGACCTTATTAAAAAGGTTCCAGGGAGCTCCCTTGCCTCCTCAGCCATGTGAGGACACAGTGAGAAACAGCTATGAACCAGGAAACAGGGCCTCACTAGACATCAAATCTTCCAGCACCTTAGTCTTGGACTTCCCAGGCCCCAGAACTGAGAGAAAGAAATTTTTGTTGTTTATAAGTCATTCGGTCTACGGAATTTTGTTAAAACAGCTAACGAATGCAGATACATCCTTCAACATGCCAAAGAACCATGATGACAAAGAAATTAGAAGGCTTTTGTATAAGGGTCCATGAAAAATTAAAAAAGGCATTTTTCTATAAACTTTTTTAAAGCTATCTCGCTTCTGATTTTTAATACTATCTTGTTTCTGATTTATGTGCTTTTTTAAAGAGTAGAAGAAAAATGAATCAAATTCATTTTTTTTTCTTTTCATTCCCATGAGCATGACCCAGCAACACTTCTTCATTCCGGCTGTTCCTTCCCACATCAGCAGCTGAATCCAGTTTTTCTGACATAATTAAAGTTAAGGTCCTTCACCGGATTTTAGCGAGGGGATACAGGCAATTAAAAGGCAAAAAAAAAAAAAAAAAAAAAAAACTAGCGAAGATAATATCAGAGATAAGTGATATGAGGCAAATGAAACAGTAATGGTATAAATAGTAATCACAGAAGAAATGTCATACAGATTGATTCTGAGAGGGCTCCTCGAAGAGGCAACATTTGATGTAAATGAGGAGAAAAAGTCAGCCATGCGAAGAGTATTTCAGGCAAATGAATAATGAGTGTAAAGGCTAAGACCCTGAGATGGAAATTTCCAAGCATTTTCAAAGATCAGGGTGTAGAGGGCCAGTATGGTTGTTGTAGACTCAGCAAGGGGAGCACAGTAGAAGATGAGGTTAGAGAGGTGGGCAAGGACAGGTTCTCTGGGGCCATGGAGGGCCCCGAGGTGTGCTATAATAAGTTGTGGTTTTTGTTGTTGTTTGGCACTGGGGACTAGAGGGTGGATCGTAGAGGGTTTTAAGCAATGGAAGGATGTAATCAAATTTACTTTGTAATATTTAAAACCAACCTGTCCATCAATACTCTTTCTGTGCTTCCATGTTCATATATGATGTGCGTGGTCTGGCGAGCACATACACTTGGGTTTAGAGTAACCCAGAGTTATTGGACTGGAACTCATATTTAATGTTGTTAAACCAGAAGTGTCATGGTGCTACTCAAATGGAAGATCTATTTTTAAGATTCACTCCAAGAAGAAATGACTCTTGTTTCTAATGTGTACTCTGTCCCAAGGTACAAAAGAATTCTGAATTCGATAACAATACAAAGATTGTTGCAGAGAATTCTGATTCTGACAAGTTAGAATTATAGCATCATGCAATCAATTTAAATATCGTATTCGATGGCAGGAAAGCCATTCCTAAAAGGCAGTAAGAAAGTACATTTGGAGAAATTGCATAAATAAAGTCTAAGTTTAGTAATAAGAGACTCGGAAGCAAAGAGTAGACATCATAGCACAGTATCATAAATAGCAAAAGGATAAAACAGGACCACAAGAAGATGATTCACAAAACAGTGCTCATTCCCTCATGTCCCTGTGGATTACAGGTTATTGCCAAAAATTTCTCCAATACACCTGGCAGAACAGGAAGGTTGATCTATGAATCATCTCTGAATCTTTTATAAAGAGTTGAATTCAGTCAGTCCTTCAACAAATATTTACTGAACTCTTTCTAAGTGCCAGGACTATTCTGGGTACTGAGAAGATGGAGAGGAAAAGAGAGTAAAAATACCTACACTCATGAAGTTTATGGTTTTGCATGTATTACTTATAGCAAACTAAATTGAGAAGTTGAATTCTCATAACACATTGTGATATAAGTCATTCTCAATTAACCCTTTTGTATTTTTCCAAAAGTTTTAAGCTTAGAATTGCTCTAGGGATGTTAGAAATCCTCTAGGAAAGATTCATGGAAGTGTTATATTATGAATTAGACCTTGAAGAAAGCATAGGATTTGAATAAGGAATAGAGAAAACATTTCAAGGAAACAGGAATAATAATCAGGGAATGGGAGAGTTGAGACACAGAGATGGAATTATATCTGGCATTTGTGAGCAAACTGAGGCTTTTGAAAATTAATATAAAAAACATAATGACTATCCAAAACATGTTGTTAAAGAAGAGATTCAAAGACTGTACAGCTCCAAGCAAAACATGGCAATAGGATTGATCATGATTTAAAAAAAAAAAAAATCATAAGTAGTGTAAGAATTCACTAGGTTCCAAAACCTGTTTTTACATTTTGTTAGTTTAAGAAGATAAGAAGAAGGAAAGGGAAGGAAGGAGGAAGGGAACAATGAAAGAAGGAAAAGAGAAAAGAAAGAGAGAAAGAGAAAGAGAGAACTGAAGGAAGAAAAAAAAGCATTCCTTGCTATTATTGCTATTTTTTCTCTGTTCATTGTTGGCTATTTTTCTTAGGTACCAGTTTTGATCCATGTTGATGAGTCCTGTTTCCTCCTACTTTCCCACTACCCCCAATATGTCTTTCTTTGTCATCCAAGCAGTATAGCTCTATACCTATATTAGATTATAGATCTTATTTTTATTTATAAAAACGATTAACATACTCAAGAAAGGGACGTATACTCCAGATACACAATCATAGCTATCAAAAGCAGGCAGATCTTTGGGAATATAGAGCTCACTGCCCTAAAAGTCTTTGCCAGCAAAAGGGGAGTAGTAAAGCTAGGCATTGCTCGCTGACCACAATATTCCCTCAGTACGGGCTTATTTGTCATGTTACCTTTTTTTTTTTTTTTCTTTAAAGATTTTGTTTATTTGAGAGAGAGTGAGCTGGGGGAGGGACAGAGGGAGAGAGAATCTCAAGCAGATTCCCCACTGAGCAGGGAGTCTGACACAGGGCTCGATCTCACAATCCTGAGCCCGTGACCTGAGCTGAAATCAGATTGCTGGACGCTCAACCTGACTAAGCCACCCGGACGACCTGTCATATTTCTTTGCAATTGCTTTTATCTTAAAGCTTAGTTACAATTTTTTTTTACATTGAAAAAATTGAAAATACCAATTCAAATACATTCATGTTTATGTTTTCACACCAAGGGCACCTACACATCACACACTTTGGATGCAGACAGGACGCGATGAGTAAATTACGTGTGTGGAAATGGTATTTCATAGCAGATTATTTAAGGAAGCACACAACTCATTTTACACAATCACGACAACAGGCTCAGGTTAGAGCTGTGGAGTCCTATTTCTTTAACCCTCTCTCCTCCAGGGAATGGAGATAGTGCCCTCTTCGTTAAAAAGCAGAAATAAAATTAAAATCCAATGCTGATCTGATTAAGTTTGTGGAAAGGATTCACTTTTATGTTCCTAATTCCTATATATAAGATAAAACAGTAACGGAAGTCCAAGCTGCTTCGTAATGTAGTCTGAGCTAAATCCGATTCTTAACTAGTATCAAATGTTACTAAGGTGCTGTGTTCTGTTTTGTTTTTTAAATTCAAGCAATTAAGAAGCACAAATGAAGTGGGAAGAGGCCTGGAATGATTTGTACAGCTCCTCAAAGGTTTTTCTTCCACACTGGATATGTGCTCTCAGTCTCAGAATAATATATGACACCTATATAACATATACCTATTTACCTATGTTATACAAAGTCTCTGTAAGATATGCTTATTATCCCACACAGCAGGGAGCATTTAAACTAGGTAACATCTCCATTGTATATCTCAGTGTTGAACAGCTTATATGACACTCTCCAGGATATCACCTCAAAAGTAAATAGGTTGGTGGAGTTGTTATTGGTGCTATAAGCAATTCTCAACCAGGGACGTCCCTCTCAAAACATTGCATAGGTAAGAGTCTGTCCCTGGCAAATGCCTCTGGTCTATTTGCCCAGAGTCCAGGTCACCTTTCTTCATTTTTCTTTTTCCCTGGGACCATCTCTTGCCACTCCCCACTCCCCGCATTAATTGGGAATAAAATGAATCACACACAGGCGAACTGCTTCAATTTTCTTTTCCTCATATTTAGACAACAATGCTTTACAAAAGAAAGAAGGGGGAGCAATCTACACCTAAACTGAAAGGAAACAAATATATGTCAGAGTTGGTACAAGCTGGTTCTTAACACAAGTAGCGTGTTGACCAAACAAAACTTGACATTAGGCAAGTGTTACCTTTTGTAGTGGACACAGGGTTGCTGGGGAAGAATGGGAAATATTCATAGGAGAAAATATCTTTACTTTTAGGAAGGCCATAGCAGCTTCTTAAAGAGGTCCAACTATGTTTCTTTAAGGGGGACAACATTTTTCTTCAATGCGGAGAAAACTTGCCACTTTACAAAAGCTTTTAAAATTAAAGAGTAGGTATTATAGGGGCGCCTGGGTGGCACAGCGGTTAAGCGTCTGCCTTTGGCTCAGGGCGTGATCTCAGTGTCATGGGATCGAGCCCCACATCAGGCTCCTCCGCTATGAGCCTGCTTCTTCCTCTCCCCTGCTTGTGTTCCCTCTCTTGCTGGCTTTCTCTATCTCTGTTGAATAAATAAATAAAATCTTTAAAAAAAAAAAAAAGAGTAGGTATTTTAATTTGAATAAAAAATAATTGAAGATAGAATACATTAGTCACCATTTTAATGATGTCAAATATATTCATCCTACTGAGCGTATTTTTTTTTTTTTTTTGAAAAGTTGAACTTCAATTTTTAAGAATTCTAAGTCCTGGAGAGAAGCTCAGAATTCCTGGGAGAATTTTTTTTTTCTATTTTTAATGTTTTGAGTCACTGAGAAAACAGTAATTTAGTATTTGAATATTTAGAGTGAAAAGACCTCAGAAGATCAATTTGTACTGATATTGATGTTCAGAACAATTACATTACTATACCTGGTTTACATCTGAATTAACCGGAGCTGACAGAAACTAACAGATAAGCCTGCCAACATAAAGCTAGTTATTGGAGGAAGAGTAAGCAAAGTTCAGTTTTTCTTTTCTAGTGCTGGAAGAAAAAAAATAAATCTGCCTCGCACTCTCTATGAACCAGGAACTGTGCTAAGTACATTTTTCATAACCTTAAGCCTCTAATATTATTATTATTTATTTATAGATTAAAAATCTCTGAACCTCAGAGAAGTTAAATAAAAGATCCATGATCAGGTAGCTCTTACATTATATAGCTTCGGTTCAGACTCAGATTGGACCCCAAAATAATACTCTTCTCAGTCAAGCCTCAAAACTTTTTTTTTTCTCCAGTGCATATTGCATTGGCCAAACTGGATCCTTGCCCATTAAATTTCTAACACACCTTATCCAGTAGAAGTCTGATGAAAGCCACAAATACAAGTTAATATGTAATTTCCTTATTATTTTTAACTTTTCCTATTTGAGAATAGTTGACACACGATGTTACATTAGTTTCAGGTGTACAACATAGTGATTAGACTTCTTTATATATTATGTTATGCTCCAGTCTAGCTACCAATTATCACCACACAAGGCTATTACAATATCACTGACCACATTCCTTATGCTGTGCCCTTTAGTTCTGTGACTTATTCCGTAACAAGACACCTGTATCTCCCCTTCCCCTTCACACATTTTCCCATCCCCCACACCTCTTCTGCTAATAGTTGTATATAAAAAGTATATAAAAAGTTGTATATAAAAAGTAAACAGAAAAAGAGTTAAATTACATTTTGTAAATTATATTTTACTTATAAAAAATCCATATTATCATTCCACATGCAATCAATATAAAATTATTAATGAGCTATCTTACCTTTTATTTTTTGTATTTCATCTTCTAAATAGGTGTGATTTATAGTTTACACATCTCCATTCAGACTAGCCACGTTTCGAGTGTTGCAATAGTTACAGCTAAAATAAACAAGCCCGTGACTAGAGACGACTGTTTTCAATGCATGCGGCGATGTTTACTTTCAATTTAGAACTATGCATTTTCTTTTTATGACTCTGCAGGGCTTTCGCCTTACTTACATATTTGATAAATCTCACTAGCCGGAGGCCAGAGGACTAGAGTAGACAGGTGCTATGCCAGGTTCACCGTGAAGTTCTGCCAAAGTATCTCGAGTTTAACGTGCCACGGCCTTAACCCCATTTCTCGTCCTGTCCAGAGGACTGCCAAAAGTATGATATAATGCCAAATCTGATAACCAGATTTTCAATAAAGATGCTTAAGAAACACTAGACATTGTATTGTAGGTGGGGTAACCAGAATTTAAATTAGAGTTTTCAAAAGTTATTCAGAATTTCTGTCCACAATATTTACTGTTTTAACTTGCCTACGGTAGGTATTTTTATGTCATTTTATGGTGGAATTGCCAAGTTTACTTTCCTGTGATTTTTCATGCACATATATGTATTTTATACCCACAATCTATTTTTAAATCTCTTTCTTAGACCTTCCTACTCTACTTGCTTCCATATGTATACAGCCTCCCGCTAGCTGTGATCACATATTTCCATATCTTGCCTATTAAATAAGCAAGTGCTTGTGTCTTCATATTCACAGAGCTTTGCCAATGAAAAGTATTTGCTTAGATTGATTTTAATACTTTTCCCTCGTGGCTGAGAGGACTTCTGAACCTCACGATGCTGTAAAATAGAGTATCTTACAATTTCCCAAATGAAAATAAACCCCAATTCCTCCACTAACTTCAGATTTAAATATTTTGTTTCCTCACATACACCATGCTGTTCTCCATCTGTATGTTGCAGAGACAATAATGACAAAGTTGACCTCTGAATATTTCTTCTTTAATGAGGAGCATGTGTGACTACCAGTGTTTGTGGCCACACATGATTACGGGAGAAAAAGGCAAATGGCGTTTCTAGCATTGGTGCTGACTCTATGGGATATAGTCCAGAAATCCACTCTTACGCATAATGGAATGGTCACCTCTGAAGACGGTGTCCTGAAATTACAGATACTGTCTACAAAAGGTAAGAGTCAGGACTTAAACTCTACTGCTACCTTTTCAATACCTTCTACTTAGAGGTGCCCAGGATGATTATGCGGCAACTAGACACATAGCTTTCACACCAGCCAACTGCTTATCCCATTTTCTGCCAGTATGCATCTAGACCGTGCGAAAACACTTGCCTTGACCTGACAATTCCATCCACCAGTTAAATATCCCTGCTCTAACTTCATGGGTCAAAGACAAATCAGCTCATATGATTGTGCAAACAAAATTATCTAGTAACCTCCTATAACACATAGAATAACATCCAAAGTCTTAACCATGGACTCCAAGCCGGAATACTTTCTGGCTTCTGAGTATGTTCTAATTTATGTCTATACATTTTTTAACTCTACTCTTTTTAGGCACTCGTTGTCTTCTTGCTTATTGCACAAACAAGTGTGCTCTGTCCCCAGTGACTTTTCCCTTTACCTTCCCTATACTCTTCCACCAGCCATTAGCATGTTCACTCCTCCACTTTTTTAGGCGTCTATTCAAATGTCCTCTGCACAGAAAATCCTCCTCTGTTCACCATAGCTAAAATGAGATCATTATTATATACTGTATATGCATTTGTTTATATTTTATCATCTGTCTTTTCCAAAGTCCCACTAGGATGAGGCAACATGCATAACAGTTACTTGACTATACATGACTCCTAGGAATGTATTATTTTGAATAACGGGGATAACCGCCACCATGTATTAAATGCTTACCTGAACAAGACACATCCTTTATCTCATATACTGGAATTTTTTGGACAACTTATCCTTTCAGAAACAACATGAGCAGATATCATAATCCTTATTTTATAGATGAGAATAGTAAGCTTCCATCTAAACTTTCTACCCTCACTATACTACAAGGTCCCATGGGGGGGAAAATGCTTTACCTTTATTCATAGTAACAGAGATCCAGAAAGCCTCTCAGAAATGTAGCTCAGTGGTGAGAGTTTATGCCCCGTGCTAGGCATACCGAAAAGATGGTTTTGAACTGGAGTATCTTTAATTACCTAGCAAGTAGCATCATTAAGATGACTACCCCTTTTAATCTGGCTCCCTTTAAGGGTGTCACCTGAGAACAGGTTACCTTTGTTTTTTCTTTAATTGTACCCTTTTGGTTTCAAGAGGGTTGTTTTAAATCTATGTCCTTTCATTCCTGCCTCTAAATTTTTATTCTAAAATTAGTTTCCCTTTGTCTGATTATAGTTGTCATTCTTACCTCATGATGCTGACTGACGTGAGCTGCTCCGGCTGCTGCCTACGTTCATCCTGCTACCTGGATTAGCCACGCTAATGTATGTTCTTGGCTAACCTGGTGTATCATTTGCTCGCACCCTTGAAACACAGCCCCTTGACAACAGGCCTCATCTACAAGTATATTTAGAAAATGGCTAGGACGTCAAATATTTATTCCTTTTAAAAAATTTAATATGTTCTCCTGGGGCCTGATTACAGAATATTTTAATGCTTACAAATTTCTTCAGTGGTACTGTACTAGCTTGTTTCCTAGGAAACAAACGCCCTTCTACCGCACTGCACACATCTTAATCGAGAAAATTCTGTAATCGCTTGGTGAATGGATAACTTCTAAAAATTGTTTGTTTTTATAGGAGTTACCAGCTACAATATCACTGCAGGTAAATTTCCAAATACGTTATCAGTGAAAGATTATTTCAGTTTACCCTAAAATATGAGACAGCTCTTATGAAGTAATCGTAAGATAAAAACGCATACTCTTTAATGGCTGAGCTACACACATAAATACAAAGTGAATTTGAGGGATGGATATACTTGCCTCTGTTGTCATCTCCAGTCTCGTTCTCTTTTTCGCGGAAAATATAGGGTCATTCAAGAAAGCGGTTTGGATCTGGATGTCTTTTTCTCCTAACCAAATATTAACTGAAAGCTATTACAAACCCATGGAGGGAACAATGCATTTTTAAAGTGACATTTTAGCATTCAAGCCATTCATATTCTTCAATGCGAATATAATTTTTATCTAAATGATTTCAGAGGAAAATGGATTCATTTGACTACAGTGCTTCTAAGACCAGTGGGAAGCTCATCATCTTAATATTGAATCTGTAAATCCTTTCCACTAGGGATGATTAACAGCTTTGTCAAGTGTTTATTTTACTTTAAGAAGAATATGTAATTTCCTGGTATAACGCAGACAGATTTCAGTCTATTTCTCCCTTCACATGTCACATTCGTACCATGGGCTCACAAGATCTAGCTCACCTCTATTAGGCTTCTATTTTGCATGGTAAGATGATAGCCTAACAAGTTTTTATAGTTTAATGAGCATACAACAGTCTGTTCTATGATTCATTTATACTTGATAAAAAAAAAAAAAATCCTCAGCAGTCCTGATAAGAGGCAATAACAGTGAATTACTTCCAGATGGCACATTTGCTCTACTACACGTGTGGTCTGAGCTACCCATGGGACAAAAACTTCTATTAGTGCAGTGATGGGGCCAGCCATACTACTTTTTGTATGTAAAGCCTTGATGAACTGTACTCAGGGCAGTTCTAGCCACCACATGGGAAGCAGGTAGCTGCACAAGGCCATTCACATGGGTTGCACAGTGATTCCCATATTAACCAGCAAACAAAAGCCAAAATGGAAGACAATTCATTGCATACGGGCTTTTAATCACAATGTGATTTAGATGGCTTCCTTGGACAATGAAATCATTTACAGAGCCTTAATCAGGTGAAGTTGGCAAATAAGAAATTATTGGAAAATTTTAGTGTCCAATCTTTCTATTTTCCTAAGTAACACTGAAAATAGCCACATCTCTTGCCTTTTAAAAATTAAGTTGAGAATCTAGGTCATTTCTATTCTTAACCATATATCCATTTTTGGTAACAGTAGGTAATTTTTCTTCATTAAATCTTTATAAAGTGAATTCTAAACAATCAGAATCTTTAGATAATAAGATTAAAAAATTTTTTCTAGACTTTTTATGAGGAGGAAGCCAATAATCAGGAAAAACAAGCTGATTGAGGAGTTTGTTTACAAAGTAGCTTCTCAATGTTCTTGAGTCACTGCTTTCATAAATTAATCTTTTTCATCTAGTTTTAGAAAATTTTAAATCAGGTTCAAGATGATGACATTGAGGTACAATAAAAAAAACAGTAAATTACAGAAACAAGGATTGAATTGGTTAGTATATTAATGTAGAAAAATAGGCAAACATGTTTTTTGAAGTTTTACAATTATAATTAACCTTATCTTTACCATAATTTAATAAAAAATTAACCAGAATAAGCCAGAAAAAAAAACCCTCAGAGTACAGCCAAAGTAATAAACCAGAATAAACCAAAAAAAAAAAAAAAATCCAGACTACAACCCAGAAGCTAAGGATTCTTTTTATTGAGATTTTATACCTCTTAAACCTTAGACTGAAGAAGACTATAAAAATATGTTTAAATTAAATTGTTCTTTGTATGAGAAATGAGAGAAAATAGAAGTAAAAAACATAGTCAAAAAGCTTATTTTGTTCATATCAAAATGATCATATTTTCTAATATGAAACATGTAAAGTTTTATGCACATGTCCAAATGTCACCTGGTTTTAAAACCTAAATATTTTTGTCCCAATCTATTTACGAAGATTGCCCCAGGATTTGATAATAACAAATATTTACTGAATCACAATTTTCCAAATGCCATTGAATCAGTGACAAATCATGGTGATTTATCTTCCTTTATAAATAAATGATATAAACACAATGTCTTAATAATCCAACTACCGTGACTCTATTTAACTTCTGAAAGTATCAAATATTTTCAGAGAGCAGTACATGTTATTTCTTTTTATTTCTTTGTCAAAGTCTAAAATATAAATTGCAAATTAGAAAATCCTTTGGGAGTAGAGTTCAACAGGGAACTGTTTCAAGGTAAGTTTTATATTAGTTTCACTCATTTTAATGAGCCTTTGTTAGAAACCAAGCAAGCAAATACTCTAGACTGAAGAGTTACACAAAAGCTATCTTTTAAAGAAACCATCATAAATCAGAACCTCTAACTGTCTGCTTATATTATCAGGTTGACACAACAAAAGCATAGACTGGTAGCTAAATGAGATAGCTTTTATTAAGAAAGAAAATGAGACTTCAAATTTGAATATCAACTTAAATATCATGTTTGAAATAAGCTAGTGATACCCCAATTGACAATACATTTCTATTTAAATTAAAAATCGACACCACTCTTTAATATACGATGTAGAAAATGAATTTTAAAAAGCTCATTTTTAAAATATGTACTTTAGATGAGAAAGCTTGCACATGCATGTACACACACACATGCAGGACAATGGTGGAAAAAATATTACATTAATCAGTGACAATCAGATGAGTCACTTTAATCCCTAGGAAGTGCGTAAAAGTAAAAAAAAAAAAAAATCTTGGATTCAAGGGACTGATTTTTCTCAGTACTTGCTAACCTTGGGCTGTCTGCTTATAACTACAAATTGTCCTTAGCTTGAAAAGAGCCTTTTAATATTTAAAATTATTGGTCTATGGTATCCGTGTAATTTCTTCAGCCATAGGGCTTCATTTCCTTTGATGTGTATCAAGGTTTTGACTGATATTACTACTATTCCTGCTGTCTCTTAGCCCTGAGAAAGGTTTCTGTCTCTCTAAAACTGAAGGCAATGATTGGTCTCTAGCTCCAAGAGGGAATTTTATCCATTTGTATAATAGTGAGGCTCAGACAGATATGATACTCTCCTGAATAAGGGATTCCACATTTAAATTTGATCATTATTTCATTACTTTTAGATTTTTTCCTACAGAATTCAAAGTATCTCAGCAACAAGTGTCTCTATAAATAAAATCACATTAAATTCAGAAAAAATCTAGGCAGTTTCACGACCTCCTGTATGATTATATGGTTCATTTATACACACACAAGATCATGTGGAAGAACATACTTTCAAAGGAGAACATTTTATTCTCCATTACTTAAGTATTTTTCTTCCAGATAAACAAACAAACAAGAAAACCTCAAGTTTAATCAGAAAAAGAACAATATATGTAAAAATGTAGTAATTTGATAATGTCACAAGAGCTCTTTTCAACTGCATTTTAAATGTGGTAATAAAAATCAATTGGATTTTAAGAGATCCCAAATGATCCTGATATGTAAGATTAAAGCAGCCACACTGTTACCTTTATTGTTTTTAAAACATGAAATGTTTTCAAGTTTCCAATCCTTGAAACCATTAAAATGAAAAAGTTTATTTCTTTCATCGTAGATAACTGAAATAATCTTTTAAAATCCTCTGTTCCTGATTGGTGGCTGGAAGTTGGTCTAGTGTAACAAAAACATTTAGTTTATAGAACACTTTTATTTAGACATTTTCCTATACACCAGACATTCATCTTGATTTTTGAAAGTGAAATATACTGAACACCTGAAAAATCAACATACTCTAAAACAACTGATGATTTTAATATGGAGTTTGGATAAAATATTAAAAGTAGAAACAGATTGATCATGGATTATTCAGGTTAGCCATAAAAAAAGTGCTTGTGTGCACGCACACACACACGTGAGCACACACACACACACACACACACAAAGTACTTTTATTTCACATGATCATCAGGTGAACTTTGACAACTCTAGTAATGCTCTGTCCCAAGAATGAAGAATTGGTGGTAATTGCTTTCATCAAATACAAAGAAACAAAGCCTTCAATCTCATAATCCAAATAAAACCCTGAAGAACTCGAAGATGTCTTGAAGTCAATCCTTCAGCTGACGAGAAATCAATGGATGGATAAGATTGTTGTGATAACTTTGGCATCACTTCATTTTGATTTAGAAAAGGACTGGAACGTTTTGCACCATCTAATGAGATGATTGCTGACAGGGTCAGCAGTCAAGATTTAAATAATAAGTATTTTGGGAGACAGAATGCATAAATCATAATACAACATGACTAATGTTGAAATTTCTATACTACTACTCATTTAATAATGCAGATGAGGGATAAAGAGGAAGTTGTAAATACAATATATAGATAAAATCAATTTTCTCTTTTATATCTGTTATTATTTTTGCAAGTATATAGTAGGAAAATATTAACATCTTGCATATATAATGAAAATACCCCTGCAATCCAGAGCTTTTAAGTTCTCTTAGTAAATTACAATCCTTTCATATCAGTCTTGTCATTGATCTTAACCTATAAACTGGCCAACAAATTTTCACTTTGTCAGCCACTGTTTTAAGACAATTGATCTTAAATATTGTTTCTTTACTCTTCATTGTGAAAGCTAATATCTACGGTAGGTAGATAAACATTTAACCACCAGTATTTTGGGGGAAAGAAAGAGCTTTGATGGGTAGCATTTGTGAATTTTCATGGTCTAAATACTCCCATCCTTGATAAAGTCAAACTACCAATGATTTAACAGGTGCCTTGCAAAATTCCTAAAACTGTAACAATCAGCCCTTGAACTAGTACAAGCCGGCTCTGTGCACTACTAGATGATCCTTTACTTATCATGAGGATATCTACATATTTATATAGATATCTAGATATATTTATATATTAATACATGATTAAAATATTTTAAAATAAAAATTTTAATAAAATATTTCTAATAATTTTTAAAATTTATAGATCAACTTTATTCTCAGCTTCCTGCAGTAGCTACATTTCTATCTTTGGTAGCCCTCAATTTTATCTTTTCTCCATCTAATTTTTATCCCAAACCCCTCAGCACAATTGCTGAAATATGTTTTCACAAAGGTGAGGTCAAACTTATTTGCGATTGATTATCTGTTAGACAATTCCAAACCCCTACTGCAGTAGAATATTACAATATTGTGATTTGTATCTTTTTTTTTTAAGATTTTATTTACTTATTTGACAGAAAGAGAGAGAGACAGCCAGCGAGAGAGGAAACACAAGCAGGGGGAGTGGGAGAGAAGAAGCAGGCTTCCCAGCAGTGCAGGGAGCCCAATGTGGGGCTCGATCCCAGGACTCTGGGATCACGCCCTGAGCCGAAGGCAGATGCTTAATGACTGAGCCACCCAGGCACCCCATGGTTTGTATCTTTTTTTGACCCACTTCTTTTTCTCCCTATCCCTACTAACTGAGCCTTATGCTACTCAAATAATGTGTCACTATCATAATTCATGCCTTAGTTTCTGCTTTCTAGAAAAACTAGGTTAGAGACATGTGGTTGTAAAATATATTCAATTCATAAATGTTATGACTGAAAGATAAGAATTTAATGTAAAAGTTAGAGTTATTAATACTCTGAATCTATGACGCCCTGTTATATCTTTTAAGATCAAAGAAGTTCGGGTAAATAAAACGGAGGTAAATATATTTAAAAATTGTTTTACATGTCATCATTTTTCCTTTTAAGATTTTATTTTATTTATTTATTTTAGAGGTAGAGAGAGAGAGAAGAGGAAAGGAAGAGGGACAAGCAGATTCCTCACTGAGTGGAGCCCACCTCTAGGCTTCTCACCACCCTGAGATCATGACCTGAGCTGAAATCAAGTTGGGCGCTCAACTGACTGAGCCACCCAAGTGCCCCTCATTTTTACTTTTTATAACATATTTATAGCAGTTTTGTTGATATATGACTTATATATCAGTAAATTCATCTTTTTAAAGTGTACAACTTAATGGTTTCTAGTATATTCACAGAGTTGTGCCATCAGCACTGCTATCTAACCTTAGAATATTTTTATCACTCTTAAAAGAAGTGCCATCCCATTAGTGACCACTCCCAATTCCCTTCTTTTTCTACGCCCTGGAAACCATTAATATGCTTTCTCTCCCTATGGAATTGCCTATTCTGGATATGTCATACTGAGACCATCATATAACACGTGGCGTTTTGTGATTGACTTCTTTCACTTAGCATATTATTTCCATGGTTTATCCATGTTGTAGAATGTTTTACTACTTCATTCCTTTTTATTGTCAAATAATATTTCTTATACAAATAATACAACATTTTTGTTTGCCCATTCATCAGTTGATAAACATTTTGGTTTGCCCCACATTTTGGCTATTATGAATAAAGCTGCAATTAACATTTGTAGACAGTTTATTTTGTAAGGATGCATAATTTCTTTCATATATACAGAGCAGTATAATTGTTGTGTCAGATGGCTTACCTTTAACATTTTGAGGTGTTGCTACACTGTTTTCCAAAGTGACTGTACCATTTTATAACATCAACAGCAATGACTGAGGATTCCAATTTCCCTTCATCCTCATCACTATTTGTTATCTATTTTTTTTTTTTTTTTTTTTTTTTTTTTTTACTTTCAGCCCTTGTAGTGGGTGTGAACCAGCTTCTCATTGTGGCTTTGTTTTGCATTTCTCTAATGACATGAGCATGCTTTATTTCATTTATTGGTCTTCTGCATATCTTCTTTGGAGAAATGTCTATTGAAATCAACTGCTCATTCTAAAATTGATTGCTTGACTTTTTATCATTTGGTTTTGCAAATACATATTCTAGATAAATTTTCTTTATCAGATAAGTAGCAAACATTTTCTCCCCTAGTGTGGGTTGCCCTTTTTTTTTTTTTTTTTTGATGCTTTCCTTTGAAGCACGGAAGTTTTAAAATTTGACTAAATCAATATACATATTTTATTTCTTTTGTCACTTATGCTTTTGATAACATCTCTAAAAAACCACTGCATTACCCAAGGTCATGAAATTTACTCATATGGCTTCTTCTAAGATTTTATAGTTATATGTAGGTCTATGTTACATTTTGACTTACTTTTTAAATATGGTTTGAAGTAATTTTTCAACTTTATTCTTTTGGTTATGGATATCCAGTTGTCTCAACACCATTTGTTGAAAAGACTATTCTTATCCATTGAATGATCTTCTCATTCTTGTTGAAAATAAATCGATTCATAAATGTTTATTTCTGGACTCACAATTCCTTCCCATTGATCTACGTGAGTATCCGTTTTTTAAATAAAGCTATAAGCAATATTTTTATCAAGCTATAATTTAAATATAAAGAATTGTACACTTATAATTTATACAACTTGGTAAGATTGAACATATGCATATATCCATAAAACCATCACCACAATCAAAGTAATAAATATATCCATCATTCCCAAAAATGTCCTAATGCTCCTTTGTTCTTTTTTGCTTTGTTTTTGGTTTTTTTTGTTTGTATTTTTGGGGATTTATTTTGTATTTGGTTGGAACACTTAATATGAGACCTACTCTCTTAATTTTTTTAAGTGCACAATACAGTATATTTAACTATTGGCCATGTGTTATACAGCAGATCAGTAGAACTTACTCATCTTGCTTAACTGAAACTTTATAACCATTAAACTACTGCCCCTGGCCCCCAGTTCCTGACAACCACCATTCTACTCTTTGCTTCCATGAGTTTGAATACTCTTTTTATTTCTGTCAAATCAGGGGTATGGAAGTCTCCAACTTTTATTTTGAGTTGTCTATTTCTCTCCTCTTTTTTGTCAGTTTTTGCTTTGAGTTTTCTGCCTATGCATTGATCCCTTTATCATTATAAAATGTTCTTCCTTATATCTAGTGACATTTTTTTTCTCTAGAGTCTATTCTGCTTGATATTAACATAGGCACTCCAGTGCTATTTTATGCATTGTATATCTATTTCTATCCTTTTTTATTATTTTTTAAAGATTTTATTTATTTACTTGAGAGAGAGTGAGAGTGAGAGAGAGAGAGCACAGAGGGAGAGGCAGAAGCGGACTCTCACTGAGTGGAGAGCCTGACATAGGGCTCAATCCCAGGACCCTGAGATCATGACTTGAGCCACTCAGGCACACTTCTATCCTTCAATTTTAAATGTACTTTTTCAGATTTTTAAAATCCATTTTGTCAATATCTGCCTTTGATTTGAGTATTTAATCCATTTGTATTTAATGTAATGACTGACAAAATATGATTTACATTTGACATTTTGTTATTTTTCTTCTATATGTCATATATTATTTGTTTTTCTATTCTGTCATCACTGCCTTATTTTGTCTTAAATAGTTATTGCTATTGTACCATTTTAATTCCCTTGTTTATTTTGTTTTCTAAGTGGTTTCTCTGGGTCTTATATATATTTTAAATTGAAACAATTTAGTTTGGATTTAAACTAATTAATTTCTGTATTTACAAATGGACAAAGGTATGCATATGTGCATGCTTTTTAGATTCTTGGGAATATGGTGAAACTTTTCAAATCATCTTATGGACATCTCATTCCATAGACGTTCCTTTTAAATTTTTTGGCCAGCCTTTTGTATTCCCCAACTGTTATTGCTGCCTCAAGAAGCTATGATGTTAATTGATTATTGCTTTACTGTTTCCCGCCCTCCTTCCCTTCCCTCCTTCTTCCCTCCCTCCCTTCCTTCCTTCCCTCCTTGTCCTGCCTGGTGGTTGGTTTTCATAGCTACTGTGGCTCTGATGTTGCTAATTTTCAAGGCTACATTGGACCTGTAAAGAGGGTAAGGGGGATACTGTATGTAAAAACACCAGAAATATCACAGTTCTCATTGAGATCCAGCTACTTTTCTTGAATAAAGTCTCCTTGGGTGGTTGTATACTTTCGATTAATTTCTAGAGTTCAGAAAATGTTGATTTTGATCATGTCCACCAGTGTTTTCTTTGTTTTAATGGAGAATAAGATTTTTGAAGTTTCTTATTTTACCTTCCCAAAATTACTTCTTCTAAAACCTTATTTGAATAAGAGTAATGAAAAATCCAGGCTAAAGTACGGGTTGTTATCCTGATTGGAGTTCTTGAAACTTAAGGCTGTTTTTTGTTTGTTTAGTTTTTTTTTTTTTTTTTTTTAATCAGTTTTGGAGAATTCTTACCATTATCTCCTAAAATATTGCTTTGACTCATTCTCTTTTCCTCCCCTTTTTGGGTGTTCTAATTAACATGGTTTAGACCATTTGACTGTTTTCCGTGTCTCTTATGCTCTGTTTTATCTTTGTTGTTGTCATTGTTCCCCTTGTTTTATTTTTGCTTTTCTACTTCAAAACTGAAGTATTTTTATTTTGTGTTGACATCTCTTTGAGTTAATTAATCCTAATATTCATTCAATTTTTAAAATAAATTTTTAAGGGAATATTCCATTTTCTATGCTTCTACTTTATTTTTTATATCTTTATATATATCTATATCTATACCTATATCTATCTCTCTATCCATCCATCTATATTTTTTATTTTTTAATTTTTTCTAAAGATTTCATTTATTTGAGAGACAGACAGAGAAAAAGTACAAGTCATGGGAGGGGCAAAGGGAGCCAAAGAAGCAGACTCCCCACTGAGCAGGGAGCTCAATGCCATGAGGGGCTCCATCCCAGGACCCTGGGATCAGGACCTGAGCTGAAGGTAGATGCTTAATTGATGGAGCCACCCAGGTGGCCCTCCATCTATAGTTTTTAAAGTCCTATGTTCTAAGACCAACATTTGGGACATTTACCTTCCTTCACATGTCTTTAATATTATGTAAAAGAATTTAGAGGTTCTAATTTAATGATTTTACTCTTCCTTTCTTGCCCACATCTTCAGACATCTGTGCCAATAAGCACTCAGAAAATGTGTCATGGGGAAAATAGTCCCTAAGTCTGGAGATGGAGATTTCTGCTCTCCATGTCATCACATGTGGTCATCAAAGGCTCCACTCTCCTCCTGCCCCCCTCCCATGGCAGAGTCTGGTTTAGACCCAGGAGAAAATGTTCTGAGGAGAAAGAACTTCCAGAAATCTCAGCTAATCTAAGATGGGCTTCTCTTTCTCTGGAAATTTAGTTTGTATAATTCTCTGCATTTACACATCCCTATGATGCTTTAAGAACAAGATTTTTTTTTCTAGTTTGTGCAGCAGGAGCTATGACTTGCTGCATTTATTATCTTATACCTATCAGTAGACAGCCTCAAAAGGAAAGATTCTTACATTTAAAAGTATGGATTTGCATTAAAGGCCCTTGTCTTTCCTGAAGTTATATTCAAAATGTGAAAATATTAACAATTCTCTGAGAAGAGGGTCCATATGTAAGAAATACAGGATTAAAATACTTTGAACATTTCAGTGGAATTAGCAGCAGAATCTAAAATACTACGTATAAATATTCTGACACACAAAAGAGGAAAAAAGCAAATAAAACAACTTAGAAAACCCAACTAATTCCATTTAGCAGAAATATAGTATAAAGAAACAAGTAGAAATCATAAAATAGTGATGACAAATATAGGACCAATTTTACTCATTATAATAATACATAGAAATAAAATCAATCTTATTATCGAAAACAAGGAATGTTGAATTAACCACAAAATCATATTCAAGAATGTGTTATTTATAAAAGAGGCAAAAGAAACATGTTAAATATAATAAAATATTTAAAAGTAAAAAACTAAGCAAACTTTATTAGGAAAATTCAAGCAAATGTAAAACAAGACTCACAATATCATCATTCAAATTGTTCACAGGAAGCATGAGAAGAGATTAAAAGGATATTTTATTTTGATGAAATTACCATTCAACATAAAGATAAAATACAAGCAAATCTTGCTTTACTGATGACACTGATGTTCATTAGAATAAAAACAGGAAATATAGATTTAAAAAAACCGGTTTGGCAAAACAAAACAAAAACATTTAATGAAAAGAAGACTCACCATATCCAGTACTATATTATATACATATTATAATATACATAATATACATATTATTTTATTATAAAGCTACTTATAATAATGAAGGACAGGTGAACTGGCACAGAAACAAAGATAATTAATGGAACAGAAACAAGCTAAATAATTTCAAATATAATTGAAGTGGACTTTCAATTCAGTGAAGAAAAATAATTTTTAATGTATAACACAGGGAGCTGTATTTGGGGAAAATAACAAAGGTAGATCCCACTATAAACCTACTTAATTTCATGGGGATTAATACAATAGAAGTCCTAAAATAGTAGAAATTTTAAAATAAAGTGACTATTTATATGAACTTGAAGCATGGAAAGTCTTGCCATGCAGCATATGAAAAGTAGAAACCATACTGGAATAAAAACATGATCTGAAAAACTTAAAAATGTTAAAACTTATATATATCCTCTTACTGTCTATCTATAAAACTTAAGCAAACATGAGATTTGAATATTTTAGTATATAAAAATCTGTCACAATTTTTAAAATAAAACCTGTACTACAATAGAAAATGATATAAGGCACGAGCAATTAATTTACACATGCATACAAACCTAGAAACATACCGAAACTCTAATTAGAAAAGTTATTGTATTTTCAGCGTATTTCACTTTATCAAAATAATTAAAGGATAAAATGTTGAAGACGTAGTAGTCAGCAATGTAAAGAACAAGGGACACAAAATCTTCGTATAATGCTCTTGGACCTGTAAATTAGCAAAACCTGCATAATAACATTAGTGAAATTATGAAAGAAAAACTACACAGTATTTTATTTTATTTTTTTAAAGATTTTATTTATTTATTTGAGAGAGAAAGAGAGTGTGCACTCCACACCAGGGAGTGGGGAGAGGGCAGAGGGGGAAGAAGAGGGACAAGCTCAATCTCACGACCCTGAGATCATGACCAGAGCCAAAATCAAGAGTAGGACGCTTAACCAACTGAGCCACCCAGGGGCCCCAAAACTATACAGTATTTTAAACAGAGAAAGTTGACTATAAGGAATTATTGCCTATATCACTGAGTTGACAAAATGAGGAATTGGGTAGTAAGAAGTAAAGAGAATAGTTAAGGATATAGGAATGATAGATGATAGAAAGACAGATGCTATAAAGCAGATAAACAATAAAATATAAATATGCAACATGTACAATATACAGTATGTATAATATAAGTACAGTATAATATAACGCAGTGCCCGGTAGCCACAATCTCCTTCCCCTAGGGCTGAGATGAAGCCCTCCTGAGAAAGGATTTGGCTGTGGCTCACTGCATGGCAGAAAATTCCCCGTGATGCTGCACCTGTGAAATTTGCAGGAGCTTGCTAGAAATCCATAATTTAGCCTGGGAGGGAAAGACGTTCAAAGGGCATTGTCTCCGCAGAGGCACGCTGCTACAAAATTGCCGGAGGGAATTTCTGGGCGCTGCGGGCTGGGTGCTGCTGGCTGCTGGGCACGGCTAAATCCGGTTGCTGGAGAGGCTGTAAATGTAGCAGTGTGAATGTGACAGAAGGACGCAGTGGGAAGGGTGGTGCCGGAGAAGCTGGGGTAGCTGCCCAGGCTGAAGCAGCAAGGTGTGCTGCGGGAGACTAGCAAACAAGCACACCGCAACCAGGGATTGAAACCTTGCCTCCCGCCATCTCTTTCCAGTGCCACCCGGCTGACAACACTTGACACCTGGTCAGCTGACAAAACACACACTGACAAACATAACAACAAGAAAAACTCTTAAAAGGGCTCAGATCCACCTCCACAGAACAGGCAAAAACGTTGAACTTGAATTGGAGTTGAAAAGCATAGGTTGATGAGTGGGACACCATTGTTTTAGATGTACTTACGTTTGGAAGGGTTAGAACGTGCATAATGGTGGAAATGCAGAGGCATCAAAGGTACAGTTTTCTTAGTTTCCAGTTGACCTGGGGCTCTGTGCCTGTTGTGAATCTGAGGCAAGCTTGGTATGTAATTCTGCCTCTATAGCTCATTGGGGCATGAGAGTTTTTGCTATTTGTGTTTGCATTATTTCATGTTTAAGTTTATAACTTTGCCAATTTTCACAACTCTGGGGGTGCAATGGAAATTGCATTCTGTAGAGAGAGTGCCCCTTAGAATCACACAATACTCAATCCACGGGGTCATATATGATGGCCCTGCCAACTACAAATATCCTTGGTAAAGGAACATGTCTTCTTCCAGCATTAACCTCCTCATAGATAGTATCAGTAGGTTAGACTAGATTATCTCAAAAGCCTTAAGATGCTATGCTATTTCTGATTTATATCAAGCTCTTTTAATGCTATTTATAGTGACGGGTCTGTAGAGGATGGTTACAGATAGACATACCTCATCAACATATATTATGATAGGCTCCTTAAAAGAGCTCCCTAAAACAAAGGAGGGAAAGCTGCACATTTTAAATAATATTTCATGATTTAGTCACATCACCACAGAGGGCATTAGGATGCTTTTAAATTTCCCTGGACACCTCAACTGCTTGTTATTGGCCACAACCCAGACTTGCTGATGACATCCCAAATCCCTGTGAGCTCAAAGACTAAACAGTGCTCTGGCTGGTCCTGTGGTTGTCTATTAAAAGGCACAGGTGACTCTCACGGTTTCCTATCACAGGTTCAGGGGACCGCATACTTTTTTTTTTTAAGTCCTGTTGAATTACATTGTTTCACAACTTATGTGGACTTCCTTTATACCAGCTCTGGCTCATATTAAATGTTTTCAGGGGCTATTAGTTATACCATGCCACTCCCCACTCCCCCCCCCCCCAGTCTGGCTCATTGTAACATTTCATGAGTGTTTCATATGTTAAGAAAAGACCTATCCAATGTCTAAGAATCTTTCCTCTTTCTATTGAAACGTTGTGGAAGGTATTTATATGCACTGGTGATGTGTGTATGCACACACACACATACATACAACATGCACACACACCCTTTCTAGAAATTTTACAGTTCTCCATGTTCTAACCATTTTGTTTGCATATATAAACTGGCAGCAGAGATTCATGCACACTTAAGTGCTTAATAAATATCCAATGTACAATTTTTAAAGTTAAAATAGTGACCTAGTCATCATTCTCTCCCCATCTGAAGATTACTAGCAAGAGCTGAATATGAAATGGCAAAACAGTCTTGGGTATGTCTTCCATAAATGGCATCTTCGGGTCTTCAAAATATGGTTTTAAAAATTGGGAAAAATGATCATTCCATTGAAAAATAGTTTTATTAGCCAGATCCTATGTATATACCTGGTTATTAACCTCTTTAATTCTCTGTGTATTTAAAATATGGGTTTAGTCACATCTCTTCTTTACCTCTGAGAAACCCTACCAAGATTTTGCTTGCTTTTCAAAATGGATTCTGAGCATAACAAATACTTCTAGCAGTTTGAATGGTGCTAAAGATGTTGATTTTATATTTGCAAGCTTTATCGTTTGAAATTTTATACTAAATAAACCATGTGTATGCACATAAATAATTCCCAGATGAAGATACATGTAATTGAGTCACATTTTCCCAGCTATGGAGACCTTTCTGCCGTTAGATGGCCAATTGTGTCACCTTGCAATGGTGAACGTGCAGTTACACACAAGACTCATGTTGCTGCAAGCAGTCTGGAGGCAACAAAAACAAATTGATGGAGACAGAAATAGGAGAATCCCATCCTGTCAGAAGATGAATGAGCTGAACTTGCCTGATGTGAACCCAGGCTGACACAAGCAAGGTGGAATCAAAGAGTGAGCAACTTTTGACAACCCATGCTTCACAGCCCTGACCACTGTGGATGCCCGTGATTATCTCCAGACAAAATGACTGTGAGTAAAAGGCTTACATACACTTAAATTAAACACAGCAGGGTTTTAGTAATCTCTGTTTGCATTTTACTTTCTGTTAAGAAGGAAATTGCTTGGACTTGGAACATTTCATTTAATGGCATTTTTAGTTACCTTTTGTACTTCTAATGCCATAGTCTAAATTCACTCTAAATTACCCAGTAAGACATAGGAAACTTTTGTCCTTTTTTGTTTATTTTTTTTTTTAAATTGCAGTAGCTTCCTTACCAATTTTACTAAATTAAATGTGTTTTAAGGCATCTCAGTTCTTGAAACTTAATTATCCCAATCTCTGGGTGAAGTATAGCAAACAATACAAACCCCATTTATGTAATTTATTCTGCAAAAGAAAATAATGGAATGCAGTTGTGCTAATGATATACACGTTTCTGTATTTTTTTCCCCTTTCGACAACAACTTAGCAAAACCATGTCATTTTGAAACAAAAGCTTTAAGGGCATTTTGGGGTTTTGGTTCGTCCACACACTGCTTTTAGGAGAAGGCAGTAAACTGGATAATATTTTGTGCCTTTGGAATATCATGAAAGATTTTGTTTTGTTTCCCTCATTTTATCCTTCCATCAATGAGTATTATTGACAGTTACCCATAATAAAGTATGAATAAAGATCATGGCTTGTAATTGTAATGTGTAAATAAGAAGAAAAATATGTAGGTACTTCAGCAGCTGAAGCACCATTCATTAAATCCTAGTGGAGTAGAATTTAGTCATTAGACCACATAAAGTCTAGAAAACTTTTGTTGAAACTCAAGCATAATAAGAAAATCTATCACTCTCGTCCTTATTTAAAATAGAGTTTTGAAATCCCCAAGTCCATGATTATGTGTTATTTAATATTGATATTCATTAATGCAATCAGTTAATAGTTCTAATTTGCTGAATTTCACCTGCTGCATTACTTAAATTAAAGTTGAATTAATTAGGTTATGCTGTACTTTTGGAAGGTGGGTAACTCAACCCTGGTCTCAAGGTTGTCTCAATAGATGGGGCAGCGACTGGTTGAAGGATGTGGCCATTCAGGGAAAAATGGGACACTGAATCGTTTTTAGCTCAAGTCAAAACACAACAAATACAAACAACTTCCTCTTCAAAACACATCCACACGCAACAATAAAAGTAAAGAAATAATAAAATGCCTCAAGTAAGTTAGCTGAGTACAATGACACCCTTTCTTCCCTGACCCACCTTCTATTTTTTTTAATGGTAATTCACTGAGAATGAATTATATATGCTATCATCCCATTAATATTTTGTTACAGGCTCTTGTAGGTGCTCCACCTATTACACCGAGGAAGCAGATTTTTGATTCATTATCACCCTCACCAGGATGAGGCACTTCTTGATAAGAAAAAACACAAGCCTTGTATCTGGAGCCTTCTGCTTCCTTAGAGATGGACCCATCTACCTGATCATTATGGAGCATAGAAATAACTTGCTTATTTAAAAAAATTATTATAATCTTCTTTTATGATTATTAGCAAGGTGATATTCAGCATATCAATTGCATGTTTTTGTGTATGCTGATCTTTCCTGAGGTAGTTGAGGAAGGAAATCCAGGTGACAAGAACCTGACACTTCTCCAGGAAATCCTTCTCAGCAGTAGACGCTCAGGGTCCGTACGATTATTGACACTTTGGTGATGTCTTCCTGATAATGATATCTCACTCAACACATTTACAAATTGTCATATTGTGGAATTTCACCTAAAATGTTATTCTTCCCTGGTCTTGTAAGTGAAATCACAATTGAACCATGAGATTAAAACATAAAATTTTATGGATTGGCTGAACGAAGGACAAATTGGACAAATGTAAAGGCTGAAATATAATCATGCTTATGCATCCATATGAAAAAAGAAGTACATATGTGTATATGCGTGTGTGTGCATAGATAGATATACACACACATATATACACATATATACACACGTATATACACACACACACACATATATATATACATGTGTATGTGTGTATCTATTTATCTATATAACAATTAAAATTATACCTAGAGTACTAAATTAAAATTAGTTTTCCCACTAGCTAGCACATGTTTATTTATGCAGAACTCAGAAGATCTGAATTTCAACTTATCATCTCAGGTTTACAGACATTTAAGCACATTATTAGGAACAGTGATTATTCGGCACACCAACACTCAGGTATCACCCAACTTCATTACTACCTGATTAATTAACCTGTTTAAAGTGTGAAAGTTGGCACCTTGTCATTAGAATCCATCGGAATAACTAATGAGAAACTATGAAATAATTTGTTCCTCAATTAAAAAACCTGAAAGAAGAGGTTTTATCTCATTATTCTTGTTTCCTGTTATCACCTATACAAAGCCAAGACGATTTTGCAAAACTTACTGTCTAAAGAGAACAGGCTATGTAACATCTCAGGGAACATTTTGCAGATCTTTAATAAAACGTGGTGTTATTCAACAGCAAAAGGTAAGCCAAGAAGGTTCCTGGGATAATATATTCATGATAGAACGTCAGTGTGAATGTACGTTTATCTCATACCTGGTGTTCAGGTTTAAATGAGGATTCTAGGTAAGAAAAGAGTGAAGGAGAAGTAATCCAGTTCAATTTAGCTCTGTATAAAGAGACTTCAGGAAAAATATCACAAGAGTAATTAGTATTAGAGGACTATTAAATTACGACATTTCCATATATTAAAAAACACAGCCCCAAGCCCAAATTTCCCTCAATGTGGCTGCTTTTATTTAGTGGCCACATTACAGCATCACTCAAATAGGAAAAAAGCAGTAAAGATATTAATTTCCATTGTTTTCCCTTGTCTATATCCATGACATTACACATATCATATGAAAATGCTGAAAAGTATCAAAGGTACTTTCCTACCATAAAACATTTTGTAATATCTACAGATTCATCCTCCTACTCACGTTATTATTGCCAATGAACTACATGTCTGTTGTTTAATGTTCAAGTAAAGAAGCCAAAAGTTTTTCTTGGAGGTAAAGGGAACAATCTTTCTTGCACTGCTTATTTTACATACGTCTTTCCAGTTAGAGAGAGCTTCGTGCTCTGAACCATGGCAGGATATAGACTATAGAATCCATCCAATGTAAAGCTAGGCATAAATGAATACAGATGTTAATTAATTGGATATCCCTATTTAAATTCCTTGAAATATATTCTGGATCATGTCTCCTGCTTCCTTGTATAAATCTTTAAGCTGAGGCCACCCGCATTTAGTGAAGGAAATAGTGAAATTTTTAAAAACCACATGCATATTTTTTCAAAATCAAGATTTTTGTGAAGATAATCACAAAGTTTGAAATAACAAAATTTAATTAATCCACTTTAGGAAAAAACTCTATATCTGTTTTATACTCGAAGCTTTATAATTTTATTCAGTTGCAAACTGTCCTAGAAAATTAAAAAAAAAGAAAGAAAGAACAGGCTGTTGGTTGGTAACACATTTTAAATATCTTTGCTTTGTCTCCTGAAAACATTTCCATTAGTACATAATGAAAAATTTCGAGACAGGCCAAATATTTACTCTTTGTAAGCATCCATGGAATACCAAACCGTACATTAGGCATGTCATACACAAAACCTCACTTATGTCTTACCATTCTCAAGAGTTTGTATAGTTATCTCCACTTACAGATGAGGAAACTGAAGTCCAATAGTATTTCTTATGTTGTCCAACTTTATATTCAAACACCAAATTCCATAATCTCTCTCCCTATGCTGTGTTGCTTCAAATCAACAAATAATAAAATATGGAATAGTATTCTCATATAATATAACCTATTAATAAGTGCCTAACTACACCACAGCATGAGATTATTTAATTTTTTTAAAGAATGTGAAACAAAATTCAGGGGTAGAAAGAGATTGATAGAATCAATGACAAACCAAAAACAATAAAGATATATTTCAAATTAAAGCATTCTTCAGAAATTGTATCTATCATTGTTAGCATTGATGGCAGATAATATCATGAATATTAAAGTGAGAAACTAAAATCAGCCAAAAACACAACAAAGAAAACAATGTGCTGAAAGTAGAGGTATTGGAGGAAAACTGCATAATCATCTTAATAAGGTATATCCTGCTAGGTAAAAAAGGAAAGTGAAAAAAAAAAAAAAAAAAAAGGAAACGAAATAAAAAAGGTTCCTGTCAAGGCAGCCTTTTTATTTTATTTGTGTAAGATCAGCTATTTAAACATTTATGCCAGTTCAAAGAAGGGAAAGAAAATGACCTAAAATTTTAGAAGTGTCAGTATCACTTCAAGGTAGACAAAAGCTTCATTTAAAATGATTAGATTGTACTTTCTTTGTTGAATAAAAATTTCAACTTTAAAAATAATAAAATGATGTTTAAAAAACAATGTTTTAGGAATGAATATTCTGACAATGGAAGGTAAAAAAGGATGTGAAATGATATGATCTTTCAGCCCAAAAATCTATCGTGGGGAAAGAATAAATAACAAATACAAATAAAATGGAATTGACTCTGGAAAGTGAATTATAGAAAAGACTCTTTTAAAGAGAGTAGTAACAACTCAGTAATATAAATAAGTACTGTGCAGAGAATAGCAAGGTGTTCCTAATCCCTACACGTATTTTATACTAATATTTATATCTCTTATATTCTTATGTGCAATATATTTTGTGTACAATCCCTCAAAGTCATATGACCTTTCTCCTATTGTGTTCAGGAATGCATTTAGCACATAAAAGTACACATATATATCATACATGCCAACATCTGGATGCCTATTTCCGCTATTAGTTAATATAAAACATTGAAATGGAAAAAGAAAAAACATTTCATAGTAGAGCTATCATTCAATGTCATTACCGTTTCTCACATATAAACTGATGGTCCGGAGCTGTTACTCCACCTAGAAGTCCTTCTATAGAGATAATATTTACGTCACTCCATTTTGACCCTTTCATTTGCAAGTCTCCCGAGTCCGAGGAAATGGGTGTCTCTATTGGGACTGTGATTGGGAAGCTCTGAATTAGTGGCATTCCTGGTAATGTTTTGCATTTATTTTTATGTCAGTAGTGAAAAGCATTACTATTGTTTAATCTTATCTCCACTCCAGAACTAAAGGGAGTGTATTATGTGACTTCCTTCCTTTGTTGTCCCCAATAGCAGGGGTCAGGTTCTACTTTAATCAGCATACACTAGAAAGGAACACAAACAAGAGTAAATCAAGCTAAAAATAGTCATCACCTCTTCACATCACTGCTTTGAGTACAACCAGGCTTCTCTCACGTCACCTCACTTACGTGCTAAGATTAAGGCTGGAGCATCTCTGTGGGAGGCTGCATCAACCATGCTGGAGTCCCTGACACGGTCACTTTCACCAGCTACAACTGCTGGTGTTTGGAATTCAACTCGGCTCATATCTGAAAATGAACAATGGAGGAGCATGGGAAACTTCCTCAAACCTGACACTCCGTCTCCACTATCAATCACATAGGAAACATGGAGTTGTTCAGTTTACATAGGCAGCTACCCCCCACCCTTGAAAATATTACCCAAGAAACTCACTGAATAGTACCAAGAACACAATCTGGGAAACTGAATCATGATTCTAGACTTTTAAATGAATCACACAGGAAGTCCTAATAAATGGGATCCTTTAAAAGAATTTTACTCTATTAAACAAGCCATAATCATATTTAAATGAAGCAGTGAATATATTTTAGAAGTGTTTTAAAATTTAAAATGTTCAGTAGATTTTTAATCATGAGAGATGTAAGTTTATATAACTCTTCTTTGCATTCAGTTAGCCAAGGTCAATTTCCATTTTTTCATAGAAATACTGTCTATCATTCTATTGAAAGATGGATTATTCCTCTTAAGACAATAGGGATGATGCTTAAGAGTTGGTAGCTTCCTAGATTGTACTAATGATGACAGATAAGATATGACAAATATCTAAATCATTATCAGTACTTGAGCATAGAGCCCAGTTACAAAGGATGGAGACACAGTGGGACCAGGTTTAAGTAGCCAAATGCATGCTAGAGATTTTATACCCTTCATTAACCTTTCACAGCATTCTGACTGATACAAAGTATAATATCCATTACATACGTGAGGATACAGAGTAGAGGGAAAGTAAGTATTCTTATTCGGAAACAAAGTAAGTTTTGAGCTGGTATTTGAACCTTTTACCTTTGTTGATTCTAGATATCACCTTTGTTCCTTTGGTTGTTTTCTCTTTCTAAGCCATGCAGTTTATATGTGAATACCAGGTTACTTTAAGGAGAGAAACTCTCAGTCAGGCCTAGTGGGTAGAAATGGGCAAGTGTGACCTGATAAAGTAAATGTGCTTTGTGGCCATCAGTTCTCATCCAGGTGCAGCACAGGAGTGAACACAGGGGTCTGGAAATGCAATTAACTACTCCAAAAGCTTTCTGCCCATTGCTACTCTGACATTTAAGATTTCTGACAACTTGTTACCTTTTTTGTCTCCCCTTGAAATGCTGTTTACTAAAGAAACATAATCCTAGTGTCTAATTCATACAGTACTTATTAAGCAATCAATGAACTTGTCACTGGGATATTAATTTGAGTTTAGAAACAAATTATGTTATTTAACTTTTGATGTATTGGTGTCTTTACTCATGAGCAAAGAACTCAACTCTTATTTAAGAAATTGCTTTCAAAGCTTCGAGAGTATTTTCCCTTTCTTTGAAAGAAACAAAAAACAAAAGTATAATGTTTAACTCTCCCAACAATATTTATCTTGTTTATATATCAAATCATGGAGATTATCATGTCTTTTTTTAATTCCCATTTGTATATTTCCTTCGGTGTAATGGTATAACTTTCATTTTAGGTATGGAATTTCAAGTTAAATTGCAAAACAAATCAATCTCCAATAGATAAATAAAAAATGTGCAATGAAGCTAAAAATATCTTCCACCAAGGTGCTAGTTGGCTGTGTTGCTTAGCTACCCATGACCAAACAGGCTGACAGCACCATGAACTCTCTGGCTGAGCTGGGTGTAATTACCAACCAGATTTCCATTTCATTAAGTTCCACTTACAAATCTTGAGAATTTCAAAATGTGCATATTTAGAAGATTTCACCATTGTAAATGAGGACAAGATTTATTTGTTAAAACAATGATATTCCACAATGTGTCTATGAGTAACAACTAAAACTTGCAAAGGTTGAAATAATGACATTTTTCATAGCAAAATTCTGTTTTTAAAGGAAATAGCTATATTCAAAGAGTGAGGGAGCAGGGAATATTTTTCTTTTTTATCATGAAAATTGCCTTTCATGTTTGCTTTATATACAAATATAATTATGAATGGAAAACTTAGGCCTTCTTTGTGTTCTTGAAAAACTACAAACCATTGATTTTTCTTTTCCATCAGAGGTAATCTTTTCATGCTTTTGTCCCTAATTCTAATGTTTAAATGGAGGTTAATTTCTCAAATATCTTAGATGATTTATCAGAGTCCTGTGCAGAGAACACAGTAATTCAGTTCATCAGACAACAAAGCCCATTAGCAGATATTACCAAGTCACTACTAAAAGGCAAGGATAAAGGAAATGCAGAGATTCATATCCCTTCATAATTAACACACAAAGCTTTGAGTGCAGATTTCAGTAGGATTATGGCGAATTAAAGAAGTACATTTGATGCTCAGTTTATAGATTTCTTATTGTTTATCATACTTATCTGAAATATATATGCATTCATTTAATTCCATAAGCATATAATTGAAACAAATAGCTGAAATCCATTTATATCATCTGAAAGTAAAAAAAGATTATGTTTCAAGCATATTTGCATCCATTTACAGCCTAATCAACTGGACAACATTTTACTGTCCATTTCCTCTCTTCTCTGTAGACACAGAACTTTTGTTCCAATGATTCTGGCTGAATTTGTGTTATTTTTAAAATAATTTTTAAAAATATTTATCAAAGTAATACATGCATGAGGCAATACAGCCCATAGTACAAATAAGTTTATGGAGAAACTAAATAGTCTCTGGTTTCTTCCCCTACCAAAGCAGTCCTGTGCTCCCTATTCTTTTTTTTCTTTTCCTTTCTTTCTTTCTTTTCTTTCTTTCTTTCTTTCTTTCTTTCTTTCTTTCTTTCTTTCTTTCTTTCTTTCTTGTTATGATGTTTTGTTGAGATTAAATTCATATAGCATAAAATTAACCACTTTAAAGTAAACAATTCAGCAGCATTTGGTACATTCACAATGTGGTGCATACCCCATCTCTGTTGTGCATACCCTGTCTCTACTTAGTTCCAAAACATTTTCATCACTCATACCCAGTAAGCAGTTGTTCCCCACTGTCTCTTGCCTCCATCCCTGGCGACTGCCAATCTATGTTCTGTCTCTGTGGATTTACCTATTTTGGACATTTCATATAATGGAAACATGAAATATTTGACAGTTTGTGTCTGGCTTCTTTCACTTAACATAATATCATAATGTTGAGCTTAATTCTTCTAGAAAGGACTCTCATAATTTTTTTTGAAAATATGCTTGTATCTCTATGCCAAACAATATCTGTTGACTTCTTCATATGAAGTAAGAGCATCCATTCTATATTCATACCTCCCCCTTCTCATTCCAGTGAATTGCTTTACTCTTTTTAGTTTGTCCATTCTTGCTATTGTAATTTAAGTGATATATTTAATTAATTAATTAATTAATTAATTAAATTAAAGTAGGCTTCATGCCCAGCATGGAGCCCAACATGGGGCTTGATTTCATGACCCTGAGGTCAAGACCAGAGCTGACATCAAGAGTCAGATGCTCAACCAGCTGAGCTAGCCTGGTGCTGTGTAAGTGATATATTTAAACTCGTATTTTTCCCCCTCTTTCAGTAGTATGTTCTGACTCCATATTTTACAAATCGTGGGTATTCGAACTACTCCTTTCTCCTCTTTTATGCTTCCCTTTTGTTAATCTCATTTGTCTTTTACATTGCACTTTTCCATTGTCAAAATGCATGCATTCATTTATTTTTCAAATATTTATTGGGAACCGCATTTATTATGGACGCACTTCATTTTCATTTGCTTTATATTTGGACCATGATTTTCTTACACATTTTCCTTACATGTGTGTTTTCCTGAGCATTTGTAATTTTCTTTTTATCTGCCATCTGACTTTTTCAGTCCTCCGATTTTTTCCTGACCTTTCAATCACAAATTTTCATTCCTCAAGACCTTGTTTTCTTTACCAAACTTTTCCCTGGAGGCTGTAGTTCTCCTTCTCCTATCTGGAACATTTACCTTTTTCCTTGTTATGAGCTTTTACCCTAATGCTACCCTTCACAGTTGTGCACAACTGCATTTACTGTTTCCTAGCTTACATACATCTATTTTGGGGGAGTTTATTCCTTCATTTTGCTGTAATTTATCTTCAAATATTTCCCAATGAAACAACGCATTGGAGGTAAGTTTTCTGTGGCCTTGAATGTTTGTTTGTTTTTTAAAGATTTTATTTATTTGACAGAGAGAGAGAGAGCACAAGCAGGGGGATCAGCAGGCAGAGGGAGAAGCAGGCTCCCTGCTGTGCAAGAAGCCCAATGCGGAGCTCGAACCCAGGACCCTGGGATCATGACCTGAGCCAAAAGGCAGACAATTAACTGACTGAACCACCCAGGCATCTCCATGGCCTTGAATGTTTGAAAATCTTTCTACTTTTATTTTACTTGAATGACAGTTTGTCTAGGTATAAAATTTGGAAAGCATCACATCTTTTCCTTCTAGTGTTCAGTGGCACCGATGAAAATTATAATGCCAGGATGATTTTGTGTTTTATAGATAACTTTTTTTTTTTCCTACTCCATGAGTTTTCAAAATCCTCTGGTTATCTTTAGTGTTCTAAAATTTTACAGAATTTTTTAAGTCATGAATTCTTTTGTTCTCATTGACAGAGTAATCAGGGAGGCCTTTAATATTTCTATCGCTTATGTCTTTCCACACCTTTTTTTTCATATTCTGTATTTCTATTTTATATTTTCCAATTTGTTTGCTTTTGAATGATGTTGTTTTTCTCTATTTTCCAGTCTACTGAATTTTACAATACACTTCTTATTTTCAGTCTCTAAGAGCTTTCTCTTTTTGTTTGATGTATTTTTTTTTTTAAGGTTCCATTTGTATTTTCTGGATGTAAGAGATATCCAATTCTTTCTTAGTGCATTAGATTCTTGATGAATCTCTTCTCTTGGTGGACATTCTACATGAGAACCGTGAACTGATCCAATCCCTCACTTTGTGTTACCTAGAGCAGAGGTCACTTGTGCAGGCTTTTGGGTTGCAGCTCCATATGTGTCAAAATAAAAAGGATTTTATTGTAGAGCACCAAAGTGCAGTAGAAAAATATTGGCCATCCTGAGACTTCTTGTTCAATTTCTTTAAAAAATAGATGTTTGGTTGTTTGCCTGAATATACATTATAGCTTGTGATCTCATCTTTCACTCCTGCCTTTTCTTTCTCTCTCTCTCTGTGTGTGTGTGTGTGTGTGTGTGTGCAGTGAGGAAAGAGTTGTTGCAGGAATATTCCAAGTACAGTTGTATTATTAACCCCCATGAGTGCTCTAATGGGCTAGCTGGCAGTAAAATTAACTTGGAGGTCAGAACTCCTTAGAAATTTTATTCAGAAGAACTTTCCTCAGTATTGGCATGATTTAGTCTCCCACCTCCTTCAAGTTGTTGCTCAGATGTTAGTCTCTCAGTCAAGATTATATCCTAACCACCCATGTAAAATTTCAGTCCACATCTCCTGCCAGTACAGATCCATGTTCTCAATTTTTTAAATTCCATTTATAGTATGCTAAAACATACTATAATATGCTTACATAACTTGGTATACAATTTACTTTTTTATGTTTTATACTCCATTTTTCTTTTATTTTTTTCTTTTAGAAAGAGAGAGCATGTGAGTGGAGGGGGAGGGGCATTGGGAGAGGGAGAGAGAGAATCTTAAGCAGGCTCCATGCCCACATGGAGCCCAACACAGGGCTCAATGCAGAGCTCAATCTCATGACCCCAAGATCATGACCTGAGCTGAGATCAAGAATTGGACACTTAACCAACTAAGGCACCCAGGCACCCCTATACTCCATATTTTGTTAAATAAATGGGATTTGTTTACATATTTTAATTCATGAACAATTTAATAGACTGATAGAGAAATGTCTTAGCCCTCAATTTGGCTATTACTACTATTTTAGTGGAAAACCATCCATTTATCAATCAATGATTATGAAATAAGAAAACATGTTAAGATATTTGCACAGTTGCACATTCTAACTAGAGGGAAAATGGATCACATTGTAATTTTGCTACTAAGTGTATCTCTCTTTCATATTCATTGCACATCCCTTGGCTTTGTGTTGGTTCATGACATTGCCATAATGATTTTTTTTTAATTGAATTTTTCTGGTTAATATTTCCTTGGGATTCTATTTTTCTTGTTTAAAAAATTATTGAAATGTATCCCAAAAAGGAATATTGGGATTGAATAAGTTCAGTAGTTAAAAAAAAATGTGTTAAGAAGAATTGGATAATATCCTATTGGGATCACATAGAAAACCTGGAAGTATTCATATTTTTAAAGCAAGCAATAAGGAAATCTTAGTCTGTCAGCTAAAATCACCTAGCTGGGAAAGTAAGCCCAGGTTTTATACATTTCTATACCCCTATGGGAAGAATGAATTAATTACCATCCCTCACTTAAAGTCAAAGAAATTGAATTTCTGTTAAAATATTGGAAGATGTTAACAAAATGTGCAAGGCTATCAGTTATTTCCAGTGGTTAATTTCTTTTCAAGAATTACATTAGCTATTTTGTAGAGTAGAAGAATTCAGTTCAAATGGGTACATGTTGACTTTTAATAAGGATCATTTGTTTCAATGGGTGCATGTTAGACGGTAAGTAAGTCTAAAAGGTTTTATTATGAGGAATAAGGTGTCTGAATATCTTGTGTGTGTGTGTGTGCATGCGTGTGTATCAATGCTTTCAGGAAATATTGAAAAATTTTTTATTTAAAAAATACCTTTTTAAATATAGGAAAATGTATACCTTTTCCCACATATGTTTTCCTACTTTATTAAGCATTAGTTCATCCGCAAAAATAGTCACATGCTTCCTCGCCCTTCCTTTCATTTCTCAGTACAAAAAATTCAAGTGTCCCTCTCCCTTTTTTTGACATTAGAAACATGTAAAAGATGTTAGTGATAAGACAAAAAAAGAGCTTTTATCGTAGTTTCCTGACAGACATAAAACAATCTTTCCTTACCAGAATTGAGCATCCAATGTGTGCAGAACATGGCACTTGCTCTTTAGAAAGTTTTTAAGAATTTAGAGGCTTTTGTGGGCACCTAAGTGCCAGGCGGTTGAGCGCCCGACTCCTGGTTTCGTTCAGGTCATGATCTGATGGGTAGTGAACTAGAGCCCCACATCAGGCTCTGTGCTCAGCGGGAGTCTGCTCAAAAGAGTCTCTCCTTCTGCTCCTTCCCACCCCCTTTCTCTCTTTTTCTGGAATAAATAGATAAATAAATCTTAAAAAAAAAAAAAATTAGAGGCTTTTTGCCCTCCAGACTTAAAATTAAAATAAATATTTTTAAATAAATGACTTTAGTTATTATATTATTTACCATTTATTTTATTTAGTCTTTAAAGTAAAATAAAGGGATATGATATTCTCAGAATGGGTTGAGCTAGCTCATTTTCTCTAGGTTTCTAGGACTCTGTTCTCCTATCTTCCCTCCTCCATTTGTCTTCACCTGCTCAAGGTAACAGAAGCAGGAATGATCAGTGCCTTGAAGTGGATGTGCTTTCAGGAAACAGCAATGGCTGTTGCTGCACCACAACCATTTGCATGGTTCCACATTCCTTACCGCTTCCCCGCCTATGAGGTTGTGGAATGGAAGAGGGGACTTAGGAAGGGAGTGGTTACACACACAAAAAAAGTCCTGGATACCTCAAGCTATCAAATCTAAAATGGAAAGAGATTGCCATGAGGACCCCTGGATGGCTCAGTCGTTTAAGCCTCTGACTCCTGATTTCAGCTCAGGTCATGATCTCAGGGTCATGAGATCGAGCCCCACATGGGGCTCTGTACTGGGTGTGGGGCCTGCTTAAGATTCTCTCTCTCCCTCTCCTTCAGCCCCTTCCTCCCCTCTCTGTTTCTCTCTCTTTCAAAATAATAATAATAATAATAATAATAATAATAATAATAAATTTTTTTAAAAAGAAAGAAGGAAAGAAGATTGCCAAAGTGGAAGCACTTTTTATAATGGGAAAGAAGGCAGGGATACACAATAAACCAATACATTTTTGGCAATAAGTCTATAAATAAGAAACAATGAAGAAAAATGTCTCCAGCTCCAAGGCAGATCTGGCTTCTGATAAAAAACAATTGATTGGACAGAGCAAGTCTTCAAAGAATGAAGGGACTTTAAAATTTGAAAGTATATTTTTTGGGCTTAAGTTTCATTTTTGAGATATCTTTGCTACTTACTCACTATGAGCTGATAGAAGATCTTTAAATGCATTTCTGAAAGCACAACTCTATTTAGTATTTTGTAATTTGCTTCAAAGACTATTTATTAGCTAACATGTAAGTAAATGTGACTCCGGTCATTTCCATATCATTTACTCATTGCAAACATCTTCTATGTAAAAGCATTTACTGAGTATGTACTATGAGGTTTAAGCAACATGAGTGAATTCAGTAACTATCCCATTAGGTTATCTTTGAATGTATATATGCATATCGGTATAAGGGGAGAGAGAAGAAAAGAACTTTGGGGGGAGGTTGCCACAATAAAATGAAATTATTCTGGGATGCTTTCCCAAATGAGAAATTAAGGGAAGGAATAATAATAATAATTAAAGAAGGATGTGTAAAAATTTACTTAAGTTCAACAAAAACTGTTAAGAAAATAATAGGCTGAAATTACTCATTTCTCAAGAGAACAATTGTAATGTACATGAGAAAGTGGTAGTGAAGCAATTCTCTTAGAATCTTCCTATCTTAAACATGTGATCATCTTAGCATGCCAAAATCTAGCCTTCTTAAATCTTGAATAAGCATATTTATTGTGGGAAAATCTGTTAGCTGTAGTCTTTGGACTTTCCTTTTTTGTAAAAATAAAAAAATAAATGTCAGGGAGCTAAGAAAAAAGCAAATAAATTGTTGATAACACTGCTCTGAATCTTGAAGATTTGGGTGACACAGTTGTATGCGTTTGACAAAACCCATTGATTGAGGTAGCCACAATTTGAGCATTTTATTGTTGTAAATTTTACAGAAAAGGAGGATCAACTAATATTGAAATCTAGCCAAAGTATTCAGGAGGAAGTACAGTAATGCCTGCAACTTACTTTGAAATTACAACTGTAAGACAGATTGATGGACCAAAGGGAAAACAACGATCAGACATGTGGTAAAGCAAGTTTAGCAATATGTTGTTCGTACAGTCTATATGTTGAATAGATGAAAAATATTGAAATATATGGAAAATTCTTCCAACTATTTAGTATGTTTGACTTTTTTAATAATAAAAGGGTGGAAAAAGAAAATGGCATTAAACATCCATTAGTAAACAAATTAAAAACATGTCATTCACATATTTTCATGTTTAACAAAGTCTTCCCAATTTTTGAAGTACAAAATCCTTAAAATTTAAGATAAACATCCCAGTGAAAGAATTTAATTCAATATTTTGAAGTGAAGGTGTGGGCTTAAAATATAAGTGGTTTTACAAATTATAATCTAACATCTTCCACAATCAATTCAATCGATTGACAAGTCATTGTGGGTCGGGTATGGAATTGGAAGATACTCAGTGGAGTGAAGGGGGCATGGAAATGTTGGAGCATGGGGCTCTCTTTGGGATGCAGTCTTCCCACAAGATCTGAAGCCCTGAACCACCAGGGCTAAGTGGTCATGTGGTCACATTCTCACAGACAAGTCATAATTACACAAAGGAACTGGTTCGATTTCCATTTAAAATAGTTGAGGGCACCTGGGTGGCTCAGTCAGTTAAGCGTCTGCCTTCGGCACAGGTCATGATCCCAGGGTCCTGGGATTGAGTCCCGCATTGGGCTCCCTGCTCAGCAGGGAGTCTGCTTCTCCCTCTGCCCCTCTCCCCATTCGTGGGCTCTCTCACGCTCTCTCAAAAATAAATAAATAAATAAATAAATAAATAAATAAATAAATACAATCCTTAAAAATAAATAAAATAAAATAGTTGAAAAATAGGGGTCCTGGGTGGCTCAGTAGGTTAAGTCTCTGCCTTTGGCTCAATCATGATCTCAGAGTTATGGGAGCAGGCCCCATTTCAGGTTTTCCTGATCGGTGGGAGTCTGCTTCTTCCTCTCCATTTGCCTCTCCCTCTGCTTGTGTGCTTTCTCTCTCTCTCTGTCACATAAATAAAATCTTTAAAAATAAAATAAAATAAAATAATTGAGAAATAATTATTTAAAAAGAAATGCAATTTTAACAAAATTAAAATTTCCTTTTGAAACTCGGGCAACCTTACTATTCTGAGGCAGTATGTCTCTGGATATTTGTTTGCTTGCTTGTTTGTTTTGTGGGAATTCTGGAATCAAAATTGACATTCACAAATTCACAGTAAATCTATCTGCAATGTATACTACATCGCGAAGTAGATCTGAAATCACAGGTAACTCATTTAAGAAATTCACTTGCTGATGTTTCTTTAAGAAAGATGTCTTAAGAAGTTATTTACTAAACTTCTTATTTGCCTAAGTGTATAAACACACTAATCTCCCAGGGGTGTTTGTGTTATCCAAAGGTAAGCAATGCATTTGATGGGGGTGGGGAAGTTTGTGAATTTGGTCAGTGAACTCAATTATGGCCCCATTCCAAGGATTTCTACCTTTCCTTTTACAAAAATAATAGTTGCCACACACCTGGCACTGCTCCCTGAATTTCTTCAATAAATAAGAAGGATACTTCAGAGCATGTGTGCATACTCACTCTGCCTTTTTGTCTCTCTCTCTCTCTCTCTCTCTCTCTCATTTTACAGCTCTTCTGGGTCCCCAGCTGATTTTCTTCGCAAGGTTAGCTGCTAATACATTCCTAGAACCCATGCATTATTAATGCTCACCGCTCTCCAAGGTGGCAGTGACAAATAGGAAGCAAAATCTACTGACTAGTGGGGAATGTACTTTTTAGTCATGCTTGAATTTTTCAGTCCATTCTGCTTGTTGAGGATTTTTCAGTAGAGATTCTGTGACAGAATGCACTTTATACCTCTCTTCTCCTTCACTCTCTCCCCACCTTTTTGTTTTTCAAAGCTAAGGGACATTCAGGTAGCTAGAGAAAGGATTATGCATCAGGGCTTTGAGGGGGAGTAGAGCAAAAAATATTTTTGATGGTTGCAAAAGCAGAAAGATCATTGTTCCTCTTTGCATGTTGTAAGTGGCAGTTTTGATCCAAAAAGACTATGCATGTAGTCAAGTAAATTATACTATTTTAACTAGGTTATGCCAGCTGTAGTATTCCCAGAAATCATACCAAGTGTGTATCATGAGAAACATTGATTTTTTAATGTGCAGATTTGTTTCTTCAGATATAAAATCCTATTCATTTCACAATATAAAGAAGCAATCTGTGAAGAGATTCTGAGATAGTTATTGGGAACTATAAATCCCACCAGCAGTTTCTATCACATTTGTTTAATTCAGAATTTCTGCATTTACAGTATTATACCTTTGTGCATGTAATAATGAGCTTTTAGAAAATACCTTTCCAGTGAATAAAAACTTAATTCACAGAGAACATAAGAGTTGGAACTCCCCCAGCAACTGGAGTTGAGAGCAAATCCTCCCCCCCTTTTTAAAGTACATTTCCCCCATATGAAGATGGAAATAACAATCCTTAACATCAAATAGTCAATTACCACAACACCCATGTTTGTGAATTCTTAAATATTCCATTGCAACCACAGTGATCACTAGTTCTCAGGTAAGAAAAATGAACATTTGGGTAAATCAAAGGATAGTTAGAAACAGAGAAGCAAGGGTGACACCATGGCCGTTTATACGCAATTTCAGTTTCTACTAAAGGAAGAAGAAAGTACAAAAATTTGTTTGTGTGTCTGTTTCTATCTGACATTTTGCTAGGTGCTTTCAATATATTATTTCATTTAAATATGACACCTATTCCATGATTAGGTATCATTATATCTGCTTTACAATTAAAAATGAAAATTGAGACAGTGTAATTTAGGACAAGCTTAAAAAGTAGCCAAACGAATCTGAAACAAATCAATTTGATGCCAGTGAAGGAATCCAAAGTCTAAGAAGGCAACAATTGTGTAGCGCACAGAACATGGGCTTTGGAATCAAATTAAGAAAAGAGGAAAAAACCAGAAAGTGATCATCAAAATTATTCAACTGATCAAAATATTAATGCGAGTGTCAACTGTGAAACCAAATAAAACTATAACTCAATACACCAATCTGAACTAAACAAACTTGGTTTGAAGTACACAACAAATCAGAAAGTTAAAACGGAATAGGAATGATGATAAAACTAAGGATATAAGCCTAGAGTTGACTAAAGCCATAAAAATTTTCAGGAAAAAGACAAAATCATCTCATAAACGAAGACTATATTACAAGGTGGTCAGAGAAAAGGAGATTTAACTTAAAATATACTAAGAGGCTTCAAAGAATGAAAGCAACCAACATAATGGAGACAAAATAAAAAACTTGCAAATGTCTAAAAGAAAGTAATAGATATTGGAAGAAGGCAAATAAATTATTTCTGATCTTTCTTGTCTGGCCCCATTCACTTGCACGTGATAGGGGATTTTCCTCATGCCCCACTAGCTGCTAATCAGGGAGCTCTGGTGCCACCAAACAGGGCTTTCTGGGATCCCACGGCTAAGGTTGAAAATGACACTGTTATTAAGATAAACCAAAGTGGGATTTAGGAAGGTAAAGACCGACAGTTATTTACCCAAGTGCCAGTTTCACTGGGCCAACTGACACAAATCGTTTAAAAAGCAAGATTCTGCTCCCAACAGTTGCCAGTCTCATCAGCAAGATAAAATGAGGATACAGCTAAAAGCCCACACCACAGTGGTTCATTGCCTAGGGGGGATAGAGAATAAATTCTTCCCCAAGCTCAGAGGTGGGAGAAACCATTACCATCTGGGGATAGAAGAGATCATCTGCTCCAAAGATGTCACAATCGCTTAAAATTCTTTTTTCAACTCATTTTTTGGATTTTTTTTTTTTAATGCTAAATGTAAAATCATCTTAGTCATGTTCTGGCCAAAATACATGTTTTCTCTTTTTTGTTTTCCCATATTTTTTGCTATTTGACACTCCAAACATCTTTATTCTGTTCTTAAAAGTCAAATTCTCTAATGACAGTAATGAAAAGGGCTATCCGTCAAGATATTAAGTGGTACAGTACAGGCTCCATCTCTCCGCAAAGAATTTTCAAATTTGTTTTAAATGACAAGGTTGAAGTACTACGAGCACAGTGTCTTATGGTTGTTCATTCAGAATGCCACGCCTCTTTGGGTATGTACATTTCACAGGTGTATTTTAAATCTGTCCGTTAAGGTGCATAGCATGTGAACGAAATGAATCAGCGAGTGGGTCCTTCCTTCCAGATGCCCAGGTCACTCTATAGTTCCTCTCTACCCCATCACCGGAGCTGGTGTTTTAAAAGCACGCATGAGTTCATGGCATCACCTTAATGAAAAGTCTCTAAAGGTTTTCAGTGAAGTGTCACAGCTTCAAGATATCACAGAGCAAACTCCTGCCAAACACCAGGGGCCATTCTGTCCATGGCCTTTTTGGTGACGCCTTTCCAGCAACACAACCTTTTCTTGCTGTCTCTTCAACAAAACAAACTTCATCCTTAGTGAGGGCCATTGCCCGGCTCTCCTGCTGCCTGTGAGGCATGTTCCCTGGATCTTCATAGAGCACTTTATCAAGTGTTAATTCAGGTTCACTGCCAAAGAGAGCCCTTTCTTGGCCTTGCACCCAAAGTAATGCCAACTCTGACCACTTTTGCCCTCTTGGTCCACAGAATTCCTTTGCTCTTTACCCCACCCTTAATACCTACGATGAGTTTATTCGATTCAGTGTTTACCATCTGTCTCCACATCCGCTAAATTGTAAGCTCCATATCTGTCTTGTTCACTGCTCTATCTGCAGGGCTGGGAACATATTTAGCAAAGAAATATGAGAATCAATGAATGAGTGAATAAAAGAATAAGGAAGTGAATGAAGAGAGTTCTCTGGTCTTCCTCCCTGCTTCTCCTGGCTGGATTAGAATTGAGAGGGTGACTAAGGGACATCCGTTTAGATATTGTGATGAACTGAATTGCCTAGTATTTAGTTTTATGTTACCTAACTGACGTTTCTTCAATCCTCTTCCTCCGGTAAACATTCACATAGTTAATGGATGTTAAAAATAATAGAAGAAACAAATGCACAGACACTGTGTGTGTGTAGTTTCACACTTATTGATAAGGAAAAATACCTGCTGTTTTGCTACTGGCAAACAGATGCAAGAGAAGCTAGGGAATGTAGAAGGTGTTTCAGAATAAAATGAGAGCTGATAGATATGTTCCTAAAATGGATTTCATACACCATTTTCAAAGTTAAGCCACTTATTTCCTCCTTCATTTCGATGACTTGAATTTTCTTCAACTCAAAGCAGAGTTTAGGGGAAAATGACAACAAAGACAAGCAAGACATAAAGTTCAAATTTAAAGGCTAGCAACTGTAAAGACACACATTTTTATATGTCCTTGCATGAGTGGATTTTATTACTTCTTGCAGTGATTCAGATAGTGGGTAAGGAAGGGAAGTAGTCACTGGCCAGGCATAGATAGAAATACAACACTATAGGGGCTCCTGGGTGGCTCGGTTGGTCATGATCCCAAGGTGTCCAATGTAGGGATCCCTGCTCAGCGGGGAGACTGCTTCTCCCTCTCCCTCGCTCTTCCTCCTCCTCCTTGCTCACGCTGGCTCTTGCTCTCTCTCATGATCTCTCTCTAAAATAAATAAATAAAATCTTAAAAAAAAGAAATACAACACTACAAATCAAAAGCAGAACTGAGCTACACTCATTTCAGTCCTCAAATGTTTCCTTATTTCAAGTTTCCAAGTATTAGTTATGAATGTCACTTTTTAAAAATATTGGGAGGAAAAGTCCTTGATCAAGGCCATCAAAACAAAAGAAAAATTATTCATTCAATGTTAAAAAAGGAAATAATAATTATTGCTGAGGATAAAAAACAATTTAGTATTTTCCTTGTTGTTCAGTTCTTCTTCTTCTTCTTTTTTTTTTTTTTTTTTTTTTTTTTTTAGCTGTGGCTACAAATGGTATCTAGTTCGCGGGCATGAGACCATGAGGCCCCCTCATGGTACCTCTCCTGGAAAAAGCAGCAACAAAGAGAGAGAGCTTGGAATGAAAATCGTGAAGGTGAAGTCTATACTCAAAAGGATTAGAGAAGCTAAAATATTGATTATATATGGTGATTAGCCACCTAACCTGTAAGCTGTGAATATCTGCCCATATTTTGGAATGTCAAAGCCATACACTTAATTCTAGGGAAGGTTTTCTAAGAAAGCATGCAATTTGTTGCAAGGCAAATGCAACACTGCATTTCAGCGTCATAGGCTATTATTTCCCACCAGAATCTGTAGCTATACGTCACCCAGGCACTGTCAGATTGGTTCCTGGATAGGCTCACTCACAATCTGCAGCATGGAAGAAAGAGAGAAAGGGAAAAGGAAAGGGAGGAGGTGGGAGAAGCTAGAAGGAAAGGGGGAAAAAAGAGAGAAGGAAAGAGAAAAGAAGGAGGGCGGGAGGAGAGAGAGGGGGAATCAAGGAAGGAAGGAAGGAAAGGAGGGAAGGAGGGAGGAAAAAGGTTCACAACCACAAAAACTATGGGTTTATAAGGGAAACTAGTCAAATAGACTTTTTGGCAAAATTGCCAGTCAGTTTAATGAAGAAATAGCTTGAAGTGGATTTACACAGATCTCCTTTGCTCACTCTAATTCCATAGGTTCAAATTCTATCAATTCTTCAAGATTCATCTAAAAGTCACTTTTCTTTCTTATTTCAGAAACTATTTCCCCAATACCATACATTTATATTATACTTTAACAACAACAAAAAAGTAGTTTGATATATATTTATCCAAAGAGTCTCATTCTACAGTGGAATCCACTACAGAGAACTCTGAAAAATGGTATAAAACTTTGGCCTGGTATTTCTGTCAGAAGCCCAGTCTCTGCAGATTGACTGTTTAGGAAGAGGAGACTATCACGATATTGCTTACAAGAGTGACAAGTGAATCGCCTAAATGTTAAATAGCCTGATTTTTCTTTGGCTTTAAAGAAATTTTACTGATGTCTCTAAAACCAAAATACTAACTTAGGCGGGAAATACTTATGTGTTCAAGGCATAAGCTATCCGTAGAAATAGATATTTAAATATAAAATCGACACACACCGTGCAGTCGCGTTTACCCTTTTGCCGTTAGTATGTATCCCTGGGACTCGCCATTTCTACCACAGGCCACGAGCAAGCAGCGTATTCCCAGAGCCCATCTCCATTAGGAACCCAGAGGCTCTGTCACTCTAGGTCAGCTGTGAAAGTGAAGAAGGCACAAGTGTAGAAAGGCCAAAGAGGTCTCTCTCCCTAGGTAAAAGGTTTAATGCCATCTTTATCATGCATTTTAACCCAATGGTTTTGTCATAATCTCTGGGGAAGTTTCCCATTTACCTAATAAATTATTCATCGGTTATGGTCTCTATAACACAAAAGGATTTGTTTAGACACAATTTCTTGGGTAACTTTAATGGAAGTGCTTCATGTAACTTCTAGTCCTTTCTGAGGTCTACAATCCATGATTCTTAAACAGCAATGAGAAAACGGTGTGGGGAGCTTAGGTGACTTGTTTCAGCTGGAATAGTTATGTATCTTCTCAATACAATAGGGGTCATTTTCATGCTTTTATTGGCATTGCATTCAAAGCACCGGTTATATTTAAGGTAATCATACAATCTGCGGTCCAGGCCAGAACAATTTTGGAATAAAAGAGGGCACTGATAATACACCAAGAGACCAGGAGTTACACACAGTGTGTCCCAGGCAAATGGATATACGGTCACTTAATTATCTCATGGTACCACCAGAGAAAGCTCCATGGTTTTAACAAAAAGCTGGTTTATTACCGAAAAAATGCACAATTCAGGGGAAAATCTAGATGGGTCAATGTAAGTTCACTAGGTGCGGGGGAAAGCCTGAGATACAAAGAGGACATGTTAAATTTATGCTTTTCCCTTTAAAATTTTTGCTTTTACATTAAACATAACAATAAAATCTTATAATTTCGGGTAACATGACTGATTTACATTTTTCTTTAAATATCAATTCCTTTTTTTAAGATTTATTTATTTATTTGAGAGAGAGAGCAGAAGGAGAGGCAGAGGGAGATGGAGAATCCTCGAGCGGGCTCCCCACTGAGCATGGAGACTGACGAGCATGGAGCTCTGTACCAGGACCCCGAGATCTTGACCCGAGCCAAAACCCAGAGTCGGCTGCTTAGCTGACTGAGCCACCAGGCATCCCTATCAATTCTTTCTTAAAAAGCATTTGTTAAGCTCTAGAACAGCCGTTTATGCAATTCTTCATGTAACTATCACTAATATTTGGCCAGGCACAGGCACAAGTGCAAGGACTACAAATATGAATAAGATAAGGTGACTGTCCTCAAGAGGTCATGTAAGAACAAGAAAGCCAGTAGCAAACAGTGTAACAGGTACATAATGATGTTAAAAACTCGCACAGCTTGTGATGGAAGTTTCCTAAAGAAGGAAATGGCTGGCTGATAATCTGTAATCTGTGAACTATAAAACAAGGAAACTCACACAGACATGGTTTGCCCCAGAAAAATGATGATCCAAATTTAACTTATATAAGAGGTGGAGGTAGAGAATGGAAACCACAATGAACTGGGTATTGAACATATGAAAAATTTAGGGAGTGGCCAGCAAAAAAAAAAAAAATGTTATCTTAAAAGTATATAATATAAATTTCAAAATATTGGACACAGAATTTTCCATTCTAATGTATTTTCAACTCCTCGGAATCAGAACTGGCATAGTAACTTCCTATGACAAACGGAAGTTGGGAGAAGTAAAGTTGTTCATGTTTTAAGCTTGAGCTTTGAGAGGCCTTGCGTGCTGCTTCTTATTCCGAGGACCCCTGATAGTTCAGTGTGAATGAGACACAGGCAGCCTCTTGGAGGATGGAAGACTCCATGGGGAGGAGCTATGTGCCCTAGGCAGCAAGCAGCTAACTAACTCCCCCCTGACATAGTACCTGACTGTAGAGGTGGGAGGGAGGCCAGCAGAGACCAGAAAATCATCCAGCTGAACCCAGCACAAGTTGTCAAATGCAGTCGTAGACTAAATAAATGAGTTATTGTTTTAAGCCACTAAGTTTTCTAGTAGTTAGTTTTCTAACTGATTTAATATATAGAGAGAGATATATATCTATACCCACACACACATAGATGCATATGTGTATTAACATATGCATATATGTATATATCATTATGGTTATTTAAATAATATATAATATAATATAATTATACACACATGGGCATATTGTAGATCTCATATATGTATGTACATTATATACACATATATTTAAACATGTGTGTATATATGTATGCATAGAGACATAGTCCATGTACATGTATATACTTATATGTCTACATACACACAACATATGTGTATATACATATACATACACACATGCACAAACTACTTCATTGTTCTTGCTGAAATCTTTAATATCAAACTACACTTTTCAAAATGACAAATTGTAATTCTTTTATAATTTTGTATAATTCTTTTATAATTCTAAATTATGAAACATATTATTCATTTGCTGTTTGACCACATAATTCCCAAGCACTTTCAGACTCCTTTTTCCAAAGATGTGATCGATTCTGAGGAAGCAGGCTGAAGCTCAAGGAATGTGAATTTTAACACAACTCCAAAGGCCTACATTCGCTTTCCTCTTGCAACTTATCAGGAAGAACTTACACCAAACACTTGCATCCCCAAAATAGCTTAGATAGGTGACAGAAGTATTTCTTATTTTGGCTGGTGGACCTGCTGCTAGATGCGTTGGTATGTGGGGAATGACTGCTAAAATGAGGTGCCTAGGTATTGATCATTATTGTCTCAGAGGATACAAACTAGTGCTAACTGGGTATTAAAAGGAGAAAAAAGAACACAGTTGGGGGAAATGTTGTGACTAGTGCCCTCAAAGGTGCTCAGGTTGTTTATTCCCTTTCTAGAAATTTAATAAAAATTGCTTTCATATATTCAAATACCTTGAGATGTATTTGGGTTAACACATATTTCTTGAAAAAACGTTATGTAACATATCTCCATGTAAATTACTTTGATTAGAATATCTAAACTCTATAATTTGAGAGAATAGGAATTTTGGCTGGAAGTTTAAGGAGAAGAGAGGGAGAAAATATGTAGAAGTTTTGCATCTCTGTGAAGTAAGTTCCCCTAGGTTAATCATGTCCTATATGTTCTAACTTGGAAGTAAATGAGTCAGACCAAATTGAGCCCATAGAATTAGGTATTCCAAGTGTGTCATTGAAGATGAATAAAGATGGCCTAGAGACAAAAAAAGAAAAACTGAAACATTTCATCAATATAGAAAATAAATGAAATATTAGAAACATAAATAGCTCAATCCTAGGCCCTTTTCCTTTTTATTTTTTCCTTTCACTCCACAAAACCACTTTTTTTTACCAGAATTTTTTTTAATTGACATACCAGTGACCCTCAAGTTTATATTTCTTATCAAGAAGTCTCTTTTGTTCTATTTATATATCCATTTGAATATGTCACTTTTAAATGTCACAAAGACATTGCAAACTCACTGAGTCATTAATTGATATTATCATCTTTATATCCAGATTCGATTATTTTCCAGTTTCTTTTATTAGTGAATGACCCTGGCATCCTGTCCTGTGAGTCAAAACTCCAGGCGTTATTTGTGATTCTTGGCTTTTTCTCACCGAAGATCCAATATTTTATTAGGTTCTATCAGTTTCACTTTCGAAAACCCCTGACCCTCATTCACTGCAATCTATCTACTGCCATGTCCCTGGTCCAGCTCCTATCAGATCTTGTCTGGGTTACTTCCCTGGCCTCCAACTTTCTTCTCTTCATCCATTCTTATTCCTCTAATCTTCCCCTCTACCGAACTAGAGTGATCTTGTGAAAGCACAAACGTGATCATTTACTCAAAAACCTTCAATAGGGGCACCTGGGTGGCTCAGTCTGTTAAGCGACCAACTCTTGCTTTCAGCTCAGGTCATGATCTGGGGGTTATGAGATCAAGCCCCAAGTTAGGCTCTTCACTGGGTATGGAGCCTGCTTGAGGCTCCCAGCTCATGCACACATGCACTCTCTCTTTCTCTAAAATAAATAAATACATCTTTAAAAAAGTCTTCAATAGCTTTTCAATTTTTTTTATTACCAAGACAAAAATGTTAATTATTATCTAGAAGGCTCTGCATGAACTGAGCCCCATTTCTCCAGCCTATTCATCACCTCTCTACATTAGAATATTGAGATGATTTAAATGGAGTGGAGAGTGAAATAAATCTGCAGTTTACTCAGTGCTACGCTTGATTCTAAGGGCACTCCCCTTTCCTCATTGTCTTGCTCACTTTGCTTCTACAGACCTCCCATTTCTATTTTCCAGTTAGTTCCTACTTGTTTTTCGGATCTCAGCTGAGTTATTTCCTCAGAAAAACCTTTCCTGACCATCACATTTTGGCTAGTAAAATCCTCCTGCTTAACTTTATCTTTCATATAACTTTTCCTTCAGAATAGCAATTATATGCATTTTTAATTGTTAGATTACTGTTTGTCTAGATTTATGCTAATATGGTACCCACTACTCATGTATCACTACATAAACAATTTCACTACAAATTTTTAAAATATCATTTCTTCAGTCATACTAGCCCCATTTCAAGTGCTCAATAGTGCTAAAGAAAAATCAGAGTTGGGCAGTAAATTGATAAGAAGATTTCAATCAGGACTATTGCAATAGGGGAAGAGAAATCTCAGTATAGCATAGGGCTCAGTTCTGAACACAACATGAGAAAAATGGGAATTTATAGTCAAGGATCAGGGTGGGGCTCAATGGAAAGAGGAAACCAGAGATATCGGGGAATTCTGGCTAAAGTGACCTAGCAGAATTCTTGCCAAAGACAAGCCAGAGGGATCAAATGTCACTGGGGGTTTGGATGAAGAACCAGAGGATGAAGAAACCACTTAGATATTGAGGGCAATCAGATATGGAAGATGAGAGAGTCTAGCTAAACCAACTTGGTGGGATTCTTGCTAAAATTGGACAATGCAGAGACAAATACAGAAGTCCAATTTAAAATGTTAGGGGGAGCCTAAGAAGAGTTTGGTCAAAGAGAGAATCTTCCTCAATAGCCACAGATGGCTAGTTGCTACTATACTGGATAGTGCAGTTAAAAAACATTTCTACCACAGCAGAAATTTCTATTGGATAGCAGAGGTTTAGACTGTACGCTCTGTGAGAGTACAATCAATATGTACACGCTAAATATTAAAATCTGGTTCCTGGTAGATGCCCAGTAAATACTGATTGCTTGTTGTTGAAGAGAAATCTTCCCCAGGCTTCATATCAAGTTTTTTTTAAATTCTATCTTATAAAGTTATTTAATTAAAATTCTTCTTATTGGGTTTGTTCACTCCCTAAAAGATTAATGAATTTGCTCATATATTCATGTCATCATGGTTTAATATAACTCACATTGATGGTCCCATCCTCAATTCAGTATTGTCCTATGGCTCACCGCTAAAATTTTCTTAAATCTGACTCGAGGTGCTAATGATTTAGTAACATCTCAGGATTAAGAACCTCTGTGGTTTAAGGGCAAACAATTCTCTTCAAGGGTTCCTAAATCACATCTGCCTCTCCTTTTAAATTGCAATATCACCTTTTTCTCGTGTAGATTGATTGTGGGCCAGTTGGCTTTCATCCATATCTTTAAATCAACCATGCACTGGTAAAGCTGGCAGGTTGCAGGAGGAATTAGAAACAAGGCCAATGAAGCTATTCTTAAGTCATTCTATTTATAACCTTAAGTCAGGATTCCTTTCCATCTGTGACCACTGCAGGAGGGACTGGAGGGACTGGCTTCACCTGGAACTCTCATTTCTCTTGATTTTAATTCTCCTTTCACCACCATATCAAGAAGTTTCCAGTAAAACACTGAGAACTTAAAAAAAAAAAAAAGAAAAGAAAAGAAAACTGAAAAGAAAGACAATTATTTGTATGAGTGTGGGACCCAGATTCCTGACCACTTTGAAATAAATTGAACTGTCAAAGAGGCTCTGGAGGGTTTATATCTGATCTACCACCTAAGGCTAAACACAGTTTGGCACCTTCCATGGATTGATGTTAGAGCCATGGTAAACGAACCTCAGACATTCTTTGGAATGCCACAGAATTCTAAACAATCAGGGTGTATAAGATGCCAATAAAAAAAGATTAATTTTAGCAGATACAACTTTACATATCAGTGACATCAGAGGAGGTAAAAGTTCACAAAGGAATGCTGAGAGCATCTATTACTTCTGAATAACATAGAAATTCTTTTTGGATCAGGTATAAATAAGAGGTGTTTATTCCCAGCACATCCCAAATTACCCTCAAATGATCCTTCCATTATTGCTATAGGGCAAAACAACAAGATAAACCAGATGATGGGCAACAGAGACTTAGGGAACACCAGGGCTACTCAAACAGAAAAGCCAGTTGTATTGAATTAATAACTATTAGTAGGTTTGGGTTTTATTGTTTGTTTGTTTTTTGTTTTTGGGGTTTTTTTTTGTTTTGTTTTGTTTTGCTTTTTGTTTTTTTTATTTTTGTTTTGTTTTGTTTTGTTTTGTTTTGTTTTGTTTGTTTGTTTTGGGTACAGCCTATTGGGAGGAAGAACTTCAGTACTTAAAAAAAAATGAAGAACTTTGTACATCACAATACAAGAAATATATTATTCTTTCCAACTAACACTGGCTACCTTGGTTTAAGAAAACTAGCATCATAGTAGAGATGAGATCAGGATTTTAAGAGAGCATAAAAAGAACAGAATATACATTATAAAATTTTTGATTTCTGAGTCTAAACAGAGAAAATGGTTTGTTTTGTTTTGATTGTTTATTTTACTATATCATTGGTTAAAAGGATTGAAAGTTACCTGAGCATTTAAAATTATAGAGAAATATTTTAGTGGCACAGATATAAGACACATCAGTGAGAATCAGTACAATCTTAAGGTTGATGAGTATCTTCTAATTATTGAAAATGTTTCTGGACTCGGTTTACATTTTCAAAGACTGAAATCATTGATTCTGGCTAAAACCTATGCATTTAGGAAGGGCTAAAAAAAAAAAGTAAAGCTTTTGTATAGGTTTATCTTCACTAGTTTTAAAAATTACTCAAGAGCAAGTATCGGATTTGTCATTTTTCTGAACTACCCAACTTTGTATATGCAATCAGAGCAATGAAAATAATGAATATTTAGCAAAGAGTTGAGAATAGCTACAAAGCAGATGAATATTCATATATATAGCTAAATACTTAAAAAAGATGTATCTTCTAAATGCAGTTAGTCTTTCTCACTGTCTAGTATATTAGGTAAATCTGAATTTGAGAAGTTTCTGATAGAGGCTTATTACGTCCCCACTACTTTAGAACCCAACATTCATACATTATATAAAAAATGATTTACAAAGGACCTTATTTGTGCTGAAACAAACATACTGTGTATATAGTATTTCCCAGCAAAAGGTACTGCTAGAAAAAAATAATTTTGCATAAAATACACAAGCAAACATTGGTACCAAAAATGGCTCTTTAAGAACTTCCCCCTTACCAAGGCCCCAACTCAAATAGGACAAGGTTTTGGCAGAACAGTCATTTGTCTTTTCTTTTTTTTTTTTTTTTTAAGATTTTATTTATTTATTCGACAGAGATAGAGACAGCCAGCGAGAGAGGGAACACAAGCAGGAGGAGTGGGAGAGGAAGAAGCAGGCTTATAGCGGAGGAGCCTGATGTGGGGCTCGATCCCAGAACACCGGGATCACGCCCTGAGCCGAAGGCAGACGCTTAACTGCTGTGCCACCCAGGCGCCCCTCATTTGTCTTTTCTAAATGAAGTCACTTTGTGCAAATTAAGTTTTTCTTCTTTCCTCTTCTTTTCCTGGTAATTAGTGAAGGCCCAGTGCATTTTATGGCTTAAAAAGAAACTTCGCTACTGGCTTGAGACCTAGCCCACCAAGTATTGGCTTCTTTGTCAGTCATTGATATTACTTAGAAAATGAGGAAAGGATCAGTAATAGGAATGCTGCCAGAACTACTGTGACACAATTCTAATTTATCTGCCTTGACTATTTCCTTCTATTTCTGTAAGATTGAAGGGGATCTAGAGCCACCTACTTATGGCCGTCAGGGCTCACAGCTTCACCTTTGCTGCCAATGTAAAGCCGTCTGTCTATGACTCCCCCCCCCTTCCATTTATTTATTTATTTAGTTAGTTAGTTAGTTTCTTGGTCTCTAATTTGTGGAGCCAATTTTCTATTTTTCCAGGACTCCTACACCAAACACTCTGTCATTTACTGCTGATGTGGAACCTTGTCAAAAATGCTTTCAAAATCAAGTATTTCATGAGAAATTGTGCAGCATGTTACAGAAACATTTTTATATTTTATCAACAACTAATTATTTTTTATGGCTTCACATAAAGCCATAGATTTTAAAGGTGAACAGAGTAAGTACACACTCTGTTTCAAAGATGAACAGAGTAACTGTAAGGTCTAGAGGCTAGATTCTAAAATAAAAAGAATAATGATTGTATATTTTTATATTTGAGATGAATAAATAGCTAGTATCATTAGAACATTAGATTATATCATTTGATCAGTTCATAAAATATTAGACCTAGAAAAGCTTGACATTTAATCCATTTTTCTACACAGAGGAAAAATATCATATCACTTATTTTTTTCCTTATGCTAAATGCTCAGCCAATGTCAGAAACATAAACTTATACTCTCAAGAATGGGGCCTTACTAAATATTTCATCTAGACACAAATTAATGACATAAAAATTTAAAAATTTTTGAATTGAACCGATTTATTGTTAAGCATGATAAAATGTTTGGTATGCAAAGCAGGATCCAGACAGGGCAATGAAGACTATCATTTGGGGCCCACACAATTAATAGAGTATTTAAACTCTTTTTTCCTTTGAAACATTAACTGGAACCAAAGGCCCTCAAAAGTTAGTGAGGTAAACAAAACTATTAGACAAAAAAATCAATTCAGATATAAGATCGATGTGATGCTAAAAAACAAAACAAAACAATTGTGATTTTACATTTTAACTTCCGCATTATCTATCACTACCTAAAACAATGTCCTCCAAATTTTGTTTCACAGAGCACCCAAGAGTGCTATACATGAGAAAAAGCTACCACATTTAAGTACATTTGGGCATGTTCTGCATGTTATATCCCTGTCTTAGATATGCAGATTAACATATTAATATAAACATATTTAACTGTGCTGGGAATGATATTCCCTGCACACATTTGAGCACAGAAGGCTTTTGGTAAAGTTTCTCATAACATTTTACAAGACTGTCTTTTGAAGAATGCACATTGGGAAAGGTTGGCAGGACCTAAACCTTCACCTTCTAGAATATAATGTCACTAATTTTAATTTCAATGAAATTTTCTTTTCCATCTCTTATGTGTGGCATATAACAACAACTGCTCAAGAATTTTCATTTGTCTGTTCGAACAGGTAAAAATAGAAACAGCAGAGCATAAAGTCATAGTTTATTTTTCCCTAAAAATTATACAGACATTTCCATTTCTTCTTGCCCTTCCATAGAAATGTTCCATGCCAATGTTTTTTATAATTGTTTATAATGTATGAATAGATCATATTACAGAAAGACAAAGCAGGAATGTTGAGCCCGTACAGGTGATTTATTGCTTAAATAAAATAAAATTTACAACAAGCTAATCTGATATTTAAGTAATGCATAATTATTATTCTTTAGGGTTCAGCACAAATTATAAGCAGTTAAACTACATTACTAGTATTAAAATTGCTGTTATACCACATAATCATGTATTTGAAGTTTTCTCTTTCTTTTCTATTATATATATAAAATATTAATATGTTTCCCTAACCATTATTAAAATTTAGCTGTTTGCCTTTATACACTTTCTCACATTTGTGGTAAGAAAGTAAAAGTATCTAATTAGTGATCAGAGTTTACTAAGTGTTCATTTTCTATTTGCCTAGGATCCCTCATACTCAATGAGTGCTACAGGTCTACCCTCCCCTACATTCTTCCATATGAAAGATTTAGGGCTGAGGAACAAAGCTATTGTTCGGACACCAGTGAGAATGAAATTCATTGTTTAAACACTGTGATGGGAAAAGATACAGACTCCTTTTTACTTTTAATAAAAATCTATTAAATATATATCAGACGGTTGAACCCTCTGATACAATCCAGTTCAACAACCCAGAGAGTGTGCCTGTTTGTCCAATGCTTCATGTGAAAAATTTATAAACGTAGTCAAAGTGTTCCCAGAAAACTTTCTCTTCATTTCCAAGTTCTGCCCATGTTTCATTGATCCTGTTCTGTGGGCTATAATTCACCTCAGGTTACTTTTTCCTCATGACAATCCCTAACATCTATTTCTATGTGTGGACATTTAGAAGGTCCCCACATGGATAGGACATGGACGTGGATCTGTACATGACATGGACCACCTTTGTTTTCTTTAAGGGGGGAGTGAAAAATAAGATATAAGAGTGTGTGGAAATGCATGACTAATGGAAACAGTGACATGATCTCCAAAGTTTCCCTTCTCTTCTGTCACAAAATTATCCCCCAGTAGGAAGAGAACAAAGGTTTAAAACAACATTTTTGAAAGGAGATTTCAATCATGAAAGGAGACCGTGAATCAAGGAAATCTCTAAAAGCACCAATAGTTTCATAAAATGATGGCAATACAGAGAAGGATTAGGAAGGGATAATCACAGTGTCAGTCTATGAAATATTAATATTATCGGTTCAAACGAAAGTGAATGAAATAGGTTCCTTTCACTTATTTTATTACTTCTTAGCTAATTTTAAATCTAGTGAATCTCTCATAAACACGATCTAAATTTAACATTTTATTTCTGCACCATTATTTGAATAAAGATTCCAAGTCTTTAATCTTGCTGGCTTGAAAACAAAATTATTTTGTAGAAGCACAGGAGCGCTGTTACTCTCTTTCATGAAAAACATGATGCAGCAGAAAAGATCAAAGATTTATAGGGAAGTTCTTTTTCCTCTTTTTGAAAGCTGATGCCCATGGCTTTCACTAATTGAAAATTTTCTTTACAAAAACAGGCCTGTAGGCAGTCTATTTGCAGCCGCCAGCATTAACTGCACATCACTGTAACTTCCTGCTTTTAGAAATTTACTAAGAGATCAATGGAACTGGATACTGACAATTTGAGGTGGACTTCACTAATTTGTAATGACATGGGCGTGCAGGAAAACAAGTAATTACCTAGCCATTATCTTTCATAGTTTCAAGTGATACAACTGACGCTATCATTATCCATGGATAAGGATAAGAAAAAAATTCGGTGGTCATTAACATTGAAAACACCTATGGTTCATTTTTACTGAAACTCTTCAATGTAATAACTTTCACAAATGAGCTCTGTGTGTGTGTGTGTGTGTGTGTGTGTGTACGTATAAAATCATTGCTATTGACATTCCAACGCCAAATCCTAGAAAGTGTCCTTGTTAGAAATATCAAAGATGTCATTAGATTAAATGCTTAATAATATTACGTCCAAATATTATATCAATTGTAATCTTCATGAGTCTGCCTAAGACACCAACAGTAGAATAAAAGGATTGTTCTATTGGGGAAAAGATTGTTCTGTTTTGTTTTTACTTTTATTATCCAGATGAGAGCTTTAGAATTTATGAATGTTCAAGGTAAAGAAGAGTTAAATTTGTTATTCCAGATGTATAATACATATAATTTTAAGCCCTGCATTATTGATGTATTTTAAAACCTTCGAAGTAAAACCGTAGAGTAACCATTTCTCTGCTGATACAAATTGATTTTTTGCTGTTTTTAAGTCCAAATTGTCCTTTTTCATTATATTCAGGTGAATGAAATCTGAATTTCAGATCAAAGACTGGAGTTTGCCCTCCAGGAGAAAATTGTATATAAGGGAGGGTGTCTTTTCACGTTCTTCAGTGGGCCTAAGTGAATTATAAACTTTGATAAAAAGTCATGTTGTATTAGGTTTACATTTAATTGAATGAGAATGTGCTCTTTCCTCATCTTTTTCTCTCTTCAGATCATATTATAGAGCTTATTTTCTAAATAAAAATAATTGTTTTATTTAAAATAGTAGTGAATGTCAGTAATTCAACTAAAAAAAAAAGTAATATTAAAAAGAAAAACAAAATTCTCACCACTCAAAAATAGCCATAGAAATGTTTTGGTGCAGTTCCTCCCAATCTGTTGTCTAGGAAGACGGAGGCATCTCTATTCTCTCTGTGACAGCTGGAAAAATTCTTTATACCATATGGAAGCACATGAGTCACTCGCCCCTCAAAACCCCCGCTGGGGGCCATTCACACTTGAAGTAAACTCCAGTATTCTCTCCTCATCCCACAAGGCCCTGCCTGATTTAACTGTCTACTCACCCTCTGACCCCAGGACTCTTACAGGGAGTTGTGAGAGTATCTATTGATAGTACCACAGATTAGCCCACCAGTTCTTTACACAGTGACCCTCAATTCCCTACTTTGGCATCATCTAAAAGGACCAAATTGCTCTAGCTTATCTGGGACTGTCCCTGTTTTAAATCTGAAAGCCACACATTCCAGGAATACTCTCAGTTCTTGGCAAACAGGATGTTCCTAGAATAAGGATATTAATTACACTCTTAACATGCTAGTCATTTCAGACACATTATTAGCCTTTGAATAATAATTGCTCTTAAGCCCATTACTCTAAAGTTGTGTTTCACCATACAATTTATTGATGTCATAATATTCCCCACTGATTTGGAATGCCATCTTTACTAACAAAATCAAAATGAGAAATTCATTAGACTGGTTTTTGGCTATATAGTCTTATTATTAACCTATATATCTATATTAGAAATAAGACCTTACTTTTTAAGTTACTGTCGCTTTATGATATGCTATAAATGTAGGGATAGAAATATTCTCATTATTTTTATTTTCAATATGCTGTTTTTGTTCACTTATTTTTAAGATGAATTTCCAAACAATTTTGTCAAGTTATAAAAGTACCATATTAGAATATAAGTTTGAATGACATAGAATATACAACTTAACTTGAAAAATTCCCATAGTTATAAAATTGAAATTATCCATTCAGAAACTATATATATATATATATATATATATATATATATATATATATTCATACAATTTTTCAAATATCCTTATGATATTTATTAATGTGTTGAGGAATCTTCATATGTTTATAGCATTTTTACATTGAATTTAGTATGATTTCCCATTAATCATTTTGAAGCTGTTTTAGTTAATTATGTTAAATGAGATATTTTATTTCATTTTCAAAACTTATATTTTTTCTTGTCTTATTTCTTTGACTAAAATTCCAGAATCATGCCATTAAACAATGACTATACAGTCATCCCTATAGTATCTCTTTTTCTTATCGTAAGTAATTTAAAATAGACTAAATCATATACTAAGACTAAGGAAGTCAAGCACTTTAATTTTCCACCCAATGATGATAATTTTTTAACTATCTTTTCAAAAGGTATTCATTTTTTATGTATCCTATTTTTATGTAAAAACTGCTTTTCTGCAACCAAGGCACACATTTAATCAGCATATTAAGAAATCTTATCCAGATGGTGTTCTTACTGCCCTCTGGAATGTCTCTGTCAATTTAGGTTAAAACCTGCTAATGGGTGTAGCTGTTCATATCCTAGCCCAGCCACCTCAAGTTCTGTTTATTCTTCCTATGATTGCTTCTACCTATCATGACAGAGAATGGTGTTTCCTCCTTTAGGAAAAAAGCTTCTCTTTTATTGGTACCCTTTTCCTCACAGAGTATCTGTCTGTGCTCTTGGATCCTAGAATATCTGCCTTTGGATTTCATTTGGCCTTCCTCTAAGAGAAACAACTTCCTCCAATCCTTCCCCAATAAATCTCTTGAATTTCTAATCCCATTGTAGTGTCTGTTTCCTATAGAACCCAAACTAATACAAGTGATGCTGAGAATGTGCTAGGTAAAGACATTATAATGGGGTTCTGCAATGGGCTCACCCACCACCTGGCTGGCAAATAGGACATGCTTCTGAATGTATGTGGTAAATGGTAATAGTCCAATTGCTGAAGACTTTACCTGAGTGACCTGGAAAAGCATTTCAGTGGAGGGGAAAGCTGTCATAGGTGTGATAATTCAGGAACTTGAATGTTATGAGGAATGCCTACAAAGATAACATAGTTGACTTCTTTCTACTAAGTTCTGCTGATGGCCGGCAGAGGGATAGTAACAAACTGAGTGCTGTCAACAAGTAAAGACTAAGTAGAAGAGCAGATACAAAAGATCTAATATTTAGAGATGCAGCACCCTAACGATGTTTAAATACTTAGCCAAAGTAGATCTACTACGGTAAAGTTGGTTCCACGGTTGGGAAAACCTGGCAACACAAAAAATGGAATAGGTACAGCTAGATGGATACCCTAGTAATGTTGGCTTTTGAGATCTCCTGGAAGCCTCAGAATTTTCAGAAATTGCCCATACTTCCCTACTCATAGTTAGCACTTCCCACATGCTAGAAAAAGTTATAAAACCCCTCTACAGCAAGGCAAATAGTACTCCCCTCAGGAGCTATTTCCACATCCTCTTCTGGTTGCTAGATAGATGCTGGGGTTAAATCTCATCCCTGGAAAGTTCTAAGCCTCATAAGGGAGGGAAGAAACATGAATATACTGAAGGAGTTGCAAAAATTAGCTAGTATATTTTGACAGGAGCCAGAGGAATAACACCGCGATTGGATTTTGAGGATATTTGGTTAAAGGGGGCTAGAATATGCAACCTGATAAGCATAACTTCAATAATTTGGGGATGGATAAATGGAGTCCTGTCTCAGGATTTAATATCCTGGTAAGGACCTCAAAGGATGGGGGAAACTCTATGCTAGAGTAGCTTTTAGAGGTCTGGAAAAAGTGATGGCCAGTGATGAGTGAAATAGAAATGCTTAAACTATCCTAAGAGTTGGTAGAGGAAGAAGAAAAGAGTCCGAATGAAGTGGTCCGGTGGGAATAGATATATTACATGAGGCCAGAAAACCAACTAGAGGACTATGCTCCACGGGAGGACAGATCACTAGCCAATGCTGACAACAATGTGCCAGTGAGAGGGCCACCAGAATTTCATTGGTGGCTCTTTTCCACAAGCCAGGGCTGGAGATAAGAGAAGCAGTCATGGAGCTGGACTCATTAATATATTCAAAGGTTTGATGAGATACCATAGTGAGAGAGGCCAGGTGGCTGTGCTTAACTTTCAGGAGTCAAGAGACCACAATAACTATAATATTTAATAAGGTAAGAGGTACGGCCAAGGGCTGCAAGGAGTTGTGAAGGTGTTTAATAGAGAGTGGTGTTCCTAGGGCCAGAATTGTCAAGGAGTAGCCAACATGCTTGCTGCTTAATGTCTTTAACCAAACAATTAGGAAAGTAGGAGTCTGAGGAGTGTGAGGGTGACCTTACCAATAAAAAGTCATGATCCTTGTTCAGTTTCTAGATCTGCACCCAATTTCAGATCCAAAATCCCCTGACCTAAGTGGTAGTCTCAGGAATGAAGATACAATGATGATCCCTCTCAGTTCTTTTCCAAAGCGTCCTAAAGCTATTTATTCAGATGACTGTACACTGGGGAAAGGGAATGAATACCACACATTAGGAGAAGTATTAGACACAGTGTCTGAGTTGACATCAGTATCTAGAGAAATAAATGCTATCATGGCTCTCCCTGTTTGAGTGGAGGCATTTGGGGGCAAGTAATAAATGGAGTCCTGGCTAAAGTTTGGCTCACAATGGGCCCCAATGGTCTTTTCTCCATTAAAATCAGAACTGATATACTTGGCAGTTCAAAAAAAAAAAAAATCTCATATTGGATTCTTTCCTGTGGGGAAGGCTAAGTGGAAACCTCTGAAATTGCCTCCCACTTCTGACCAAGAGGGCAATTCAAAACCAATATGGCATCTCCAGGGTAAAGGAGAGGGGGATGGCAGAGATTAGAACCAAACTAAAGACTGAAAAGATGCAGGGGTGGTGGTCCTATCACATTCCCATTTAATTTTCTATTCTGACTCCTGTGGAAACTAGAGAATAACCACAAACGATATCGGGCTCAACCAAGTAGGAATCCCTCATGTGTACTGAGATGGATATGCTATCATTACTAGAGCAGATTAATAAAGCTTCAGGTTCCTGGCATGAGACCTTGTAATCTGGCAAATAGAGTCTTTTCAACCTCAATCAAAAAGGAGGAGCAGAAACAGTTGACATTCATATGACAAAAATATTCATTTACAGTTTTACCTCAGGGATAAATTAGTTCTCTTACCTCTTTCTTAACACAGTCTGTTGAGATTTGGACATCCTGGTTATCCCTCCAAATATCACAGATCCATTACATTAATGTCATCATTCTGATTGGACAAAGCAATGGCCAAATGCCATAAGAAATAATACCGCAAGATCCCATGTATCCTTCACCAAGTACCCCCAAAGATAACATCTTACAAAGCTGTATACTATCACAACCAGGATAAGTACATTGGTTCAATCAACATACATTTTCTTTAAATGCCAATTGTTCCAAAACTAAAGATGAATGAAGGAAATGATGATTATTGCTGATTGTTCTGTAATTATTACTGAAACCAATTTTGTTACAGAAAGGAGGGAGTAGTATCCATCTGGGTATCAGAAATGCAAAGTATGCAATGTTCTGGCCTTTTAGACAGTTATAGAAACCCAAAAAGTAGGACATTATGCTAGTTAGTAAATCAAAATGCATATTTACCACTTTTCTCTTTTCAAGTCGAGTTAACAATTCTTAATTTCTCATGAAAATAGTTTCTTGTTTATTCCCTCTTGAGTGCCTTCCCTCTGACTTTTTGCTCCGTTGTGAATATTTCATACCCGATCCAGAGCATTCTATATTGGCGATGGAGACCCTGGATTCTTTCTCTGACTCTTCATTCATGTCTCTTTCACTCTACTTCTCTTTTGCCTTGAACAAGAAAGTGAGACCAATCAGCTCTTTAAATAAAACTTAAAGACAACTTGCCCCTTATGTACATCTAAGGAATCATATGAAGATTCAATTAATCTGATTCTTAACAATCTGAAAACAGATGGGCACTAAATAAAAACAGGATCTTGCTATATTGTCAATCACATCAATAGAACTTGAAGTTGTTGATTTGCTTCCCACTTTAAAAAAAAGGAATACAAATTAAAATGCAAATGAAATGACAAATGCAAGCCCATTTGTAAATTAAAATACTACCCATAGGAAAAATGATACAAGGCAATGATCCTATCCTGGGGGAGGTAAGATATCTGTAGGTGCTTACTTTGGCTCCTTTGGTCTTCAAACGAATGATCAAGGTGATAGAACTTGAGCTCCTCAGTTGAAAACTATAACATATTTTTTAAAATGTTCCTCAGAAGAAATACAGCATAATAACAAGTATTATCATCTTGCACATTGGGTGAGCCATATGCAAATTAGTCAACAATTATGGTTGACTAAGAATTATATTTAACAATTGAATGTCATTTCATACATGAATTATCATAAGGCAATTGAAAAGTGGTATCATAAGGCAATTGAAAAGTAGTATTTAAGGAAATTGTCTGTAGAGAGGTCAATTCTAAAGATGCAAATTTGAATGCAAAGTGAATTACTTGGATAGAAAGAGGGTCAAAATCTTTTGTATCACTAGGAAGGAGAGATTGAAGTTAATACATCATATTATATAGTTTTGGGCTACAGAAGAGAAAAAATAATAGGACTTTGACAAATTTAACTGTGGTTTTTGAAAACTTCCTAAACTAAAAAAAAAAAAAAAAAAAAAAAAAAAAAGCCCAAACTCTGAAGAGTACAATTTGGATATTCAGTAGCATCTTGTTAAGTCTCCAAGCCAAATGATTTAGAGGTAATTTCAGATTTATAGTTCTTTATCTTTGCTCTTTTATGTCCACACACATTATTACTCTCCCATCACCTTTAACTTTTTATAATTCTGATCAAACCATACTTTTAAAAAGAAACAGAAACACCTGTCATTTGGAACATTTGTCTAAAGCTCTCTACTTTTGATTAAGTAGAATTGTAGGTAGTATTTTATTTTTCTTCTGGATCTATTTTATAGAAATATTTTATATTTTATAGAAATATTGTCATTGTAAATATTCCATCTTTAAAAATAAAAAGGTTCTTTCAAACTTTTAACCCTAGGGGCGCCTGGGTGGCTCAGTTGGTTAAGCATCTGCCTTTTGTTCAGGTCATGATCTCAGGGTCCTGGGACCCAGTCCAGCTTCAGGCTCCCCACTTAGTGGGGAGTCTACTTCTCTCTCTCCTTTTGCCCCTCTCCCACTGGTGCTCACTCTCTCTCAAATAAAAAGTAAAGTCTTAAAAAACAAAACAAAACAAAAAAAACTCTTCACCCTATAGTAAAAATCCATGTTTAAACTGAAGTTTAATCCTGAGTATTTTCAGAAATGCCAGTCTCTAAAGAGATCTAACAATTATCACAGATAACACAGACTTTATATGATTAAGAATTTAGCCAGACAAAATATGCATAACTAGGAATACATTTAACCTAGGGGATGAAAGACCTTTATATCAAAAATTGTAAGGCATTAATGAAAGAAATTGAAGAAGCCACAAATAAATGGCAATATACTGTACTCTCAAGATTGGAAGAACAAATATTATCAAGTCTTGCACTCTTCCTTACTACCTATCTCTGCTTTAACATAATAATAATAAATAATAATAATTATTATTATTACACTCTTTGTTTTTTGTTTTGTTTCTGTTTTTCTCAAAAATATCAAGTTCTCTTTAACTCCGAAGTTTTTGCATGTGAATTTTCACTACTTGTTTTTCTTTCCTCTTTCCATTTTATCTAAGAACTCTCCTTATCTTCATATCTCAGCTTAAGCATCACTTCCCTTAATGGGCCCCTCCTCACTACTACCACCAGTCAAAGGTAGACTGCCTTATTAAGCATTCTCATGGAACTCTGTTTCTTATAACAACATTTATCTTTGTTATTACACATGTGAGGTTGTTTGATAAGTTTGATAAACATCTATCTCACCAGTAGACCAAAGCTCATACTGGCAAGGCTGTCTGTTTCCACTCACCATTGAATCTCCAGCTCCTAGCAGATTACCTGACCCAAAATAGAGTCTAGAGCAATCATTAAGTGGGATGAATACATAAATTAATAGGAAATTGGATGGATGGATGGATGGATGGATGGATGGATGGATAGATGGATAGATGAAGTTTGCCAAATGGAGAAGGAAATGAAGAGACCTCCAGGAACTTCATGAACGAAGGCAGAGGGCAATAGCAGCCCATGGTCTTCTTTGGATGGGCACAGATTGCATGGGATTCAAAACTGGAAAAGAGGAGGCTGGGGAAGTGGGTTGAAACCAGACTGTAAATTCGTTATTTGACAAGTTAAGAAGCTTAGATATTTCATCCTGTGGGCATTTGATAGTCAGAGGAGGCTATTAGGAGAACAAACAGTATAATTATATATATATTTTTTTTATTAAGATAACCCAAGCAGTAGTGGGGGAGACATGGAGACTATTTACAGGAAAACTAGTTGCAAGGCAGCTCCAATCATGCAGAATCGGCGTTCAAGCTGGAGCAATCAAGGGGAGCAAAAGCACAGAATGCACATCACATGAGCTCTATACCATGGAGGGAGTCCAGACTGGCTGACAGACACATCGGGTGAGTGGAGATCTTAAAGGATGGGATGTGGAACCGAGGCCTGGGCTGTGATTGTGAATGGTTGTGCAGGGCAAGTTAACACATTCTGATTGTTCTTCATCCCTGCCTAATTTCATTATTGTTAATCAGTAGTTTAAAAGATGCCAGTGACTAAATTAAGGGTATGGGAATATTTTAAAAGATGATCAATGAAAAGGAAGTTGCAAGTTATTAGTTTGTAAAAAAAGATAAATAACAAAAAGTTTCCATGCACATATTTTAATAGGTGAATTAAGTTCAAGTAATAACGCTAGGGTTATATTTCACAATTATTTTTACTTTTTATTTTATTTATTTATTTATTTATTTATTTATTTATTTATTTATTTTTAAAGATTTTATTTATTTCTGTGATAGAGAGACAGCCAGCGAGAGAGGGAACACAGCAGCGGGAGTGGGAGAGGAAGAAGCAGGCTCCCAGCGGAGGAGCCTGATGTGGGACTCAATCCCTGAGCCGAAGGCAGACGCTTAATGACTGCGCCACCCAGGCGCCCCTATTTTTACTTTTTAAACATATTTTAAATATTTTTTAAAAACCTAAGATTTTAGGAACATTTTAAGTTAAACACTAAAGAAAATATGTCATTATGTACTCAGTTCATTTATATGAAGAAATAAAAAGCACCCTGTAAAACTGGGAAAAATGTTTCTCAGAGTCCATAGTCTCTCATGCTTCATTCCCCCTTCTGATTACCCCCCGTTTCTTTTTTTTATTTTAATTTTTTTTATTATATTATGTTAGTCACCATACAGTACATCCCTGGTTTCCGATGTAAAGCTCAATGCTTCATTATTTGCGTATAACACCCAGTGCACCATGCAATACGTGCCCTCCTTACTACCCATCACTTGTCCATCCCATTCCCCCACCCCCCTCCCTTCTGAAGCCCTCAGTTTGTTTCTCAGAGTCCATAGTCTCTCATGCTTCGTTCCCCCTTCTGATTACCCCCCCTTTCTTTATCCCTTTCTTCCCATACTGATCTTCCTAGTTTTTATGTTCCATAGATGAGAGAAATCATATGATAATTGTCTTTCTCTGCTTGACTTATTTCACTTAGCATTATCTCCTCCAGTGCCGTCCATGTTGCAGCAAATGTTGAGAACTCATTCTTTCTGATAGCTGAGTAATATTCCATTGTATATATGGACCACAACTTCTTAATCCAGTCATCTGTTGAAGGGCATCTCAGTTCTGAGGGCCTTAGAGGGGAGGGGGGTGGGGGAATGGGATAGGCTGGTGATGGGTAGTAAGGAGGGCACGTATTGCATGGTGCACTGGGTGTTATATGCAACTAATGAATCATCGAACTTTACATCAAAAACCAGGGATGTGCTGTATGGTGACTAACATAATAAAATAAAGAAAAATTAAAAAAATAAAAATAAAAATCATCATGATGATCAGCAAAAAAAAAAAAAAACTGGGAAAAATGCATATAAAAATCATTTTGGTTTTTTTTTATGTTGTTTGTCAGATGTTTTATGGACACTGACTTTTCTTTGCAAAGTTAGTTACTTCCTCGAAATAGACCATGGCAGGCAAAGACTGAGCTGCCATTTGAAAGCTGGGACGTTCTTGCTGTCCAGATAGCCAACTGGTTAGTGTGTGTGCTTCATTGTCACCCTGTCCCCTGCCGCATCCCTTATTCTCTGCCCCTCTGCCCTGCTTTCAGAGCAGAAATGCTGATTCCTAAAGACTATACCACTCAGGCTCTCTTGCCACCTGGTTTCTAGTACACTGAAGCCAATGGGGAACAAAGTTCCCCAGTGAGGAACTGTCCCTTGTGTAGGTCTTTCTGGATGTCTCTGGTCCTAGCTCCAGCTTTTATATGCGGTAGTCTTTACTCCTCTTGCCCAGTGAGCTCCAGGGATGTTAGTGGCTTACATGCTTGCTAATCTCTGGGTCCCTCCCTATCTTTGTGGTTCCTTTAAACTTGGCCACAAGTATATAGCTTATCCCATTATGAAAGTCTCTTTCTGAGATGAATTCTTTTTCCTTATGGACGGAGCATGTTTCAAAGTCAGTCAGACTCGGTTCCAATAGTTGCTTTACTCTTTTTATTTGTGGAGTAGAGCAAGTTATGGATTCCAGTGGCTTGGCCTATAAGATGTACGTAACAACATGATGTACTTTAGAGAGGCCCTCGGAAGACTAGACAAGCAAATGTACCTAAAACGCCTTCATGGATCTCAGCACTTTTAATCATTGTAATAAATGTTAGGAAAAAAATAAAATAAAAATAAGGTATATTTTCATGAATTCTGTCAAGGAAAATTCTTACAGTCTTGGGTGGTAGAGATCTATTTGGACCCTCATACTATTTTCTGCTTCTAAATCAATGTATTTCTTAATTGCAGAAAGGAATATTAGGAAGGGTAGTGTAAGTCTCTAGAATTTCAGACAGGGTGTAGCCACCTCTTCCCATCACAAAAGGCAATCAGAACTAACTATTTCCACCAGAAATTTTATAAATCAGATTTTTAAAAAATTACATTTTTAATACTTATATTGGGATATTCACAGATTTTTAAAGTACTATTTTAAATAATAGATTAAATTCCTTATTTTTACTTCCATATTAGCATTTTATATTTGAGAAATACTGTACATTCTTTTTTTCTAAAATCCTGAGGAAGGCTCATTGGAAGTATCACTTACCATCAGCGCTTACATTTTCTACAGCAAGTTGTAAAAGGGACAAAAAATAACTAACTCCTCAGTTCATAGACAATTCATCTGGAATGCAATAGAGCAATGCTACACAAGGAGAAAGCCTACAGTGAAAACAACAACAACAAAAACGACGTAAAAATGGAGTGTATTCCAGAGGCCAGAATCAAAGTGTGTAGATGACAGCAAACTCTGAGTAAGACTACATTATAGAGTGGCCAGGAAAGGCAAGGGAAAGAGAAAGTGCTGTGAGGAATGTATCAGTTCCTCTTGAGCCGTCCATCTACAGCGGATCAATAGCTCTTCCAACCATGGGACAGTCAAGCTTTCAGCCTGAGAAATTGAAGTTCTCAAAATAAGTCAGGGTTGCAACACAAGTCCATCATGGTGTGTCACAGAAATGAAATGAGTTGTCTCCTGCTCGATTGATGACTGACATCAAACCAGGAGGAAAAAAGAAGAAAATAAACGAGACACGGGTTTTGAAAAGTTGTTTCGCAGACTTCTGTGGAAAAGTTTACACTAGGGGGCCTGTCCTGTGCTGGCAGCACGTGTGTGACCATAAGGCCGTCCCAGCAATGAGGGCTCCGCAGCATGCCCAAGGAGCGGCGGGCGCCGATGCCCTGGAGAAGCGCTTGCTGCTATGATGTGTTTACACAAGCTCTAAATAAGAAACCCAGAACATCTCAGACCTGGGTGGGAAGCAACCACGGGATGGCCAAGAATTGCCAGAAGATGAGAAAGGCCGGGGTGGGAACAGGTGATTTTTAAATACAAAGCGGCGATATGGATCTTATATAATGACCGGAGCGACTCATGCTGGCAATAGCCTGTCCTGTAAAACAAACTTGTAAGAAAGAAATCAAAGGCTGTTCAGCATACGTCTGTGCAGCACAGCTAAAAAGACCCCTGTAGTGCCTACAAACAGGCCCGCGAAATCAATGCTTGGTGCAATTGCTAACTGAGCTTCCTGTTGATAAAAAGGGGGAAAACAAACCCTACAACAACAACAACAACTTTGTTATCCATGCTACAATCCTCCTGCTCCTCTATTACCCAGGCTTTCAAAGTGATTGAACTGAAAGTACTTTCTATCAGTGCGCACAGATGCCCCCGATATGTTAAAGCTCTGTGAACTACAAGGCCTTACAAGCATCCGCTTCTCTTTCCTTAGCCTTTGCCTGGAGCAAAGAAAATAGAGTGGGAAGCAATGAGCAGCCCCGGCACCAAAGGTGAAGGATGTTCTGCTCAGAGGTGAGATGGCTGTATTGTCTCATGCAATCTCAGTCAATGCCTTCCAGTCAGCAGCTAGGAGACTCTATACCTCTGACAGCTACCGAGAGGCCCGGGTGGAAGCCAGTTAAATCAATAGGCCCTGAGCTATCTTCTCTTCGTCTTTATGCTCGTGATTTGATGTGATCTTAAGACATGATTTTTATGTATCCTGATCTCAGTCAATTCATCTCTAAAATGGACCTTTCTCTTCCTACACATGATGAGATGGGATTCTGGAGCTTCCCCAGGCAGCATGTGAGTGATTGACGGAGAATTCAAGGATTTGACTTTGCAATATTGATGTATACGAATTTCCCTCCTTCGTGTGCCCGCTGTGCAGAAAGCACGTGGCACCACTGCAAACACAATGCAGCTATGTGATGTTTACTGACTCAGCAGTCGCTCTGTTATCAAATATATAATTTTGTACAGAATTCCTGAAATATATACAGTATTTATTTCAGTGTAGCAGGAGCAAGCTTGAAGTACAGCTGTAAATTAGTGTTCAGAAAGCTGCAGTTGGAATATAATGGAACACACTTGGAAACATATACTAGTAACTCCATCCCCCTAATGAATTCACAGATGTGATTACATACATAGAAATATCATTTTATTTTATTTTATTTTATTTTAAAAGCACATAACAAACTCTTCTGGTATTTTGCTTAGTGATGGAAAGTAGAACCAGGTATTTTTCCACTGACATAAAGTGAATGAATTGCTATCTCTTCATTACCAATGACATTGTCCTCTCGGTCTCTGTTTCTCTCTCTCTCTCTCTCTTTTCCTCCCAAGAGACAGCAACAAATTTTGTTATCGTCACATTTCTCCACAAATCGGTACAATGCTAATGTTATAGAGAATTGACAGGAATATTTCAGATACTATGTTTGTGTAGCATAGTTACAAGCTTACAAACTTGAGAATTCTACTTAAAAAAAGTGATCTCTGTTGATATTTCAGCCCCTTCTATCTACACATTTTACTGATGTAATCATTCTCAACTTCTATTTATTTATTTACATACTTCTGTGTAATTGAAAATAGGAGCTGATGATACATAAGATTTTCAAATTGCTTAACCGTTACATTGGTTAAAATACTAAGCATGCTCTTTTCCCCAAGGAAACAATTCCAAATTCTTTAGGCTTTGGTTAATTGTGAAATACGTGTTCTATCTTTACATCCAGGACTGTGTGCCAAACGCAGTGGTTCTCTTAAGTTTTTTTCCCCATTTGAGCATTACTGAGCAGTGCCTAGGACAGAGTGCCATAAAAATACATTGAGCTATTAGGTGAAGGGCGGTGAGGGGTGGGTGGCCAGTTTCAGAAGGGAGCTTACCCTCTATGAGTGGTGTATCAGACTTGTGCCCCATTGGCCCAGAAACAACGTAATTAGCCTAAAACTGAGAAGAGCACTCAGTTTAAGGTGAATGGGAAAACTGTTGCCATTTTCATCTATTTAACCAAAATGATGACTCCTTTTTAAGTGTAACCTATAGATTGTTAGAAGTTTGTCACCACACTCAGTAAGTAGCATAGCTTTAGCTGACTCTGTACTGTTTGGAGAAGAAACCCTGCACCTTCCTGGATGCGCTTTGGATCTCCCCGGTGTTCGGGTTTACAAAACTTAAAGGATTCTTTGATCTATTCTTCCGATTCCCTTGGCAGACCCAATTACACACAGGGGACCTTCAGTACCCTATGATAATTGGTACCTTAAAAATGTCACTTAGAATGAATTAACCTAAAATGAGAAAATTTCATTAGCAAAATTCATAATTATATTTTAGAATAGTCTGAAAAATTGTTCCTCAATTCAGTCTATTTAAACTTCACTGATGTGATTTCTTTTGTTGTTCTTTGAAATGCAACAGAACTTTCATATTTCTAGTAGCTTCAGAAGCAACTACCTGAAAGTTGTCCAGCTCAAGCTGATTTCTTCTTTTAATCATCTCAATTACCACGATTTGATGCTACATCTTAATCTTACTTAGGACAGGGAATCATCTCATTAACTTGTTATTAATAATTTTATAGAACTTCCAGCTTCCAATAGGGATTTCGGCTTGTTATACCACCGTTTTATTGTGCTCCCAGAAACCACCCCCAGTACCTGGTGTTTCTGTTAGATTACATGAAGCCATACCAGACTTTTCTATGTCCCCAAATGGGCCCCGCCCACCCATCATATGCGCCCCTGCTTGTTCTGAACGCTCCCCCTCCGTACACCATCCTCCACCCTCTCTTCTGCTTCGAACCTCTGCCAGGTCCTTTGCATTTTCTAATGTCTTCTACAAAAACCCATCTCTGATCTTTTCCCACTTGCCATTTTTGGGTAACTTGGCACCTCACTTCCTCTTTGAGATCCTTTTTGTATCGTCTACCATACTTTGTGCTTTTTAATCGTTTATCTTTCCCAGAGGAGCTGTGAGTTCCTTGAGGAAAGGAACTACGAATTTGAGGCTGATATGCCATCATCTGCCATTGAGCCTTGCTTGGAGAATTTGTTCAATAAATGTTTGCTAACTAAATAAATGAAGGCATTACCCACCCACCCTTACTCCCTCCCCACTGAAATTTACTCAGTTTTAATAAAGTGAACTAATCAGTTTGAAAGAGATCTTTTGAAGACAGCAATTTTCTAAATAAACATATAAGAGCAGGCAGGCGCATAGCAGAGGCTCAAAAATATGTGCTGAATTAATTCAAAATGGTGCTTGTGCATTAGGCTGATTTTCTATCCATGTATAAGTTTTCCCAGATGTGATAATCACAACAATTACTTACTAGTGCTTGCAATGCTCTTCAGACCTAGAAATGATAATTAACGTAGTGATTGTATAGAATCATAAGTTAAATGAGGAGGGATTAATTTGTCTCTCAAAACTGCTCCTGCTAAAGTTGGAGCTTGAGTTTTGCATAGGTGTTTACTTGTTCAATAGATTCTTCTAGACTGAAGTGTTGTCAAGTGGAAAGTTACAGGGAGATAGGATGGTTGTAGTACTAAGGGTTAAAAAATTGGTCAGTGTGAATTACTTAATTTTTTTTTGCACTTGTCTCTTTTTCTGAAAGATCCTTGTCCAGTGGGTCAATCTGTCATCAAGAGGGTCATCTATATTTACTTTGCAGCAGGTACTGCTGCTCTTAACTAGGCATTTAGCAGATTCAGCTCCTACCCAGACTACTTTGACCTCAGAAATATTCCCTGCTAACTGTCCTCCTGTTCACTCCAATTTGTACTGCCTAAACGCTTACTGCTGAGTGTCCCTCTGGCCATTCTGAAAGGTGTTTCATCACACTACAATAAATGTGAAATACTGACGCACTCAAAATTGCACACACACACACACACACACACAGAAACACACAAAAGGCAGCTGGATATCGACATGGGACTGGACAGGGGCATTTATTACACTTTACTCTTACACTATTGTCTACCTTTGGCAAAAGAAGATTGTTAGTGTCCCTGGTGGTCTATGTTGATCAATACTACACGGGAGTTAAATTAGACCTCAAGTCAAGCACACATCTCCATTGGCTGAAATACCTTCAACCTAAAATCCCTGGAAAATTTACATTTTTCCACTAAGTTAACCAGTAATAGAGTGAAATGAGTGAGAAAAAAGCAGCTGTCTAGTTTGTATCGTGCATTCCCTCAAACAAACCTGGTCCAATTTTGAGCCCCTGTAGGTGTATTACGTTAATAAGCCTAACAGTATTTCAAGTTGCAGCTTAGAAACGTTGTTGATTTAATGACAAACCTTCAGTAAAGAAGATAAAATACCACAACATAAAATCCCAAGAATTAGAGAAGTTCTCGGATTTATTATATGCCCCAGTTCAAAAATGTCTTCTAAATCCTGAAAGAGGACCAGGAAACAGATGTACTTTTTGATGACAAAAAAAGCTATCATCTCAATTAGTTGTTACCTCTGAATTGCTGAGTCAAAGGTCAAGTAGGTGAAGTAGTCAATTCAGCCCCTCAAATTAGTATTTTTGCAATTATTTTGTTATTTGTAGGTCTCACATGTAATCTGGAAAATATTGAGTCCTCTCAGTAAACTACATTGTTTATTTTACAGTTTGTCCCACTTTTATACTTTGTGGGTTCTGATCAGTATGTTTTTTTCCTCCAATTTTTTTTCCTCCAATTTTTCCCCCAATATTTTTTTTACTCCATTTAGTATTACATTTGTTTTCCAGAGAGAACAGAAGAATTCCCAACTGTAGATCAAGCCTCCACTTAAAATGAATATTACAAAAAGTGTTTTTGCTCTAACTTTAGATAATCAGAGGCAGTTTCTGCTTCTGGTCATGCTGACTAGGAGTAAAACCGACCACTGTGGGGCAAATTTATTTGAATGGGGAGAAAATGTTGTATTGGAACAGCTCTGGCAAATGCTGTAATAGGACTATTAGTGGAGGATTCTTGAGAAAGCTGGTGTACTTCTTAAGAACAAAAGTCGAGCCCGTTGAAAATGGACTCATTAGGTTATATTCAGTGGTGTGCTGATAAATGCGTACCAACCAGTTCTTGGGTCGGGGAAGGCAGATTGACAGTGTTTTTCCGTTTCTATGGTTTGAGTACACCCACTCATGGCTGATCTCAATCCACCAAAGTGATACCCACTAATGGAGAATCGGAAAGAGATGCCCACAAATGCCTGTTACGAGTTGGTACATGTGAGCTCCGGCGCACTCCTGGTTATCTTGTCAACTTAACTTTTCAACCCCAGCTTTATGACTTAGAAACGGGAAAACTGTGCTACGAAATGCATGGGAAGCCATTAGTTAAGAGTGCCACAAAACGCTGGCTTGCTTTCTCTTTTAACGCATGCTATTAGCGAATCGGCGACAATATCCTGTCTTATTGTAACCTTTCCAGTAGTTTTACATTTATCTTTACTGCCCTTCTTTATATATGAGGATGGCAAACTTGGTTTTTCTCACTGAATCATGATCCAGAAGTATTTAGGTAAACCAAGAATAAACATGTAATAAAGTATACAAGTTGAGTGTTTACTATATTTTGAAGTACTGTAAAATGTATGTAGTATTCCCCAGAAATCCACAGAGATCCTCCTTCCGCTCATTGAAGTCTCTATTCAAATATCATTTTCTGAAATAGGCTGAGCTGAACTACCCCATTTAAAATTGCCACTAACTGGGGCACCTGAGTGCCTCACTTGATTAGGCATCTGACTCATGATCTCGGGGTCCTGGGACTGAGCCCCATGTCAGGCTCTCCACTCAGCTCAGCACCTGCTCCAGGATTCTTTCTCTTCCTCTACCTCCCCTTTATCTCTCAAATAAATAAATAAATCTTTTATTTTTTATTTTTTTTAAGATTTTATTTATTTGACACAGGGAGAGAGTGAGAGAGAGCCTAAGCAGGGGGAGCAGCAGAGGGAGAGGGAGAAGGAGGCTCCCCACTGAGCAGGGAGCCTGATGTGGGGCTTGATCCCAAGACCCTGGGATCATGACCTGAGCTGAAGGCAGATGCTTAACCGACTGAGCCAGCCAGGTGCCCCAACAAATAAGTCTTTAAAAAATAAAGTTGCCACTAACTCTTTTGGTACTGTTATACTGCTTCTATTATTTTCCTTAGCACTTTTATCTGCTTATATTACTGAAAATTTTACTTATTTTGTTAATTGTATATTGTCTATTTCTTTAAGTTGAGTATGTTCTGCTTTGTTCATTCATGCCTCTCCAGTTCCTAGAACAATGTCTGGACATAGTAGATGTTCAACAACTATTGTTAGAATGAATGAGATGCCCCGAGTATTGGATCAGAATAGTGTTTAGGAAGCATTTTCTGGAAGTTTTGGTTACTTAACTGATTGACAAGAGATTATGGGATCTCTCTCAGGAATAGGTTTGTAAAATAGTCTAGAGTCTCATTCTTCTGAAATTATTTAGATGCGGTCTCACTTAAAGACTGAACATTGCCTAGTCCAGTGATTTTTTAGGGTCTCTTAGGGGCTTCTGAAAGACCTCACAGAGGGGAGAAGAGAAGGGCCCAAATGGATGGGGCTCAGGTCTACATCCTGGCTTCATGCAGAAGATGATGCTTTTATCAGTCTGAGTGTATGTAGGGAGGAGAGCAGGCAGGTGTAGGGGGTGAATGCTGTGTCATATTTTTTTAAATAAAAGATTTCTACTGTTAAGTTTGAAAAACACTAATGTAGATTACTGTCAGGTTAAAATCTTGTGGTTATGTTTTCTGTATTTCCAATTATTCATCTTAAAATTAATAAACAGAAAAAAATCCATCTTTAAAGTAAGTAACAAATTTCTTGTTATAAAATATTACCTAGCAGGCAGGGGCCATAATCCTTATGTAAACTCTTCTCCAATTCCTAAAATATAAAATGTATCTATGATATACTTGCCCGTAGCACTTACAAAATGTTTTTGAAGAAAATCATATACAACATTTGAGAGAATATATTTTTAAAAAACGGGTTTTAGAAAAGACTCTACAATCCACTACTAAACTAGTATTGAAGAAAATTATTTTGAAATATGAATCAGGTAAACCAAATGCCTTTCCCTTGTAAGCAATTTGAATTCAATCTGTGGCAGAAAGTGCAGGCTCTCTTGGATCAATAGGACTCATTCAGCACCGCGGACAGACTACACCTGATCCAGGGCCAACCTGACTGGGGACCTATTAGTCATACCTGAGGGACTTTCCCTAGCTTTTATCTCGAGGTACATCTCCTAGGATTACAGGTACTTGAGGCTAATTAGGTCTGCTCTATTACCTGCCCTGCAAAGGCTCTGTTTCTACAACATCCCATTTACCTTCCAATTGCAATGAGATAATCAGGGGCTACAGCGCACTAAAGGTAAAATGATAGGCTTGCACACACCCCTGACTGCCTTTATCTGTTAATACCATGAGCTGGCGTGTGAACGCGTGCGGGCGTGCGCGCGCGTGCGTGCACACACACACACGAGGGCTAAAGAGATAATAGCTGGACTGACCTGTTACAATTTTACCTTGTTTGCTCTGTTGCTTTTGCTCAGAAGTCAGTCCTCCTTCCAATGTAATTATGTAATTAGAGCTAAAGACTATAAACAAATAGAGATTTGTCCCCTCCCCCAGAGCTCTGAAGTCAGGCCTTTTTAATGCCAGACTTTGGAAGCCTACACCTCCCTGACGCAGGGAGGCAGACCTGAGACACGGAAAGCATGTCACATTCCTATTTACCTGCTCTTCCTCCTGGGTCCAGGAAGCCAAGGGAGTGGAGCGCATACAGAGAGTTGGGTGCAGGTTTTCATGTTTCATTTGATCAACATTTAGAGGATAATTAAGGGTTTTTTTCCCTTCAAATTAGCATTATATTCAATTGTATAGCATATTTTTAATGTCATAACAAATTAAGACCATGGATCAAAATTGACCCTTTGACAATTTTTACCAATCAGAGATACCATCCTTCATTGTTTGGACAACCACATTGCTTATTATATTTGCTAATTATAGAGCAATGGTATTTGAGTAGGTGGTAGGATACCGATGGAATATTTCTACAATGTTGTAGCTGGGTAAAGCAAAACCAGATTTTTTTTTAAGATTTTATTTATTTATTTGACTGAGAGAGACATAGCCAGTGAGAGGGAACACAAGCAGGGGGAGTGGGAGAGGAAGAAGCAGGCTTCCAGCGGAGGAGCCCGATGTGGGGCTCGATCCCAGAAAACTGGGATCACGCCCTGAGCTGAAGGCAGACGCTTAACGGCTGAGCCTGTAAGATTTTACCTTACAAGTTAGTCTCCCAGCTCACATGAGAGACAAGAAACAACAGAGAAAGTGTGGGCCCACTGTACTCTTTGGACAGAAATGCACTGGCAAGGGAAACAACAATAGTTAGCAATATTATTGTGTGCTCTGGCTTTGCTAATCTTTTTGTTATTAGAAAACATCAAAAGCATTTCTCTCTGGAGAAATTTCAAGGTCCTTCTTTTTCTGTGCTCCATTTTGACCAGTTTTGTGCCTCTTGATTCTGTTCTGTTTCCAGCTTCAAATCCATAGCATTCCCTTTGAAGAGATCCATTCTGGGATGCAAGAATAGTACTGTAAGTCAGGAGCTAGACCCTCAAAATCCTACAAGTACCAGGCAAGTAACATAGTTGGGTAAAGGGGGCATTTTATGGGCTACAGTGCAACCCTCTATTTGACAATTTAGGACTATTTAGGCTGTTTTTCCAACTTTTTCTAATTAAATTTTTTTGAGATATTTGTTGATTTGGGTGCATGTATTTGACATAATCCAGAGAGATCTCAGGTATGCTTTACTCAGTCCCTCCAATGATAACAACCTGCAAGGCTATAGCATAATATCACAACGAGAAAACTGACATTGCAGCTGACTACCATTCTTAGTCACATTTGCCCAGTTTACTGGTACATGTGTCAGTGTCTATTGACTTCTGTGCAATTTTATCACATGTGTGGATTTGTGCATTACCACCATAGGTAGTCAAGAATCAAAACTCTTCTGTCACCGTAAGATCCATTTTTGCTTTTTTAATAGCTGCATTCACTTCCATCCTGCACTCCACTTTCCCTTCTTTGTCTCTAACTCTGGGCAGCCATTGACCTGTTTCCTATTTCTATATTTTTTTTAATCTCAAGAATGATATACAAATGGAATCATGCTGTATGTAATCTTGTGGTCACACACATTGACTTTTTTGCACTTTGTATAAATCTTTTGAAATTCGTATGAGTTGTCACATGTATCAAAATTCCATTCCTTTTTATTTCTGAATAATATTCCACAGTGTGGATGTACCATCATTTGTTTAACCATTCATTTGTGTAAGGACATCAGGGTGGTTTTAGTTTGGGCTATTACCAATTAAGGTGCTATGAACATTTGTGTACAGAAGTTTCCATATGTGAATATATTTCTTTCTTTTTTTTCCCTCACTTCTGGCAGAGACATAGACTCAGAGAAGTATTTTTCTAGCGTAAGAAAAATGATCACACAAATGCTGCCGACAAGTGGCTCAGCCTCCGTGTGACAGTAGTTGTGTGCTAACTGAAAAGCGTGCTCTCAGAGAAGTCACTTCCCAGATCCAACAACATTGCATGTGGGCATGTGGGCCCAATAATGTCACATCTGTCCATTTTGAAGAAAATCATAAAATCTGAAAATTTATGTGAAGCTTTTTGGTTGATATATCTTCTATATGGGGCTGTATGTTTTGAAATACCAAGAGCCAAAGGAAATAAGACTGCAAGCCAGATTTTTTTAACCATAGGCCCCTTTTTAAAAATATCTCATGTAAGGGGCGCCTGGGTGGCTCAGTCGTTAAGCGTCTGCCTTCGGCTCAGGGCGTGATCCCGGCGTTGTGGGATTGAGCCCCACATAGGGCTCCTCCGCTGGAAGGCTGCTTCTTCCTCTCCCACTCCCCCTGCTTGTGTTCCCTCTCTCTGGGTGTCTCCCTCTCTCTGTCAAATAAATAAATAAAATCTTAAAAAAATGTATCTCATGTAAGCAAAGAATTCTAGTACTAAACCTAGGAAGCCCATGGCATCGCTGAATTCACCTGTGCACTGTTATTTTTACCATTATGTCGGTCTCACTTTGGAATTCTTCTTAAGTATAAGATTAGGAGAAATGGAATGCATTTAATCAGCTACGAAAACTATTTATTCATTCCATAACTACGGAGGGTCTACCATGGGTCAGTCAATTTGCACTGTGGATGGCAGAGTGAACTGGAGATAGGGCTCTGCTCTCTGCACACAAGGAGTATGTAGCCTGTGCGTGTGTGATGCCTACAGACTGGTAGCTGAGAGAGAGCGTGGCCTTGCTGTTGTGGTTTTTCTGACCACAAACTCTATTAATAATTATTAATTAGCATCATATGTTTAGATAAGAGGCAATATCTGATTTTTAAAAAAAATCTAGATTGCTGGCTTTTGTTAAAAATTGGAGACTCAGATGTAAATGAGCTTACATGCCAATATGGGCAAGTCAGTTGGAGTTGGAAGTTGGAGTTGGAAGTTGGAGTTGATGACAAGCTGCCCCATTAGGCGGGCCAAGTACTCTTCTGTTAGCCATAGCCTCCTCAGCCAGCCTTACTCATTTATATGATCTATCTGGCCTCCATGAACATGTGAGTCTGTTACTTCTGGTTTAGGAGAGACCAAACATTATTAAGCAAACATTTCTTGTTTGCCACTAAATCATGGCTTTTCCTAAAAGCCAATTGCTCCTTCTAGGAAAATTACCCCTGAACCTGAGTTGCTAAAACCATCATGGATGGATGCATAGAGATCAAGGCTGTTAACTTTATTTCATATGATTGGATCATTGCATTTACCTACTCCAATATTTAACTGCTAATTCCACAGTAAAACATCAGTCTTAACTTATGATTCACAATGAGTAAAATCTGAACATACAGAAAGCCAACAGAAATGCATAATTTTTATTTGTAATGTCAATGAAAAGTCCCTGATTGTGCTGAATTAGAATCTAATCTATTAGAATAGATTTCTAAACAGGCGAAGGTCTTAAATCAAAGTTCTATATTCCAGACGTCAAAATGATCAAGAGGACATGCAACAGCTATCTCTTTAGATTTACCCATGCTGTAGGTTAGTATTTGGAGCAAGGGGACAAACTAATATACCAAAGGGGCTGTGACTATGGAAAAGAAATCATATAACTTCTTCCAAAGATAGGAAATATTAAGACACCATTGGCTCTGTAAAGTGATGCTTTTGGAAGAGTTGTCATAATGCCAATATTAGCACACACTTTTATTTTTGAATTGGTGCACTGCCTTCTCAGACCATCATGAAAGAGTAGCAATTGATCAAGTCCCAGGGCATCATCAATGAACTTTGCTCCAGATTCTGTGCCTGAATTTCCCATGTTTCATAACATTCTGAAGTTTATAAACCTCAGGAGAGTATATTAAGAGCCTTGATTTTTTTTTAATATAAGATACCTAGAAACAAAAAAGAGTTTTTATTTTTTTCCAACAAAAGGGCTACTTGAAATACACTGCTTGATTCACACATGAACTAATGTTATAAGGAATATTTGTTCTCTTTTGTTCATAACCTGGCCTTGTGACAAGGGTGAGGAAGAAGAAAAAGTTGCCCAAGGCATTTACAAGCCTTACAAAGACTTTATTAAAAAGAAAAATACCCACAAATTTACTACCGATCCATCTAGATCTTTTACCATGTTGTGTCATCTCTCATGAGGGAACTGTAACTTCAGAGATTTAAGAGCAAAAAAGGCACAAAAGCAAATTTTACAATGTAAAGAGTAAACCATTTAAAGACACAATTTTTTTCTCCTACATACTTGAGAGAAAAAAATCAGAAGCTTCAGAAAGATCAAATCTACCTTTACCAAGGTCAATGAAGCCTCAGTGCAATTAGTCCACTAAATATTTACTAAAATCACAACTTGCGTAATACATATTTTATTATTATGAAGTATATTTATGACATCAGTAGGACTTCCAAACAAAGGAAATAAATGTGAAGAGGTTTAAATTATAAAGGAAAAAGCATAGCACAATTGCATGTTTCAGTAATATTTTATTACTTAATATTTTAAGATTCTTTATGTCCTTGTTACAACTAAACTGTTGCCTCAAAAGCTGGAGGTGAATGAGAATTGTCATCTAGCATAGGCATTTAATCATAAATCCTCTTGACTCTCCATCCAGTTACAGGCAGTAACAATCTTGATCATACCAAGAGAATAGGGACTTTCCTGGTTACATTTTAACCCATGCTTCTAGATAACTCTTTTTATACTGAAATTTATTTTAAAATGCTGGAAGTACCAAAGGCCTAAATGAATAGTCATAAGTAATAGTGTTGGTGAAGGTGCCTGGAGAACCAATAGGATTCTGACTTTAAAAAAGGAGAAATAAAATCATAGTTGTGAAAATACAAGCATGCCAGACAAGAGAGCAGATATTAGTTCAAGTCCTGGCATTATTCTTAAGTCACTCTGTTATAGTGAATACATTTCTATGCCACTGTTTTCTAATCTCTGAAATGGAAATGATATTTCCTACCTGACTGAATTCTTCTTAGGGGAAAGCATGATCATAAATATACCTTGGAAAATATAATGTAACATAAATAGTTTTATATAGGTACTGAGTCTAACACAGAGAAGCCATATATATAAGTGCAACTAAAATTTGAAGAATCAAAACATAAGTGTAGTTTCTACTTAGGACTGGAGAGACCTAGAAAGAGCAACCCATACAACCTTACAACGACAAAATAAGCAAATTCAATTTTTTTTCTTAAACCTATTGAAATGCTGAGGTTCAAGGGTAACCAACTTGCCCATAGCCTGAGAGATAAGTGCCTGCAGAGAGAGATAAGATGTGAACACTGGATTACAAGGTCAAGATAGAGCCAGACACCAGCAAGAAAATTTCGGCAAGGGTAATTGGTGGGGACTAAGAATTCATTGGTGAGAGGATGAAGTCTCCAGAGCCTCAAATTTGCATCTTCTTGCAAGTTCTTTCTCCATGAACCCCACTGGATGCTCACAGAAAATACTGGAAGAGATCTGAGAAAGTCCCTCTCATGGTACAGAATTGGGGGAAGAGGGGCGCCTGGGTGGCACAGCGGTTAAGCGTCTGCCTTCGGCTCAGGGCGTGATTCCCGCATTGCAGGATCGAGCCCCACATCAGGCTCCTCCGATATGAGCCTGCTTCTTCCTCTCCCACTCCTCCTGCTTGTGTTCCCTCTCTCGCTGGCTGTTTCTATCTCTGTCAAATAAATAAATAAAATCTTTAAAAAAAAAAAAAAAAGAATTGGGGGAAGAAGTAGCAGTCAGTATGAAAGGGGCATCAAACTCTATTGGGATGCTTCTCCTCATATCACCTGTGGAACAAATGCCTTACTCTACAGGAGAAAGGGCAATAACACTGTCACCTTTAGAGAAGTTATGAAAACTCACTGAAACTAGGCAAAGGGAATAGGAAGAAATGCTATATCCTGGGAGATGAGGCAAGAATACAGGCTGGGTTCAGAACTACAGCTTTAGGGAAGAGAAGAAACACTGAAAAGACAATATCCATGAGACACAACCACACAATGCCCAACATTGATGTTTTGTTAGAATAACAAAGAACACTTCTTAACATTCCACTGCCAAGCTAACATGTCACATCATAGGTAACTTGCAAGAGTCAACCCTTCTTTGATGTTCAGAGTAAAGAGATAACAAAAACCTGATGGTAGGCAGTGAAAGCAAAAAAAGGAAAACACCCTGATACCTAGCCTCCACCATAAACACAACATATTACTAGAGTATTTTGAAGCCTTTGGTGTCCTGAAGGTAAGCATACCAACTACAAAACTCACACCCAGCTCCACTTCTAATTAGATTAACTCAATTCCCTCACTCAAGGCCTAGAAGAGAAAAGATGTGTCCATTTTCAAGCATACAACCTACTACTTCCATTTCTACTGTCTTACATAAGATGTCTGGCTTTAAACAAAATTCAAAATATATGAAAAGAACAGGAGAGAAAAACAAAAAAATCCCCAGACCCATCCATAACAAAAAAAAAAAAAAAAACCCAAAGAACACCATTAAAAAATGGGCAAAGGACTTGAATAGCTAGAAATACAAAGAATACCTACAAATGGCCAAAAGGTATATGAAAATATGCTCCACATCATTAATTATCAGGGAAGTGGAAATCCAAACCACAGTGAGTTGTCACTTCACATCTGTTAGGATAACTATTTAGAAAGAAAAAGAAGAAAGAAAGAAAGAAGAAAGAAAGAAAGAAAGAAAGAAAGAAAGAAAGAAAGAAAAGAAAAAAGAAAAGAAAAAAGAAAAGAAAGAAAAAGAGAAAGAAAAGAGAAGAAGGAAGGAAGGAAGGAAGGAGAAAGAAAAAGAAAAAAGATAACAAATGTTGGGGAGGATGTGGTGCAATTGGAATCTTTGTGCATTACTGGTAAGAATATAAAATGGTTGTAACCGCTATGGAAAACAGTATGGTGGTTCTTCAAATAATTAACAATAGGATTACCACATGATCCAGCAATCCTATTTCTGGGTATATATATAAAAAAAGAAAGAAGAAAAGAAAGAAAGAAAGAAAGAAAGAAAGAAAGAAAGAAAGAAAGAAAGAAAGAAAGAAAGAAAGAAAAAGAAAAAATGAAATAAGGATCTTAAAGAGATACATGCACTCCCATGTTTATTGTAGCATTATTCATGAAGCTAAAAAACAGCCTAAATGAATGAATGTATAAAGAAAATATGGTGTATACACACAATGGAATATTATGCAGCCTTAAAAAATGAGGAAATCCTGCCATGGGAGACAACAGAAAGAAACTTGGAGAACGTGATGCTAAGTATAATAAGCCAGTCATAGAAGCTAGTCCATTTACATGAAATATCTAAAGTAGTCAAATTCATAGAGATAGTAGAATGGTGGTTGCCAGGGCATGGGAGGGATGGGGAAATGGGAATTGTTCAAAGGGTATAAAACTTTATTGCTGCAAGGTAAATGAGACATCTGTTGTACAAATATGTGCGTCAGTTAACAATACTGTATTGTGTACTTAAAGTTTTAAGAGGGTAGATCTCATGTTAAGTGTTTTATCACAATAATAATAATTTAAACAAACACTTTCAAGAGACAAAGCAGTAATCAGAAATAGACTAAGAAATGATGCAGATACTGCAACTATTGGACAGATAATTTAAAATGACTCTGATTAATGTTAAGATTATAATAGGAAAATGTGACAACATGCAATACGAAATTGATCATTTCAGTTCTGACATGGAAACCATGAGAAGGAATTAAACAAAAATGCAAGAAATGAAAAACAGTGATAGAGACAAAGAATGCCTTTTTTTTTAAAGAAAAGGAAACAGAATTCAGCCTCCAAGAACCGTGAAATCATATCAAATTGCTAACATACCCAAGAAGCACAGAAATACCAAAAAGGACATCAAAACCCCCAAATATAGCCATATTAAACCCAAAGAGCCAAAGAGAGAGAGAGAGAAACTTGAAGGTGGCTAGAGAAAAAAAAAAAAAAAATATTACATATAGAGTACGAAACGTAAGAATTTTGTAGACTGCTTTTCAGAAGTCATGACAGGTAGAGGACAATGAAATCACATTGTTTAAAGCACTATAAAAGAAAAAAAAATAATCAAAATATTCACAAAAGCAAAATTTTGGCTCCTAGTTAAAGAAAGCAGATTGGCGACCCATGTTTACCATGTCTCCCTCCATAGAATAAATAAAATGCTGTAAATGGATAATAAGAACATGAATCCACTACAAGAGAAAGTCTAAGAGGACATTCATTTGATAAAAACCTTCAAGATTAAAGTGAAAACCAAAGATAAGATGACAAAGACACACTTCTGAAGAAAGAGAAGTCTAGGAAACAGAAGAGAAGTTTAGCAAAAGGTTTATTACTGTACTCAGAGAAATTTTAGATGATTCCACATCATAAAACAAAAACAGGCTGTTATAAAAATGAAATAATCAGAGAATAAAATAATGACATGTACTGTTGTTAATATAAATGATTCCACAGAATACTGGAAGATAAATTTGAGGAAATCTTCCAAAGGGCAAAATGACCAAAAATAATAATAATAATAATAATAATAATAATAATAATAATACAAGAAGAAGGTAATATATGTAAAAAGATCCACTATATCAAAGATACACTTAGATGCATCAGTAAGTGGAGATACTGAAAAGAGGAATAAAGAAAGCAGAATAATTAAAATGATCAAAACACTAATAGAAAAGAATTTCCCAGCACAGGGAAAACATGCATATTCAGATCAAGAACACCCAGTAAATGCCAAATACAATAAATGAAAATATAAACACAACAAAACAATTAGTAGAAAAATTTCTGATCAAAATAACGTCAGTTACTGTTTTGGACCACAGGTTTGTAAGCGGAGCTGACACAGTGACTGAGTGACACACTGAGCTCCAGACCAGCCCTCAGGCAATTAAACCTCTGAGCAGGGAAGGGAGAATTTTTGCATCCTCCCTCCCCCATACTCTTTCCAGGAGCCCTTCTGTGTGCTTTACTTCAAGGTGGGTCAGAGGATTCCTTAGTGTTTTAATATAAAATTTGATGTGATTTCTTTAGCCCCTGTGTTCTAGAATTTCCAACTTGAAGATTGCCTTTTGTTTTCAAGCCTTAGAGTGAGGCTCAGGCGACAGCACTCTATTTCTGCGAGGAGCCGGATAGTAAACATTTGTGGCTTTGAGGGTCACATGTAATACCTTCTTTCTCTTTGTCCTCCTCCTTCTCCTCATCTTCCACTTCCTCTGCTTCTTTCCCACACTTCTCTTCTTCTTTGTCTTCTCCTTCTTCTATTTTAATTTTTATTTTTCACAGCCCTTCACTAGTGGAACAAACGATTGTCAGCTAGAGGCTTGTACAAAAGTACGATTTTCCAACCCTGCTCTAAGTCATTATCAGTTACTTTAAAAAGTCAGAGTTGACAACATACCTCAAGATTATTAAGCCCACTGAGTGGTGGCTCCCCTCAGTGCCTCATTTAAAACGCTGCCTTAAGTACATATAACCTGTCAAAATGGTTTAAGGACCTGATGCATTTATTGTCCCCAATGTTTTTTGCTTTCTTTTCTCTTTTCTTTTCTTTTTTCTTTTCATTTTCTTTCTTTTCTTTTCTTTCTCTCTTTCTTTCCTTCTTTCTTTCTCTTCTTACTTTCTCTTTCTTTCTTTCTTTCTCTTTCTTTCTTTCTTTCTTTCTTTCTTTCTTTTTCTTCTTTCTCTTTCTTCCTTTCAATCTGCTCTTCTAAAATTATTTCATAATTGATTTTTACAGTTGGATTGATCTAATAACTATGTTCTAAACACACCATGTGAAATCACCTCATGACACATTGTCTCCATCACTGTGGAAGGTAGAATTCTAAGACAGTTCCGTACATTTTTACCTCTGTGTACACAAGCCGTGCGATCTTATCCCATTGAACGGGACAGGATTTGTGAATATGACTGGATTTCACTCCCGATACTAATCTGGTTGGCTAATCTGCTGCATTTGAGTTAATTGAAAGGGAGATTAACCTGGACTGTCTGATTTAGTCCAGCGAGCCTTTACAAGAGAGACTAGGCCATTCCTGAAGAAGACCGTTTGAAAGCAGACATTCTCCTGCTGGCCTTCAAGAAGGCAGAGGGCAGGCTGTGAGAGAGCCTATGGAGGGGCTACGTGGGAAGGACTGAGAGGAGCTTCTAGGAGGGGAGAGTGGCCCCTAGACAACAGCTGGCAAGAAAATGGGTACCTCAGTGACATAGCTGCCAGAAACCGACTTCTGCCAACAACCCCATGCATTTGGTGGAGGACCCTGAGCTACGAATATTAATGCTGCCAGGATGACACCTTCTTTGGAGCCTTGGGAGACATAGCACAGGGATCCCAGTCAAGTCATGCCAGACGCCAGACCTACAGAACTGGGAGATGATAAGTAGGTGTTTTAAGCGGCTGGGTTTGTGGTGATTTGTTGAGCAGCAATAAAGAACTAAAGCAATCAGCACACCCAAATGCCCTTTACTGTCCATCTTTTTACTTCCGCAATTCCTGTCCATGCTTCTAGACCCACCTTCTTCCTGAAGCTTTAACGGTAACCTATCTTTTTGTGTAGTATTTTCCTATGTCTTACTGGTTTAGCAGATATTGTCTATGGCAAGGATAGAATATGTAATATAAACAGTTATTTTAAATCTTTTCATCATGTCTTATTTCCCCTATGAAGAAGAAGTACAGGGACCAGCTCCCATATGTACTTCTTTCTATCCCTCACAGACCCCAACACAGTCACTAGCTATGAGATGGTCAATAAACCTTGACAAATTGCTAATAGCTTCACTTTCACAATATACCATTGTCATGATCCCACTAGTCAAACCATCCCTTATGGATTCTCAATTAGATGGTAAGGGGGAAAAATGAAGAATTTGTAGCCATAGGGTCAACTGGTAGGACGACATTTTAGATTTCAAAATACTGTAGTAGGAAACCCCAATCTGTATCAATTCAACGTAAGATTCGTCAGGAAAACCGGCAAAACTTCTAGATCAAAGTGCATAGCATCTCATGTAAGATTGTCTGGCTGTTATATTTGCAAATGGGGACGACGATTTGTAGATGATGACTTCCGCGTGTGCAGATCTGGAAGCCGTGGCAGAGCGGGGCTCGGGCAGAGCACGTGCGTGCTGTTGACAGGCAAGCGCATACCGCTCTGTCCACCGCCCAGGTGTCCTTGTCTCGGAAGCGGTGATGGTGAGTCAAGTAACCTGTTTAAAAACCCCCACAGTCTCCTAACCACAGCCACCTGGCTTATAATTATAGACTTTATTATAAATAGATAGAAGCTTTGAGTGATTAGTTATTGTGTACAAAGTATTCAACCGTGGACCACCTGATTTTCACATACTGTGGTACCTTCTCCTTCCTTTGATACATCCTGGCTGTTAATAGAAAAACACCTGTTTCCTGGTAGTCTTCCAAGCTATAGAGACATACATTTCTATAGAAGCAGCTGGGAGAAAGGTCCTTGTGAAGGACAACCAAATCCAATTCTCACCATCACGAAGCTTTCTCCTGTCGCTGCCGATGGAAGCAGGTAAGCCTGCCTTGCCTCACTACTGCGCAAGCTACCACAAAGTGCAGCTACGGATAGTCTTTAACTACTGTGAGAGGATTAAGGAAATCCAGCCGCAATAAGGCTAGGATTTCCATTTGATCCTAGAAACAACAACAGCAAAATGTTTCTAAAACCACAGGTGAACAACATACACTGAAAGCCAGAAGCTAGGTTGCAAGCATTCGCCGCTTCCTTCTCGTGTCTTTTTCCAGCACCTGCACACACCTACACGTTCCTTCCTGATGCACAGACACATGGGCATCCAGCTTCAATGATAAACTGGGAGCAGCTAAAGAAAATGAATGATGACAGGAAATGAAAGTGACAGTGACAGTTTGTGGTTGTTTGATTACTTAAATGCAATGAATGGTGGCCACAGAGTTTCCTGTCAACAAGTGTCTGTATAGAAAAATAAGAAAGCAATCAAAACAGTAACTGACATTTCAGGGCATTTCAGAGAAGCCCAGGGTTTCATGCTCAGCAAAACCATCTGTTTGGTACTCTCGATAGGCACTACCACTCATCCTGAAAGGAATCAGGACAAAACTGAAGTGGGACGATGCGATGCTAGCTCAGGATTTTAACCTCCAAGGGAAGGTGGGCCAGAAGATGGAATAGTAGCCTAAATGACCTCTGTGTTGCATCCGATGCAACAAGTCCAGAAATGATACAAGACGACGAGTTGGGACATTGGTCCAAATGCAAATCTCGTTAGTAATTTACTTGTGTGACCTTAGTCCGTCCATTTACTTCTCCGCGCCTTAATTCCTCCTCATATAAAAATGTTGTGTTTCCTTCTTGCCATCAACCCAGGACTCTGCTAGATCTATGAGGCACAGAGCAAAGTTCCACAGTGGTAGAGGCATTGGGCATCCGTACATCAGATGTGTGTATGAATCTGGAAAGAAAGGGGAGACTGCATGCAGTATCTGCACTGCCTGAGATATCGAGCATGTTTTCTGGGCTGAAGGAACATTTTCACATCCCACCATACTTTCCTCTCATTTTTCCTCCGAGGCTTCCCCACTCTCAAGCCAGAGTTCTTGCCATTTTTTCCTTTGAATCTGAATCTAGTCCTGCCTCTTAACTTGCCTCAGTCCGATTTCTTCTTTCACCCAGTCCAGCTGAACACTCTGCTTCCTCTTGTCCAGGAGGCAGCCCTACCAATTGTCTTCCTCCCAGGAAGCTCTTTCCGCCCAGAAAAGTGTGAACCTACACTGCATGGCTGAGCCTTTCTCATTGAGATGCTTCTCTTCCTTTTTTTCCTTCTTAAAAAAAAAAAAAAAAAGAAAATGCTTTAGAGAAATATGACTGTAATTAACAACTGACAAAAATATCTGGGCTTGAGCTGAAGTGGGAAATCACAGAGGTTAGTTACTTATTTTCTCATGCATTTACCATTTGTTCTCTTTTCTCAGGGAAGTTGAAAGACCTGAGGTTCAAACTTAATAAGGCCTCATACTGTTTCTAAGAGTATTTACAACATACAAAGTATAAGCCAGTGCATTGCTTATATTTAAATTTGTTTTCACTCATCTGAGCCATTACACAGTATGCCATCCCTAAACCTTTTATAATAAGGAACACACGTTTCTCAGCCATGAGAGGGAATGAAACGTTCAGCAATTTGAGCTCTCTGGTACTGGGAAGGTGACAAAACATTTATATGCATCCTATCCATTCTACTGATTTGGTTCCAGCATTAGGAGAGATTGCCTGGGGCAGAGTCCTTTTACTATGTACGTGTTCTTGGGAATTAGCAGGTGAACCAAACAGTCCACAGTGATGACAGCAACATTTTCCAAAAGACTCAACTTTACTAAATGGATGCCCCAAAAGCATTTTCTCTTTCTGAAAAGCAACAACAATTTTAAAAAGGTTTAATTGATAGCACAAATATTTTTTGCTCTTTTAAAAGGAAAATTCTAAGACCCCCAAGACTAAGCTATAAACAAAATGTTTTCACTTATATAAGAATGTCTGCACGATCCACTTTCCACTAGGTACCTTCATGTTTTTACTGATTTCTAAAATCCACAGTCCATTGCAAATTAGTCTAAGAGAATAATATTATGCTGGGATACTCATGGCCTGGAACTTAATATTTAAAACACTAGTCCTTAAAGATACAAAATAAGTAGAAAATTTTTTACATTCTGAGTCATTTTTACTCCTTGAGTTGGGAGTAAAGAGATCTCTGGATTCTAGTCTCAATCTTGTAAATAAATAGTAATGATATCTAGAGTAAGTCAACTTCATTTTTCTAGACTTAATTTTTCTTATTTGTATAATAAAGAATTCTTTGTAAAATAAAGAAATATTTAGATAATTCTTAAGTTTTCTCCACAAATTTTATGATTACGTTATTTGAGAATTTTAGTATGTACATTGAAAAAATATACTTCCAAAGTTTAAAAGATTTTACTTGTAAATTATGCTTGTAATACTCCTTGTAGTTCTTGTAATTCTGTAATACTATAATCACCATCACTCATATAATAAGCTTATTTAATATTAATAAAAATAGAAATGATACTTCACGTTCGAATAAAATATTTTTATTTTTTTAAGGTATTATTGCACAGAATAGCTCTATATATTCAATGGAATAGAGATAATTATTACCATTTTAAGGGTCATGTCGGTTCAAGGTCATACAAGATGTTAGTAGCAAAATCTAGAACCAGGATTTTTAAACTTTGAGACCCACAGTCGCAACATAATTTGTATGACACTGAATCTTTTAGACAGTAGCTCTGAAAAAGGAAATTTAGGAAACCATCCGTTTGAGCAGTCCATTTACTTTCTGCCATCATCTACAGTTTGCCGGAGGTGTGTTTGTGCCATTTTCTGCCCACAGCATCACTCATGAGTCATGAGTATGTTTTTTCAAGTTTCCAAGGTAAATATATGTGTGTGTAGCTGTTGGAAATTTTCTGGGGGAGGGTCGGACATCTCTTAACATAGACATGGTTTTTTTGCTTTATATACATTTAGAAACTGACAAATAAGTGCTGATTTTTTAAAGGATCTATTTATATGAGAGAGAGAGAGAGAAAGCATGAGTGGGAGGGACAGAGAGAAAGGGAGAAAGAATCTCGAGCAGACTCCCCTCTGAACACAGAACCTGATATGGGGCTCTACCTCACCACCCTGAGATCACAACCCTGAGATCACGACCTGAGCAGAAACCAAGAGTCAGTCACTTAACCAACTGTGCCACCCAGGTGCCCTAAGTGTTCGATTTTTAAAAAATAACAAAAGACAATATTAAGAAATGTCTTCCATATTATCAATGCCTAGCCACCACCCCTCTCTTCCTCCTTGCCACCCATATCTAGACTAAGCAGCTGGATTAAGGACTATATTAGGTTCAAGATATTTTCCTTTTTTGTCTTTATTACACTCCATAAGAAAGTGCTTGGCACTGTTCTGTGGTCCTTGGGTAGATATTCATATCCCTAGATGAAGTCCTCATATGAATGCTTACCTATCCTGAGAAAACAAAAAAGTAACAATCCAAGATGTATAGGTAACCCGGTCGGCAAATAGAGAAATAGTGCTGAGAACAGTCTCAGGAATCTTCCCTGCTTCCCCAATAGTCGATCCCCAGAGTCTAGCAAATACCTGAAAATCCACTATTAAAAGGATCTTTTTTCTTTCCTTCTGGTTGTTAATCTGTTAACATTCAAATGCTCTTGAGAGAGAACCATATTAAGTCTATCCTCTTAATTTTAGTCTAAATTGGCTTAACAGATTTTTTTTTTCCCTATGAACAGCCAGTTTTTTATTTTTGGCAATCATTTTTTTATTCATCGAGGTATAATTTATATGTATAAAATATTACCTATCTTTGGTTTACAATTGGTTGTGTTCATACAAACGCATACCATGGTGCTATTACCCACACCAAGACTAGACATTTATATCACTTCAGAACATACCTCCATGTTCTTTCCAGTTAGTCTTCTTGTATCTTCAGGGATAGCCACTATTCTGATTCAGATCATCTTGAATTAGTTTTGCCTGTTCTTGAACTATAGATATAAACTGAACCATAGAGTGCCTACCTTTTATGTCTGTCTTTTTTAGCAGCATAACATTTTTGAAGTTTGATAATATTGTTGCATGTATAGGCAGTTTATTTTGTTCTTTCTTAAACAGTCAGATAACATTTGATATGGGAAGAGAAACCCCAGAGACTGTAAAGGAGAAATGTGAAAACACAAGGCACAATGGCCCTCAAAATGGGTTCTCTGGACCAGTGGAATCAGCATCAGCATCAATGGGAATTTGTCAGAAATATACATTCTTTGGTCCCACCCCGAATCTATGAAATTAAAAACTCTGGGTGTTATTCCCAACAATCTGTCTTTTAACAAACCGTCCAGGTGATTCTGAAGCACATTAAAGTTTGAGAAGCAATGAGTAAAAGAAGGCATAGATAGGGGAAAAAAATCTACTTAAAAGGATCTGGGAACTGTGGAAGACAAAATGTGTTTTGTTTTCCTGTTTTACCTAGAACCCCTGAGGTTCCAAGAAGGGGAGAGCAGGGTTCATAGAAATGACCTTTGTATATCTTCTCCAGTATTAATGCATGCCTTTGCTTCAAATAGTTCAGTGACCAGTTCTGATTTAGACTCTGAGTTACTCTTCCATTGTTCAGATAAATCATCTAAGATACGCGTGTGGGAGACTTGTAGTAATTAACAACAGCACCCAATAACGAGTGCTAATCTTGTTCTCACACACAGAGGAGAACCCCAGACTGTGAAAATGAACAAACCAACTCTTCTGGACTTTGAAAATATTTTGTATTTCTTGCAAATTAACACAAATAAAAAAGAAATCTTGTAATGTAAGACTTAAAAATTATTTAATGATACAGGAATGTATTTGCAGGAAATTCATTTTGCAAGTCTGTGTCAAAAAAAAAAAAAAAGGAAAAGAAGAAGAAGTAACCATAGGGGAAAGCTTTACAAAAATACTAATCATTGGCTTGAAATTAGAGAAAAAGATCAGAGATCTTCATGAGGGTTTGAAAGAAAATATCACTCAATTCAAATCAGAACCGAACCAAGTTCAAGGAAGTTCCAACAGGACTTAGGTTTCTGTGACAAAACCTCCTCTAACTAGGGAGACCTTGACTAAAGTTATCGGGCACCTTAGTTGTTATTTAAGTTAATTTAATTATATTGGAGTTGGGTTTATCTCCATATAGTCCCAAGAATAAAGACATTGTAGCTGTGACAGCACAATGCTTTAATCAGGAAAAACAAAAAAGAAAAAAATTACATACACATACATACATACCTATATGAATAGGTACAAAATCCATTTTCTACATAAGGGGCATGACTGTCTAAAACACTGTTATACCCTTGAGGCCACCCAAAGTAAAAAGACCAGACAATAAAGCAGAACTGAAAGGGAACATGGGTGATAAATGAACTTTCAAAACACTCATTTAATTCTCATCATCAACCTTGAGCTACCAATTCTACGCTGGTCATAAAAGTCATTTTTCCTTTAAATGGAAACATACAATAAACGAATCTATTGACTAGTTTTACACTGTATGTCACTCAAGAACATGTCACATAAACCTTTTTCTAGAAAACGTTTTCGGAGTCCCTTAAAAATCCGTTCATCAAGCTGAACTGAGGACAAGAAAAGCAAATGATCAATTTGAAACTATTGGAGGTCAACACTGGGAGTTTGAGTAGGGGAGCTGTAGTTACGGAGTGAGAGTCACAGACATCTCCGACATGTGCAAATAGTGATGGTCATCAAACCGAAGGATAGTTTTATGTTCATGTGGGCTAAAAGCAATATCCCTTCTGTACCTTTTGCAGATACCAATTGCAAAAGACATGGATAGATAGATAACAAGGGAAGGCGGAAAGTGAGTTTGCTCTTATATAAACCTCTAAATCTTCAAAGGGTCCATTTTCCCAAAAGACCCATGATATGCATGTGAAATGCTCTGTCTTCTATATGTTCTGGGTGGGCTGTGATTTTACTATTCAGTGCTCCATGGACAATCAGTATCACCTGGAAGCTTGCTTGAAATCCAGGATCTCAGGCCCTAGCTCAGAACTAATGAGTCAAAATATGCATTTTTAACAAGATACTCATTGACTTGTATGTACTTAAAGTTTGAGATGTGCTAAGCTGCAGGATTTTAGGTTATTAGTTTCTCTCTGGGCTATCGTTTTCTCATGTTTACCTGATTATTATATCTACTTGGAAACATACTGAAACTCTGTCAAACTACCCAAATGACTGAATCATAATCTCCATATATTTTAAAAGTGTCTTAGTTTCTTATAACCCAAGTAAGTTTGGAAAATGATTGCTTTAGGCAATCATGGAAAGTCTGATTTCACATGTTTGTGTCTGAAACAGTCGGTTGACATACAATTTAGTCCTGTTTTTGTTTTCATTTGTTTAAATTTTGAGTATGTTTGGCTGCGGCAAAATAAATAAAGAGCAAGTAAAAGGGACTAGGAAGAAATAAGGAAGTGACAAGCTTGTTAAGATGGACAGTGAGAAGCATGAGACAGAGAGACAGATTGTGTGTGTGTGTACTTGGGTGCATGCTTTCCCTAGATAAAAAACACCTGCTCAAATCAGTGAACCACATCCATCTCCAGATGACTATGTACCTTCCAAGGTGTTTCAGACAAAGAAGGTTAAGATAGATTTCTCCTTTTCAATCAGTTGTATTGCCCTTATAAATACACAGCCTACTTTTTTTTTTTGTCTTAATATCTATCTTAGGTTAGGTTCTCTAGGAAAAAGATTCCAAGATTTGTGTGCAAATGTTCATTGGGGATACTCTCAGGTTCAGCTCTGTGGCGAGTGGGGTGTGAAGGACATGGACTGGGCACAGGGAAGATCCGAATTTGATGTAGTTGCAACAAAAGCCATTCCTGAAGAGGGACTCAGCTGGGAGCTGTCAGCTATCAAGACTTTGCAGCTGGAGGAATAAATGCCTAGTCCTGAAGGGAATCTGGACAGCACCTCACAGCATTGATTACAACACAATCCATTACAATGGCAAATAAATTTTCCATTTTTAAATCTCTAAAAAGCTGGAAGAAATGCCTTATGTCTGTCTTTATCTCAGAATCTTACTTAAAGAATAGTCAGGGCAATTTTGTGTATTCTCTAGTTTCTTCTGCTGGTTGACAGCTTTTAAATAAATCCTTCCACATATTGATTGTTTGGGGAACTACAAAGTACAGAACTTCTTCTTCTTCTTTTTTTTTAATCTGCTTTATTAACAGATGAAGATTTTGTTTTATGTAGTCTGGAAAAAAAATCCTCAAAGGTGTCAAAAATTAACTAGGCCATTAACTAAAGTCCATGTCATTTTCCTGAACTCAATTTTTTGTAAGATTACGTGATTCATGTCATAATTTTCTGAAGGTGCTCACATTCCTGATTGGATTATTAATTTGTGTTTATTACAGACACTATGGTATAATGTTTTATCTTAATTAGTATTTTTATGTGTATGATTTTAAACATGTATATAGCCAGTTTTTATGCTGTTTTCCTTTTTAACATAACTAAGGTTAAGTGTTTTCTTTCAACAAAGGGAATTTATATTCAAATTAAAAGTAATTACAGATGCTTTATCAAAAATAAAGCAACTGGCAGTTGTGTGAATAGACATCTTCTCCACAGTAATAAAATGCAAACTGGGCAACCTCTGAGTTTATGGTTTTGATGATGTTTCTTCTGGAGGAAAAAGAAAACAAATAAGTTTTATGTACAGAATATATTTGCCAACAGGGAAATACCTATCTTTAATTCTTAGTAGCATCTTTCTTTTTTTCAGGAGGGAAAGTTGACGGGCCTTCTCATGCATAATATATCCAGAAAGTAGATTTGAATTATATAAAGATTGAAAAAGAATGGATGTATTTTTTTTTACTCACTGTTTTCATAATGAATTGAGCAGTTTTAAAATTATGTACATACCTACCATGTACTAACTACCTTCTTTTTGCTAGATACTATGACAAGTGCCAGAGTTACAAAAATAAATAAAACAGAGTTTTGGTCCACCAGGGGTTCAAATACTAGTGGACAAATTGTGTTGAGGTTCAATGATTAAGAAAATCAACAGAATTGAACAAATGTTCCATTTTCTATTTATTTTCGTTGTCAAGAAGCAGCTATTGCAGCAAATGTAATTACTCAGAGATATTTGTTTCAAAGAACAGATGAACAGTTTGTTTAGACATCAAAATATTCACTAGAAATATAAAGTTTTAAATCTACATTTAATTGTTTTAATAATAAAGAAAACAACTTATTTAATTATATATATTTTTAAAATGTAAGTATAGACATTCTTTATCTTCTGGCCCTGACTCTGTATTAAAAATGTTAGGAACCTGAAAAACAGACTAAGGAATAGGACATGATCTCACACCGTCATCAGCATTAAATAATGCCTGTACTCCAAAGTTCTTAAGTGCGAAACTTTACATTCAAAGCAACTCTAGTCAAATGCAGTTTCAAACCACTGGCAGACAAAAGTCTATATATAATGTGGGGTCCTTCAGTTTGCTCTCAGAGATTTAATTTTCTCATTGGGAAAAAATGAGAGGACCATTTATTTATTTATTAAAAAACATTTATTATATATGTGTTGGTGAAAAGACTACACATTGAAGATACAATTCTAAACAAGAGTAACATATTGTCTATTCTCACAAAGATTGTAGATTTGTGGAGTCCACCAAAAAGAAGATAGGAAATTACGATATGATGTATAAGTTCTATTCTGAGTGATAATCAGTATATTAGAAGATCGCATGCAATGGCTATGTAACCTGGATGTTACAGTCTACGGAAAGTTTCCTGGAAGAAGTGAAGTTTAATTGGAGGTCAGAGAACTGACCAAAATTGCTGTGGTGGGTGGCTAGGTGGATAGGGGGAACAGGATTGTAAGTGTTATATATAGGAGGGAAAACATGTGTAAAGTTTCAGTGACCATGATTAGAACCAACAAAGCTTGGGGCTGGTGGTGGCAGGTGGGTAATAGTGATGCAGAGGATGAAGCTAGAGAGTTGAGCAGGACTTTGAAAGGAAAAGTCATTAATGGAAGTTTTTCTAATAGAGGGAGTTACATGATCATATTTAAATTTCAGAAATACAATTCTAAACAGCTTGTAGATACTATGTAAGAAAAAGAAAATTCCTTTCTAAACCACAGATGGAAAGAAGTTCAGAGATTTAAAAGACAGTTCTAATGTACAACTAGCAAGAATAGTCAATGTTCAGATATGGAAGACCAGGAAGAGAATAGAGTCAAAATGATACCCGAGTTTCTGACTTTAGCAATTGAAAGGGTAGTCTTGCTCTTTACTTAAGAGAATAGGAGAATAAAGACATTTAGCAGTCATGATAAGATATATTCTTTTGGACAAGTTGTTTTGGGTAGATCTGTGGATAACAGTATATAAGCATATGGATAATAGGTGTAGATCTCATGAAAAATATCTGGGATGGAAATATAAATTTTGAAATCATAAGCTCACAAGAGGTCACTCAGGCAGAGTATGTAATGTGATATAGATACTCCTGCCTATAGCAGATCTTGGAATGAGAGCAAATTGCAGGAGCAAGGAGAATAAAAAGAGGTAACAAACTGGACTTGGAAGAAACAGTAAGTGAAGTAGAAGAAAATTTGGAGAACAAGTAATAGTAGCCAAAGGAACAGAACATTTCAGAAAGAAGAAGTGCTCAACAAAATCAAGGGGTGCAGAGGAATCAAGTTGAATAAGACATAAAAAGATTCCCAATGGCTATAGTAACAGGGGAAGATGCAGTTTCCCCAGGACAATCAGTTTCATTGGGGGCGGAGAAGCCGGGACTGGATGCAGGGTGCGGGGGGGGGGGGGGGGGTTGTGGCATGAATGGGAGGATAAGATACTGGAAGCAGTGCACCTAAGAATGTTCTCAGGAAACTTGGATATTCAGGAAGGCTGAGAATCAAGGCTGCAGGATAACATGGAACATCGGTGTTCTCCATTTGTCCAATATGGGCAATGTTTAACTATAGTTAACTACGACATAGAAGAACACAGTAAAGGAGCCCGCGAAGGTGAAATGTGGAAGTGAGGGCAAGTGACAAAGCAAGTGGCGGCAGTTTCCATCCCGTGGCTCCTGCATTTGCTGTGGATCGGGGAGCTAAGTTTGTCTGCTGAAAGTGAGATTAGGCTTCTTGGTCAAAGGATTGAGAAAAGGGGAGTAGGCTTAAAACATTTGTAGAAAATAAGAGAGGGTAGGTACAGAAATACTGGATTTCTGAGCAGAATGCAAGACTAGCTGAGGTGAGAAATTATGGGGTTATAGCTGTGATCAGAAACATGAGGGTAGGCAGGGTATAGGCAGACATATGAGTTGGTCCATGGTAAACATTTTGTCCAGAGCAGTGAGAAAAAGATCAACAATTCTTGCAGATGAGACTATTAGCAAGGATGAGATTAATGGGATATGCCCCTTGAAGCTAGGTGTGTAAGCAAGAGATTTGATTTTATTAGTTGCCATGTAACAAACCATCCCCAAAATTAGTGGCATTAAGACAACAACAATCATTTATTTTGTTGAAAAATCAGCAGTTTGGAAGATTTCCTCACCTTTTCATAGGTCATTATCTGGGGGGCTCAACTAGAGGTAAAGAATCCACTTGCGAGATGCTTTACATACAAGTTATTGCTGGGGAGTTAGTGCTGGCTGTTATCCGGAGCTTAGTGGCCTCATTACTCTCTGAGTGGACCTCTTCAAGAAATTGCTTTGGCTTCCTCACAAAATGTCAGCTGGGTTCTAAGAGCAACTATTCCAAAAGAAAAGAAGTGGAAGCTAATGGTCTCTTGAGGCTTGGGCCTAGAAACCTGCATAATAGCACGTTTCCCTCATTTTCTTGGTCACTTTTCAAGAGTTCACTCAGGCTTGCAGGAAGTCAGCTGAGTCTCGCTGGATTGTCTAGATTTCTAGGGGGTGTCTGTTGACATCCAATGCTGATATTCAATGACACTCATTTGTACACTCAAGTGTGTGTGTGTGTGTGCGTGTGTGCATATGCACGCTTGCACTCTTGTGCTGGGCTGGCTGAGAGGTCTAGGGTGGTGGAAGTTTCTGCTCTCTGAAATGTTGGCAACATCCTGTCCAGTGCAGGTCCTGCTGAGTACACTTATCCACAAATCATGAGCACCTCCTTGCCAGCTACCCTGGGCAGAGATATCTGGAAAATGTGTGGTATAGCAAAGCACACTTCAAGAGCAAAGATATAAGCCATGATTCTGACAATTATTGCAGCTGAAAAGCACAATGAATGAGTTAATCTTTTATTGAAAACTGAACTTGGGCAATTTTAGGCTCCTATCTTCTTTTTTTTTAAATTGAAGCATAGTTGAAATTTAATGTTATATTAGTTTCTGGTCTACATCATAGTGATTCAACAATTTTATACAGTATACAATGCTCACCACAAAATTCCCTATGCTATACTTTTCATCTCCATGATTATTTATAACTGGAAGTTTATGCCTCCTAATCCCCTTCACCTCTTTCACCCATCCCCCCACCTCCCTTCCCCCTGGCAACCACCTATTTGTTCTCTGTATTTATGAGTCTGTTTCTGGTTTTTTTATGTGTTCATTCATTTGTTTTGTTTTTGTGGTGTACACACACACACAAATACACACATGCAAAGGAAGATTATTCAGCCATTAAAAAGAATGAGATCTTGCCACTTGCAGCAACATGGATGGAGCTAAAAGGTATTATGCTAAGTGAAATAAGTCAGACAGTGAGAGACAAAGCCAAATACCCATATGATTTCACTTACCCGGGGAATTCAGACTCCCATCTTTAACTCACAGAGGAACACTTGTTAATTAATTCTATGTTCCAGGTAAGTTTCTGCCCTCCTCAGGGTTCTAAAGTGTCCCAAACTGAAAGCTCATATTCCCTTTACCTCTCCTCTCTTTGTCCTCTGTTCTCTCACTTGTTCTCACCAACAGATGTCAGATTATTTCTATTATTGGAAAGTTGATAATTTCTAGGAAGGGAGTTCTTCCTTAACCCAGCAGTTCAAGAAGAGGTAAGAGTACCCTTCAGGTCATGAAAAGATTTTTGAGTGGTACACAAGCATAGATGGTTTTGAGGATTCAACTTCTAGTTATTCAAATTCCGTATAAAGTTTCTTCCAGGAAATTAATTTGCCTAAGAATGATCCTCCCTTGAAAATAGTCCTTTTAGCCATTTTACAGAAGAAATACACATCTCCCATCCCATGCTAACTCTTAAACTGATTCATTGCCCTGAGGTATAAAATCTAATGCTAGTCAAAGGGAAAATAAAAACATTGGGTTTGCAATGGCTTCCTTTATAGATTAATCAAAGCTTTCTTGTCTTATACATATTTCTATTAAAAATGAAGAGTGGCATTAAAAACAGGTTGTTTGGTCAGTGTTGGAATGTCTCATAAACTGCCCAAGTAATATAAGTTACTGACACTGATTATTTTAAATGTAACTGGAATGTTTTCCAAAACAATTAAATTTTTCCAGATAACATTGAATAAAGCCAAAGATATAAAATTTTATGTGATTTCTTTCAGATTTAGTCTACTTTATTCAATAAGGTATTTAAAACCTGTCTTATCAATATATAGAATTTTTATCCCATTTATAGTCAAACCTCATCATATTTCATTTTCTCAAAGTGTACAATATTTTAGCTTTCTATTATCAAAAATTAATCTTATGTAAACCTATCACAAAAACTTTTACATGTCAACTTACAAATACGCAAAGAGGAGCACATAAATTTCAAATTTATTTTATAAGTGACCTAACTACAAAAGTTGGAAGATAGCAGTTTTTATGTGGCATAAATTTATTTCTTGGAGGCTTAGACCCAAGGCTCCTGGGAGAGTCCCAAAGCTTCTTTGTTTTCCATCTAAATGAGTGTGTTCTGTTGAGTAAAGGCACACATTGAGGGTGGTCTTATTCTGTTCTGGGTTTATTCTTGGTGTGTTTCTCTTAGCAGTGGAAAGCAGATTTCTACTACTCCTTGGTGCAGAGTTATCTAGAAGGCATAGTTTTGCAAGGTCCTGTTCTAAGCCATTGAAGTTTACTCTAGGGAAGAAATTGTGGGAGCATTAATGTTCCTTTTGCTCCTATTGACAATGAAGGGAGGACGGGTGCAGGCCAACAGACAGCACACTGGCTCAACCTGACCATTCTGAACCCCCCTAAATGCCCACATACTGAGGGAGAGAGGCAATTAACCGTTGGAGCTGTACCCTCAATTCTGTTAATATTTCTACATTCCAAGAGGCAGAGTTCATGATATCGTACAATCAGTCTTTCAGAGAAGACTTTGACTCACTAATTCTTTGTCACAAATAGGAAACATTCATTTGCACTAGCTTTCTGGTCCAGATCATGTAGAAGGAATTTCTAAATACTACTTTTTTTTTTATATACCAAGACCTATTCAATTAGGGTATGCTTTAATGCAAAATTAATTATAAATAGACAAGGGCTAGACTGAAGCTAAACTTTTTAGAAAATTGTGTAAGGGCAATGCAGTAGATAGATTGCATTAGAATCCTTTTAAGAACATTTTCCCATATGGATTTTAACATGCATACAGTGGTAATAAGAAATGGTTTGTTTCTATTTGTTTTTTAAAGACCCTGGAGAACCTCCTTTTATAAACACTTAGATTTTATCTTATGCACTGAATATAATTGTCTGATATGCATTCTTGTGGCCCTAGTTCCTAATAAGAATAAAATAAAATGAATTAAATATTTTTAAATATTCTAAAATTAAGAATTTTTATAACTTCCTCCTACTTAAATATAAAATAAAATTGAAATATTAATGAGTGAGGACACATGCAACCAATAATATTTAATAGCTTGCCTATTGCTTTTATGAGAGGCAGAATCACATAATGATTAAAGGCAAGGCCTTGGAAATATTACTTTTTAGGTGCAAATTCTGGTCCTACTGCTTATCAGCTGAAAAGTACATAAAAATAGCAATACATTTTAGAAAACATATTGATATATACTACAAGATATACCTACTTTTTCTTCATATTCAGATGGTCTTTCTTTCCTTTGAGCACACAAATGTCTCTCGTGTGGTTGACTTTGTGCTGTTCTAGTAATGGCCACATCTTACCTGGAAACATTTTTCTCCTCCCCTCACGCCCTATTGCTTTCTTCCTCTAATTTCAGGATGGATTTTTCTCCTACTGATGCCATAATCCTTTCAGACATTCATCTTGGTTTCCACAATTTCATCACAGATGCAGGTATACATCTGAGCCTCAAAAATTGAAAATGTCTTTATTATTTTCCTAGGAGACTTTGCAACAAGCCAATATCAATAGATTAAGGGAAAAGAAGAGCTGAACGGTAGAAGAGCAGGAGGAGTAGTTTCTAGGCTCACAACCATAATCCTAGTACATATACAGAGAAGTAACTGGTCAAATAGTCCAAGGAGAAAACAGAAGTTGTTTCTATATTATGCGATTATTAGAGATCAGGCATTTTATATTTTCCAAGCTTTCTAAAATGGTCAGACATTTTCCCAGCAACTTACTTTTCCTTAATAAGCTATTAAATAATTACTACTTCCATTCTATCCTCTAACTTTTGGCTGCTTCCTGGGTCCCTCTTCTCCCTTTTATTCCTCTTAGTCATTTCTGATAAGAAGTGAGCAGGTCAACACTGCATCTGAGATGACTCTCTCTCTCTCTCTCTCTCTATATATATATATACACACACACACACACAGACACACACACACACACACACATCTTAGCAGGACATTCCAAGGCTACACATTTAGAGTCTGATAAAACTTCATTTTGGTGAAAACCTTTTTCCCAAATGACTGATAAAACTTCAGTTTTTTCTGAGGCCACAATATTGGAATTTTAATAGAAGAAAAGTTTGTATTTAACTGGTTTTGAACTGAGCGACATGATGAGAAGAAAGAGTTAATAAGAACAAAACCCCAAAGATAATATTATAAAGGCTTTCCACAGTTATCAGACAAATGGAGAACAAGAGAAAAAGAGGACAAGCATGGAGAAAAATGCTCCCTTTCCCAAAAGCTCTTTTTGAAAATTACTTGGAGACTTAGAGACTCTGTTGACTTTAATTAAGTGCTTATTAGATTGACAAACTTTTTAAAAAAGTGATCCTGCTTGCCATGTGGGTTTTCATATGCTCTCCTGGCTTTCCCTCTAAATTACTTTAGAACCCTTTCAGAATAACTTGTTTATGCAAGGGAAATTACTCATAACCCTTTAAAGAATTCAGATAGATTTTTACATCCTGTGGTTACTGCTTTATTATTTTTACACAGTTTTATAATTTTCACTGAAATCTCTTAACTCCTCCATGCAAAGTCAAAGTCTTCCTAAATAGGACTTAATTCCTGTGGTACCAGTAGGGAAATAACTTATAATCTTTGCAATCTCCAGAGTCAGATGTCAACTCAGACATAATTGAATAGGTAAAGTCCTGGAGGCTGGGGCTATACCCAAATAAACAACTGAACAATTCTTCCAACCATTCATTTCAACAGGAGCAAAGTAAGTTCAATTGGTTATTTGTTACTGTGTAGACACATTACTACTAGCTTCTGATTGAATGTTTTACTTTTGAAATAATTTCTATAGATTTGTCTTGGCCTCAGTTTACCAAAGTGCTAGAAAACCTAACATTAAAGAAACCTTGGAAGGATCACCTCTAGAATACAATTCCTGGTCAGTTATAAATATGACTACTTGTAGACAATATTACTCTAAAAATGCTAGCATCCATTAACTATCATAGTGATTGTTTACTTGTTCTACTTTTCTTGTTTTATACTTCTTTTCCCTCATTATACTATTAAAATATGGCATAATCGTTAATATTAAGAGTATTACCTAAAAGCATAGGATTTAGAAACCAGTAAGTGTATTGGCAATTATCTACTTTGCACCCAATTGCTTTTAGATCTTTTGACTATTATCAACATCAATGTATTACTGAAGTGTTTCAACAGACTGAAAGTGATTACCGACTTCATATTGCTTGTTGTAGTTACCACTAGTGGCATAATGGTTTTGCCTGGATTATAATTGTTATAATTGATTTTATTATTGATAATTTATTGTTAAGTTCAGAACTATGAGACTCCAATAAAGGTAGGAAGTGTTAGATTGAAATTAAAAAATGAGGAGAATAAATATCGACTAATTCTTAAAACATGCTCAAAATGTTCTATGCTATAGCCTACTTATATTAATTAATCTGAATGAAATTCCTCTAGCTTACGTGAAACTATGTTTAACACTTCAGCAAAACAATGCTAATAAAGCTAGAATGAGATACCATTTCACACCAGCTAGAATGGCTAAAATATAAAACACTGACAAAAACAAAGGTTGGCAAGGAACAAATCAAGCTTTCGTATATTATTGATAGGAGTGTAAAACAGTACAACTACTTAGAAAAACTGAATGTAGTTTCTCATAGATATGTGTGCATCTGTTCTATGAGCCAGCAGTTCCACTCATAGGTATTTACTAAGAGAAATGAAAGCCTATATCCTCAAATATATTGGTAAAAGATTGGTTTATAGCAGCTTTATTCATCATAGCTCCAAACTGAAAATGACAGAAATGTCTATCAAGGAAATAGATAAACAAATTGAGGTCAATTCACATAATTAGACACTATCCGGCAATAAAAAAATATGGATGCCCAAGATGAATAACATGGTTGGATTTCAAAGATATTATGTCAAGTGAAGAGACAAAGACAAGAGTACATCCTATATGACTTCATTTATATGAAGTTCAAGAGTAAGTACAGCTAATTTATGGTGCTAGAAACCAGAATCTTTGTTGCTTAGCGACCTGAGAATGAATTGGAAGGGGCATGAGGAAACACTCTGGGATGTCGGAAATGTTCTTGATCTTGATTGGGGTGGGGGACTATATGTGTATTTGCATTTATCCACTAACCCATTGAATTGTAGTGTTAGGTACGTTAACTAATTTTATTAACTCATCGAATTGTATGCTTACAATCTGTAAAATTATTCAAATTACATGTTAACCTTGATTTTTTTAAATATTAAAAAGAAAATAATTATTATATCCACTTTGGCTTTTTGCTTATTAGAAATAAAGATTCTCAATATCCACTGTGGATATATTCTTTTTTTATTAATACATTTAAAATATGTATAAATAGGTAATTTAAAAGAAGAAATATGTAAGAATTCTAAACATAAGATCATGGGAGCTTTTTTTGTTTTAAATGTTGTTATAACACAGAGTGAAATTCCAGTCTGTATTTTTCTCTACTACTCACTCTTAACACCGAACAAGACATAATATGTCATTTTAATACAGTTTTCAGCAATCATGCATCTTGTTATAGGATTAACTTAAAATTAATTTAATTGTATATGGCATGTATTAATTTGTTAAGTGATTTAAAATGCCTTTATAAAAAAATAAAATGTCTTTATATATTATAAATACAATTAAGACTGGTCTTTAAGTTATATTTAAAATACTTCTCCAGTCATAATCCAAAATATGCATAAATGCAAAATTGGTTATTCTATCCTATCCTGAATTGAACACATGATGTAAAAACTTTAACTCTTTGGATGTGTGATGCGACGAGACTGAAAAATTGGGTAACTGTGATTTAGTAGATGGAATTAATTCCTTTTTTGATTTTGTTCATTATCTCTGCTCAATCTGGTGCCTTGGATTTCCATTCCCTAAAAGGACCCTTGGTGATTTAGTGAATAATATTTGTAATATTCTATAGCTATGGCCAGAAAACTCAACATCAGCTGCCTAACTTTTTGGCCTCCCAATTTCTCATCAATGATACTGAATTTCATCGTCCTGAACTCATGTCTGTGAGGCAGAACTTCAGCCACAGGTCAGATTAGATATTCATGGTGAAGAATGGCTTTGTGTGTTGCCCCTCCCCAATAATATTTTCACCTTGACAGAGGCTGTCATTGCGTTGGCCCCTGGCACTAACATTTTGGAAATGTTTTTGGAGAGATTTTCCTTGTTGGAAATTCTCAAAACATAACACATAGATTGCAGTCTTCTATCTACTTCACAACGTAAGTAATACCACCTAAAGATTGCTTTAGCCAAACATATTCAGCCATGAGATTGTTTCTGTGATTCTCCAATGTCGCTTGTAGTTGGCACCACCTAGATAATCTCTCAAAGACCAGCAATCACCCACCCATGTTCCTGCTTGCTTGGTTTATCATTGTCAATTCAATTAGGGCATCTCAGCTGCCAATCGATTGGGTCCTTAATGCTTAAGTCCTTAAGCTTCCGCTGAGCCTGCACTTGGGTGCAATTAGGTATTCTCATGCAATACTGTAAGTGTATTAGAAACTAAAAAAAAATAAAATATGTACACAAAATGTGAAATTATCAAATATTGTGCTTTTCTATAGTGAACTCAAATTAGTTGAAGGCAGTTCATATTTAGTTCGTGTTTAGTGTTTGCTTACATTTGCTACCAAATAGTTGATTATTCCTGGGTGACCAGTTTACAGTTCAATGTCTTGAGTCAGCCATTAGAATTCCCCAAATAACCAGATCAACCATTTTGTGGCCCATTATGTTCAACATGTAGCCACAGTCTGAAGAAAATGCCAAGTGTGTGTTTCCTTGCTTTAGGTACACACTGACAAAAAGTTTAGATGAGATTTCCATACTGACAGCTACCACTGTAGGGAACGGGGTAGAAGGTGGGTAATAGCTTATACTAACATGCCTGGTAGACAAAAAAGGGCCCGTTTTCCATAATTCGCTCAAACTCCAAACAGCAACTTAATTTTCTTTCAGTTTTCAGTTTGAGATGCACGGCAGGGATCTCCTCCCCAAGCAAAAGGCAATATGAGGTGAGAAGAAGAGCATGCTGCCAGCACAGGTATAGGCCTGCATAATGGAGCTGTGGCACTCCGAAAGAGGCTTTTCATTTTAACAACTGTGATAGTGAGGAAGGAAGCATAATGAAGACGGTATAATTGAAGTGGGAGAAGGAAACATTAAACATGTAGCAGAAAGAAGACTTTGGGACTTATCTAATTTGGACTTCCTTGTTTGATCAAGCATTAAAATTGTTTGAGTGGTCAAGACACTCCGAGAGGTTAGCACCTGAACCATGGCAAACCCCTGGCTGGATTCTGCAGTTTGTTAGCTTTTTTTTTTTTTTTTTTTAAATTATGTGAAGCCAAATTGTTCTGTTCTGTACTGTTCTGTGTTTTCTCATTTTCATATGCATGTTGACTCTGGAATACAGACACCTGTAATGAAGATTTAAGTTATACATGGTCTGATAATGCCGAACATATCTCTTTTCTGATGCATGTGTCTCTTTTCTACCAAAAGATTCCATATCCTGCACAGAAAAAGAGAAGAATAAAAAACATTTGAAGATATAAAACAGAACACAAGGAAATTGAGGACATGAGAAAGGGTGAAAGAGAAAAGAAAATATACCAAGGTCTAAAGAAAGCAAGACAAACAGATGGTTCCAAAGGAGATTAAATTCAAAGAGATTAGAGAATCTTACTATCAGATTTACAAATGATACATGATGTTAAAATCCTGTACAGTTATATTTCATTGGTGAGGTCAAATAATTTCTCATTTGGACAAAAGTCACGTGGTCATGAATACTCTTATGATCAAAACTTGTAAAACAGAATTACATTTTAAGGATATCTGTTAAATCCTTAGTAAAGAGAAATGCACATAAAAATATGTTTGATATTTTTCTATCAAACAGTTTAGCTAATTTTTTAGATTCCTAACCAATAGGTTTTCTGAACCTGCCAAACCTTCCACGAGTCTTAGGAAAAACAACCAACACAATCAAATGCACTGTGGACTTTACCCATGTTAGAGAACTCCTGAGGCATGTTTAATAGGAATAAACAAAAAATCTCTAAAGGAAAATCATATTTGTGTTCTTACCTACAGGAAGCTCATGAAGAACCCATTGAGGATAAGAAAGTCACTGTTTATTTTAGTTAGATTTTTCTGTCTTTGACTCTATTGATCAATATCACCCCTGAATACGTTATTATGGGATTGAGGCTTTGCTTGATTCAATAAACCCCAAGTTTCTTAACCCCTCCCATTTTTTTAAAGAAAGGTGAGCAAAATACTTTTAAAAGAAGACTTTATCTTTTTTTAATGCCTTGAGAGATTCTTCAGCCATCACTTTAAAGGTATGTGGATGTTTTTGAAATGGATCTTATTCTGGTCTAGCCATAGGCTAGAAAGAACTTAAAATCATTTGTTTAGTTCTAAAAATCAATGTAGAAAAAAAATATGGCACTCATGTAGGTAAGCAAATAAACAAATATTATTTTATGCTGCAAGACATATTTAGAAACTAATATTTTAAGTAAAAAACAGAGCACCTGTATAATAACTGAAACCCTGCCTACCTGCAAATTTGCTATTATCCCTCTCTGCAGGCATTTGTCTATTTGTTAATTCATTCATCTTTCACACCTCTATTGTACCAGGGCCTGTGTTGAGTACCAGAAATATGTGCTCTTCATGAGATCAAGGCCTAACATTTCTGATACTTTATAATTCAACAGGTCTCATGAGACATAACACCTGAGGATTGAGGATGAGATGATTTTACTTAAAACTCGAAGTCATGAACATGTAATTTTTATTTTAAATTATAGAATTAATTAATCAAACTGTTAATTATACTGTTAAGCATATTTTTATTGTATTCTAGTCCTGGGAATTTGGTGAGCCACGTAGGTAATATAGAATAATAGGAATATTTAGTTGGAACATCTTTTTCTAAATTATTATGGACTATAACTGACTAACATTTTTTTCTATTTGTTGAGTATTTCCTATGTATCAAACAATATATCTTGTATACCTTTGTACAACATTTCCCATTAGCATCTTTAGGCTGGTAGATAGATCATGCTTGCTATTCTGAACATTCATAATATTATCATTTGTTATAATTTGTTTATTGCATTGATATCATTGATTGACTGTGAAGAATACCTATCCATAAAATAAGGCTGTTCTGTCATCCAAGTTGATGGAAATGACAGCACAGCACAGCAGACGTTGCACTTATCATGTAAGCTTTCTTTGAGTTCACAAAAAATAGTCAGAATTGGTTCATACATATGGAAGCCCTGATCAGAATCCTCCCCTTCAACACACCCCATCCATGCAAACTCTCTCAATGGATGTCTAACAGGTGCGGCTTATGTTCAAACTCTCAATAATTTCTAAGTAGTTGGAATGCTTCATGGATTTTTATTGCAAACAAATTTTTGCGCTGTAGCTGACACCAAAGACTGGTATAATTAAGTCAATTAGTTTTCTGTAAACAAATCACATGATGAAAATGACTCAGGTCTTACACAGTTAATGAGAAAAATAAAAGATGATCTAATACAAAAGTGACACAGGCCTTTTTTTTCTGGACTCAGTAAGAAGCATTGCAAAGAGCTCTGTCCCCAAGTCTTAGAATACTTATCCAGAAGCTAACTAGAGAATGCTCTTCAGTTTTCCTCTCAGAGTACTTCTTGTGTGTGTCTCTCTCTCTCTTTTTGTTGTTGTGTTGCTTTGTTTATTTCATAACTAAGATCGTAATTCCTCCAAGTGACTTTTGATTTTTTTGGCCCTCCTTTTCTGTCCTCTTGCCATGTTGCCAAATTTTTATTCATGAGATGTTCTGTCGCCCTTGTGCCCCACCCCGCCCACTCCCAGTCCCATGACATCGGCTGTGTCACATTACCTCTACCTGAAATACGGCACTAGCCTCTTGTGAGCCATTCCTGACCTCCCTTTTCCCATATTCAATGCATTGTAAGCACTGCCATTTGGTCAGTATTACAGAAGCCTACCTACTTGTGTGCATTTAACTTCCCTTCAGGTTTAAGCCTTATTTTGGCAATGAAGACCTTTATGCTTAATCTGCTTCTATCTTTCTAATCTAAAATTTTACACAGACTATTCATTTTTTCATTCAACAGTTATTGAACATATCTCATGCAAGGAGCTGATGAAGGCATGGTGGCTACAGCATCAAACACCTTCATGGGCAACTTACTCCAATAGAGAGAGTTGGTGCTGTGGTGCTCTGTCAAGATATCCCAGTCAGAGCAGACACCTCCCCCCACCACCTTAGCCAACTGACTCTTCCTACTTGTGCCCCTGGCTGGCAGTCGTGCTCTATGACAGGGAGCTCCCTTGAGCAAGGCCGCATTCCCTTTTAGGAAGATGCTTGAAGCCAGTGGCCATCAGATGTGGAAATGCAAAGGCCTGGCCCCCTAGCCTCAATTTGAGACAACCCCAAAGGGCCTCAAGCTCCAGAACTCCTTGTGGGGTGGACTGAGGATTCAGTTGCAACCATACTATAGGTATTTCCCTTTGTCCAGTCCCGCCTTCCTCACTTCTGGACAGGTCTATTTCCAAGGAACATTCACTTTCTTTTTTTTTTTTTTTAAGATTTTATTTATTTATTTGACAGAGATAGAGACAGCCAGAGAGAGAGGGAACACAAGCAGGGGGAGTGGGAGAGGAAGAAGCAGGCTCATAGCAGAGGAGCCCGATGTGGGGCTCGATCCCATAACACCGGGATCACGCCCTGAGCTGAAGGCAGACACCCAACCGCTGTGCCACCCAGGCGCCCCGGAACATTCACTTTCTAAACAGCCTCCACTTCAGACTACATTTCTAGGGAACCTTATCTAAGATATGAAGTGAAACCCCTAATAATCAAGCAAATAGCATAGATTATGTAAAATAATGAGGTGGCTTATAGAACTAGTTGCCAAATATTCCGATACCATGCCCCTCCCTTCAGCGCATGAGAATTATATTTCATCCCCTCGCTGATATCAGTTTCAACTGTTTTTCTTGCTTTGAACACTATGAAATGTATTTGAAAAAGAGATGCGTCACTTCCAGGAAAAAGCTTTAAGAGTCAGCTTATGGTTCACCAATTTTTTCGTTTTCCTCTGCCCAAACAACGAGCAGTCTTCCATATAGATGTTATTTATTATCCTGGGTCAAAGGAGGAAGACTGCAAACAGTGGAGCCCCAGGTGACCTGTATGGACTTGCAGCATGTTGTTGTAAGAGCCTGATGTTCGAGGGTCTCTAGTTCCCACAGCAGGGTCTAGTCTCACCTGTTTGAAATGGCTCATGGTAGGTACTCTCTAGCAAAGTAAGGCAGGCAGGAGGAGTGAGGGAGAAAGGAGTGAGGCCAGAGCCGCTGATGTAAATAGGGTTATCAGGGATGTCCTCACTGATAAGGTGAAATTTGGGCAGAGTCCTAAACCAGATAAGAGTGCAAGCCCTTCAACAGATGACTGGATTAAGAAGCTGTGATCCATATATACAATGGAATATTACTCAGCTATCAGAAAGAACGAGTTCTCAACATTTGCTGCAACGTGGACAGCACTGGAGGAGATAATGCTAAGTGAAATAAGTCAAGCAGAGAAAGACAATTATCATATGATTTCTCTCATCTATGGAACATAAGAACTAGGAAGATCAGTAGGGGAAGAAAGGGATAAAGAAAGGGGGGATAATCAGAAGGGGGAATGAAGCATGAGAGACTATGGACTCTGAGAAACAAACTGAGGGCCTCAGAGGGGAAGGGGGTGGGGGAATGGGATGGACTGGTGATGGGTAGTAAGGAGGGCACGTGCTGCATGGTGCACTGGGTGTTATACGCAACTAATGAAGCATTGAGCTTTACATCGGAAACCAGGGATGTACTGTATGGTGACTAACATAATGTAATTAAAAAAATTAAAAAAAAAATTCATCTAACTGTCAAAAAAAAAAAAAGTGCAAGCCATTGAAAATCCTGTGGGAGGAGTGTCCTAAACAGAGAAAGCTGCAATGTAAAGGTCCTGGGGCCACTGACTGGTTGACATAAAGAGACTAGCCTGGCTAGAATTTCAAGAGAAGGGGAGATTCAAAAGAGATGAAGTGGAGCAATAACAGAATCCAAATCATGTAGAGCCTTGCTGGTCATAAAAAATTTGTCATTTTTCTCTGACTAAGATGGGAAGACTTTGGGGTTGTAAGCCTGTAAAGAGACTGAGAAAGAGTTGGATTCTGGATATATTTTGAAGTTAGAATGGACATATTTACTGACAGGTTGGATGTGGGTTATATGAGAAAAAAATTCAAGGATGACTCCTTTTTTTTTTTTGACCTGAACAAATGGAAGGAAAGACACATTTCCTGAGAGACCAACACTGCTGAAGCAAATTTTACAAACTCAGTCCTGTCAAATTTCTTTGCTTGTTCTCCTTTTATTTCCTATATACTCTTTGTGTTTTTATCCTTATCATTCACCAATCTCTGTTATATCTAAATTCTACCTACTATTCCAAGTTCAACTCAGATACTACTCCCTCCATGAGGTTGTCTATGAATATCTCCATTTGAAGCAAGCTATCTTTTTCTATCACCGTAATCCTTCATTTATAACTCTTTAACTATATTAATTGTCATTTGTATTACTAATTAAAGATGATTTCAGAGACCTGCTCTGGTGAGATTATACTTCAGTTCTGTATTAAATTCAGCCCATCACATTCACAAGTGTGCCCCATCCCCACACACAGACACTCCTTCTCACAGTAGGTGCTTTCCCCTGCAAAATTCTTGAATCCCAAAGTAAATAAGGAGACAGTTGGACCTAGGGCATGTTTGTAGCTTCTTTTCAATTTCCAATTCATTATTTAGATAAATCAGCCTTCCTCACTTAAAGTGGTATCTTAGTCCGTTCAGAATTTCATAACAAAATACCAGACTGGATGGCTTTAACAACAAACGTTTATTTCTCACAGTTCCGGAGGCTGGAAAGGCCAAGGTCAAGGCATGAGCAGATTCTATATCTAGTGAGAGCTTGATTCACAGGCAGCTGGCTTTTCTTTGTGTCCTCACATGGCAGAAGGGGCCAGGGAACTCCCAGAAATCTTCTTTATAAAGGCACTAACCTCATTTATGAGGGTTCCACCCTCATGACCTAATCATCTCCCAAAGGTCCCACTTCCAAATACCATCACACTGGGAATTAGGTTTCTGCATGTGAATTTTGAGGGGACACAAACATTCAGTCTGTGGGAGGAGGAATGAGTAAAGACATGAGTCAAGAGGCCAAGTTTTTATTCTTTTGAAGAATATCTGTCCTCCATGCACACAACACATTCTGTCAGTCTTACTCTGGTCTTGAGTAAAATATATTTATGTTCCCTTTGCATCTCCTTATAACTCCCAGTATAATCCCTGAGCACATAAGTTATCCTAAATGTTTCTGAATGAATACATCTCTTGATGTCATCAAGAGTACATGGAATAAAGCAATGGTGAGGATGGGACCATGAAATACCATGTAATCAGATTTTTAAAACTTTAAATATAAACAAATTCAGTTCCTATTTTTACTATTATATATTTATATTGTAACATGAAACTTTAAATATCATTTGCCTACTTCTGCACATGACCTTGTGCTAATTACAAATTTCCTACTAAACATAAATCACCATACATATGTTATCAGTTTTTAAAGCCACAAGATGTTTATATGTTATTTTAAAACCTTGCTTGCATTTCCAACCATCTTTATCAAGCATTAGCCTTTGAACTAAAGAAATAAACTATGCCCTTAATATTTTTAGAAGTACCCTACATTTTCTTGCTATAGATCTGTCACTACACTATCATTGGAATTTAGCCAGTTTGTTTTATGAACATATACATGGAGAAGAGGGGAAAGACAGTGAAGAAATAGTAATATGAATGAGAAAAAAAGAGTGGACAGAGACAGACCTTCTGAATCAATTGATATAAGGGAGAACTAGGTAATTCACAGCTAAGTACCCACTGGTAGTACTAGGAATATGGTTTATAGTCTAAATACACAGACTCTATGCTTCATTTTAAAAGATCTCTCCTTCAAAACCCCCGTTTAAAAGATCTATCTTTTAAAACCCCTGTTTTTTATTCCTGCCTACTTTAAACTTTCAAGTTAATCATCTTCAAGAAACCCAGAAATTGTGTTAGTGCTTAAAAATTAAATAAAAATTTGACAAAAGGAAATAGTTCCTCACATAAAGAACACTTAGCTAAAGTTATCTATAATATTGAGATGCCAAAATCAGCAGTTAAAAATCAACATTAATTTTTAGGTTATTTACATGTACTAAATGGAAAGACACTTGACCAGGACTCTAGAGCCTTTCTTTACGCTGCCAGCATTATGTGAATTTAAAGTTACTTGATCTCCCTGAGTCTCAGTGTCCCCAAAACAACAAGAAGAGAGTTGCATTAAATAATCTATTTGGGTTTCTCAGTGGTCATTAAGTCAGAGTTCCTGATTTCATTCCCATAGATAGTCAAGTATGTTGCAAGTTTTATCATTAGATGTGTAATGCTTATCAACATGTAATCATTGATTATTTGAATGAATTTTTATGAAATTATTTGATTTAGAAGAAAGTGCCCCCTGCCAATTAAAGACTATGCTTAGTATATACCATATCCTATGCTATCTTTCTAAGTCTGCTTGATGCCATTAATAGTTCTGTCCCCACCTAAGAAAGGTAGACATGAGGCTCCCTTCCATTGCAAATCATCTTCTGTTCTTGAACTTGAATCCTCTTATTTTAAGTTGCCTGATGCAGGAATAAGCATGGTTCCCATTTTTTGTATCCAGTTATTTCTTTCCATTTGTTCCTTTTAGCTTGGAAGATTTAGAGTCCCTTTCTTTTCTAAGATTACTTCAAATGTGTACCATTTAAAATAAACTGAAGTCACCTCTGGTGTGTGTTTTCTTTATCCCCCTTTGTTCCATATGACACAGCTATGACTATCCTCAGTCCATGTCACTGTCCCTGACTGCTACCTTTCAAAAGCATTTGTCATCATGAAACTTATTTTATGTCAGATTGTTTATTAGAAAAATATTTTCCAGATAAAACTATTTCGTGTAATGCATACAGTACAAAATTTTATGCAGTCTTCTGTTTCATAAAATAGAATACTTCATACAGTCATAAAATAAGGTATGAGGATGTGGCTTAAGTTTTAAAGGGAAATGATTTTTCAAATAAAAAAAAGTTCTTATGATTGGTCAGATTTTTAAAAGTCAACAGACTTATTATAAAATGTATCTAATCCTACATTTCAAATTGTAGGCACTTTGGAATCTGAGCATCTTTGGAATCTGTAATGACTCATGCAGGGCACTTGTGTATGATTCAGTCTTGACTTGGTGCCAAAACAACTGGTCACATCAATCAAAAAAATTAGCTGAGCAATTCTTCCATGCCATGTAGACAATGGTCCAGTTGGTTGTATTTTTCATTCTTTTACTAATGTCTACATGATGGCAATTTGGCTGTGCTTCTGGTGAGTGTGATGCTGTGTTTGTGATATATACGACCTAAGGCTCAATTCTTTGATGAAACCTTTCCACAGAAGCTCAGAAGACTCCCAGGTATTCAAACTTCATGCCCCTTGGAACTCTAAGATTTTTGTATATTCCTCTAGAAAGCTATGGTTCAACAAATCATGAGATCATATAGCACAAAGAGGCCCTCGAGAGAGCCTTTGGTCCAGCAGTTGATTGTGTATATTTATTTCTTGGAGTCGCTTGTGTTTATATCCATGTATTTATGTTGGTGTTGTGTTCCCATTATATCAGAAGGTCTTTAAGGACTTGCCCTGTTTCTTTCTTTCTTTTCTTCTTTCCTTTTTTTTTCTTTTTCTGAAATCCCCACAGTCCAATAGAGTACTCTAAAATAGTGTTAGACTACCTTCTCAGAGCAGTCTGTGAAAAATTCCTATCATGCCAGATAACTGGGCAGAATTTACAAGGGTAGCAAAAACCTGGTCCTCTCTTCTCCAATAAATATATATCCAAAGCATAGGTCACTTCACAGGCCACTAGATATTTTTAAATGTCAAGATGTTCTACATTGCTTTCAACACAGGTTTCACAATTATTATTGGCCAATTCATATAGCCATAAAAATGTATGTATTCAAATAATAATAGTTAGAAGCACGGGTGGGAGCTCATAGTTTGACTACTTTAGGGCAAGAATTAAAGCTAGACCTTACGTGCCATAAGACAGGAACCAGGTCTGTCTTGCTGAATGGGGGAAATTGGGGAAATGTTTGACATGTGGTAAGTATTCAGGTGACACTGGTTAAATAATTTTACAAAAGTAAAAGAAAAAAATGAAAATAAATTTACTATTATTTCCTCTAGAATTAATTACTTCTTTGGTTAAAAAATGGAAGTATTGGCTCACTTTAAGAAAGAAAAGCTACTGATTTTTTCTTGTATTTTATGTGTTTATAGTTGACTTTCAAGTCTTCTCTAAATTCCTATTTTATTTCAAAATATCTTAAATAATTATCACTGCTCCTAAGAAAGTTTTATTTATTATACAGTAAGACACTGAGTAACTGACTATCCTTTCCTTCATTGAATGTTGTTTAATTTTTATGGATTCAAAAAACTATAATAACAGAGTTGCTCCAATTTTATAATGACATATACAGTATTGTATATGTGCTTTAGAAATATTCATTTTAATTTGAGATATTTAGAGTTTGCTAAAGTGTCAAAAGTCCACCAAAAAAAGAACAAGGAAATAATGCTGTTCAAGATACCAACCAAATTACATGCCTAATTTAAAACTAACATATTCTCGGGGTGCCTGGGTGGCACAGCGGTTAAGCGGCTGCCTTCGGCTCAGGGCGTGATCCCGGTGTTATGGGATCGAGCCCCACATCAGGCTCCTCCGCTGTGAGCCTGCTTCTTCCTCTCCCACTCCCCCTGCTTGTGTTCCCTCTCTCGCTGGCTGTCTCTATCCTGTCGAATAAATAAATAAAATCTTTAAAAAAAAAAAACAAAAAAAACTAACATATTCTCTTTTAATATAGTATTCTCCTTCTGATTAAATCTGATTGATGTTCAAACCAGCATTTCAGATAAAGGAATACCCTGATAAAGAATAAAGATAATGTATCTCTTAATATTTGTCAATAACATTTTTCTTTGGTCAATGCCTCCTTAAGGATAAAGAAAATTCTAACTTGTTAAAAAAGGATCTTTTATGATTGCCTAGAAATTGCCAGCTTGTTGAACTCACCTTTACTGGACAGATGGCAGGTGACAAACTGATCTCAGCCAATATAATCTGTCAAAACAATCTGCCACGAGCAGGTGTCAGATAATTATCTAAATGAACAGATATGTAAAGTAATAAACAAACTAGAAATAGGTACTGAACAGGGAACTTAAGCACCTACATTTCCAACCTAACCTTCAGTCATACAGACGATGCAAAAATTAGCTGGTGTTTATAGGGCAAAGTATAACTATGTACAGCAGCTTCTATTTTCTTTATCTAACTTTTGCTTCGTGAAAACAAATTTTAAGATTTCCATTCACACAGAACTCTCGTTACATCATTGTGATATGTCAAAAAAACAATTTTTTTTTGTCTGTCAAGTATTTCTGATGCCGTATCTGAAGTCAAAGCAATAACTTGTATTCAAAGTTATTGTTGTAAAATGTTATGTATATCTATATATAATGTAAAACATTAAATACATATAATTTACACAATCAAATAGTCAAAACATATATGACCAAATACACAAAAATCTTCAATTTCTTATTAAGTGGCTAGTTCTACATATTATGAGTGATATCCATATGTGTTGAATCATGGATATTTTTGTAAAAATGGAAACCACCTTGTTTACTTTAGTTAAAAGCTAACAATTGATCAACATGTACTTGGGAAATAATTATTTGCCTACATAATTAAACATTAACTTCTCTATTCTTAATTGAGAAAAATTCTTTGCTGACCTGGTCAGTCATTTTGATTTTGGTCACGTGTATCTTGGTAACTTATCTTGCCATTAGCAAGTGTGATGAGTAGCAGGAGGGGGGGGGCACGACTTCACGGAGAGAAGCTGCCATTTACAAATTTTCTCTATTTAGAACAGGATATTTTTTGTCTCTGCAAAGTCACTCGCTTGTGGCATCTTGCTTATGCAAATATAAACAACATTAGGCAGCCACTCCCAGGCAGGAAAGATGTGTTATAAAAAAGCCTATGACTGGGGCGCCTGGGTGGCACAGTGGTTAAGAGTAGGCCTTCGGCTCAGGGTGCGATCTTGACGTTCCGGGATCGAGCCCCACATCAGGCTCCTCCGCTGTGAGCCTGCTTATTCCTCTCCCACTCCCCCTGCTTGTGTTCCCTCTCTTGCTGGCTGTCTCTATCTCTGTTGAATAAATAAATAAAATCTTTAAAAAAAAAAAATAGCCTGTGACTGCATCCTGATACCTCTTCCAGGGCTGTTCCTTCGTTTGCACAGAAGCAAGGACTCCTGGGAGTAAGTGTTCTATGGAGTTCTGACCCATCCTCCTGATTATTTGCAGTGGCTCTGAATTCTGAATGTGCACTGTGAAGAGGCAGTGGTTCTCAAACATTTAGCCTCAGGATCCATTTACACTTTTAACTTTATTTATGCCCCTTAAAGAGCTTTTGATTATATGAATTATATCTCTCAACATTTATCATGTTAGTTGTAAAAATAGAGACATTTAAAGTATTTATTTACTGATCAATTAAAAATAATAATATTATACCTGTGAACATAAATTGCATATTTTATTAAAAACATTTTTTTCAAAATAAAGAAAATTGAGATGAGTGACATCTTTTACATTTAGCAGATATCTTTAATATCTGACAAAAGATAAATTCACATCTTGGCTCTGCATTCAATCTGAGATGTGCTATTTCAGTTGAAGTATATGAAGAAAACTACCTCTCACAGCTAGGTAGTTGGAAAACAGGTGTAATTTCAAAGTTTATAAATCAAGTTTGGATGTATTTTGAGATAACAAAGCCCAACAAGTAGTAGTTTCTTAAAAATGAGCTGCAATAGGGACTCTAAAACAATATCAGTGAACTTGTTGTACTCTCTTACATTAATACTGATTGATCGATCATGAATTTTGAATGAAAATTTTACCCATGATTTTGTAACATCGCACATCAGTCATCCGGATAATAGTGGTTCACTGAGTCATGTAGGTCTCTAAAATGCACAATAGAAAATTATGCAGTACTTTTGTGAGAGAATGAAAGTTAAAAAGTCAAGTAATGTCTTAGCATCATTACAAAAATAGTTTTTGCCCCAAAGACAATCCAAAAAGGATCTCAGGGCCCCCAGACTTCCCACACCACACTTTCAGAACCATTGTCATGAAGGAAAGGGTAAATATGACTTAGAGACCGGCCCTCGATATCAGACACCAAATCACTGGCAATCATAAGTATCTGGATAATAAAGACCTGTGAAGAGAGTGAGTGTGCGAAACCCCCAGTGAGAAGACAGCTGGTCCTCAGTTGCTTTGTAGGAATGGGCATCAAATGTTGTTAAAGATAAACCAGAAACCTGAACTTTTATGAGAAATCTGGTTTTTAAATGTTGTCTAATGTATGGGCAAATACTTAATGAGCCAAGTAGAATCCCCGTGTGGATTTAGATCCTAAGTTAGTCAGGGACATATACTAGACAGCACCTGCCTTTACACTGTATGTGTCTAAAGCCTGAAGTCATCTATAGACACTGTGAGCAGGAGAGAGCACCTGAGAGCTGCGAACCTTCATGAATGTGGCACCCCTAATCTGTATACTTCTTAGTAGAAGTGGGAATGTGCAGGAATCATGAAGTGATGGAACCAACCTCCTAAGTCTGAAAAGGCATCATGACAACAGTGGACAAGGTACCACAAATTATGTTGGACTGATTTCCAATGGGGATGTGTATGCTGTAGTCAAAATAGGCATAGCAGAAAACTGGGCCCATGGGTGGACTGGTCAGTTTCCCCAGTAGTCGTTCCCCTTGGCATTTGAAAATAAGACAGATTTCTTCAGACTGAGTAGCTCTGGGGGTTCATAGACTATTTGAAAGGAGAGGACTAAATTATAATGGTGCACTTCCAGTTAGATAGATGGGAACCTGTGAAACTCATTTCAACATCAAAAAGAGATGAGTCTAACTAGTGCTCAAGCTTGTGAAGCAGGTTATTGTGGTATAATACTTTCATATGTATATTTATTTACATATAAGTAAAAATGTTGCTTTTAATGAAATAATAAATATAATTATTTAATAATTATGCATTTAACAATTTATTTACATTTGTTATTTAAAATGTATTTAATACTTATTTCATAAAATATATGTTAATTATAACATATAAAAGTTATATACAGTATATATATTTATGTGGAATTTATTACATATTTTATTAAAATAATAAAGTTATATATAGATATATTTATATGTACTACAAATGCATTTATATTTATATTACCTGAAGACAGCAGAAAGGAGCATCATATATAATTTTATTGGTTCAATAGCTAGTCTCTAAAAATGACTCCGAATAATTCTTCCTGTCTATGTGTTATGTCGCTCTTCTCATCAAGAGGTGTCTCTTCTCACTGAAGCAGAGCTAAACCAGGGACTGTGGCAGAAATGATGCTGAGACTAGGTCCTAAGCAGCAACTTGTACCTTGGCTTCTTGGAATGTTCACTCTGGAGTGAGTCAGCTGCTGTAGGAAGCCTGAATACCCTGAGAATAGCATGCTCTGAGAGGTCCCTTGGAGAGAAAAGGATGGCTAGCCTGTTTAGAGCTGTTCTGGCTGTCCAGACCAGACATCAGATGTGTGAGTGAAAAGTAATGTAGGATATTTCAGCCCCAGTCAGCACCCTGTAGAGAACCACCAAAGAACTGTGCAAACAGCCAGAACCGAGGGCTCATATATGTGGTCTCAGTCAGGTCATCACACCCATCTCTGCTGTTTAAATCACCTACACTGAAGCCGTGGGCATCATGGAGCATAGACATTCTGTTCTGCCTGTGCTTACCTGAATGCCAGACCCACAGAATCATGAACATAATAAAAATAGTTGTTTTATTGACCTGGATTCTTGAGTGGTTTGGAACACATCAATAGGCAACTAAAACAACTATGTTTCAATTCGTACTTACCATATACTTCACATAAGCCATGACATTGGATTCATTCAGAACTATTATGATGTAAATATGATTATCCCCACTTTAGTTTGTGGAAGCAGAATCAGAAGTTACCTCCTATTTGGGAACAAATTACTTATAATTTACTCGAAGTCACAGAGCTAGAAAGTAGTGATTGGACCCTAGATTTCTTTGGGATCAACGGTCCTAGGCTTTATCATAACTCCCTCTCCCAATTTCACACCCTCAGGTTTAGTATAAAACATGGATAATATTCCATATGTGAAAGAATGGGAGGAAAGAATTATTTCAGAGTTGTACATTTTCCTCCCATAAAACTTACACTCACCTTAAAATTAAAAATGTCTTTGACATTGTAAAAGTACAAGCCAGCCATTAGGTAATGGGCAGAATTTAATTTTCATTATAATATACATATATATATATATACACATACAAAAGTATATGCATATATGTAAATATATGTGTATATATAAATATTATAAATACACAAATATTATATGCATATGTTCAAAAGTGTGGAGAAGTTTTCAGCAATTTTTTTTTTAAAGATTTTATTTATTTATTCGACAGAGATAGAGACAGCCAGCGAGAGAGGGAACACAAGCAGGGGGAGTGGGAGAGGAAGAAGCAGGCTCATAACAGAGGAGCCTGATGTGGGGCTCGATCCCACAACGCCGGGACCACACCCTGAGCCGAAGGCAGACGCTCAACCGCTGTGCCACCCAGGCACCCCTCAGCAATTTTTTTTAATTTTTGGTATTGACTGTACTAACATCACTTGCAAGTTATGTATAGATGAATGGATAATTCAGAATAGTTGCAATGTGTCTGTATGTTCTAATAATGAGCTTGCTTGTTTTTTTATTTTTCTACCCTTAGTTTCCCTCCTTAGGAATACTCACAAGAGTGCTCTAGTAAGACAAGGAATTTCTTTCAAAAAAGAAAAATTTTTAAATAAAAAAAAAGTCTCGTCTTTCCAATGCTGGTAACTATGTTTTCATTATATACCATAGAATGGCCTAGAAAATAGTCCTTTATCTATGTATCTTGTGGAGGAAAATTGCTGCATTTATTTGGAGCTGCTATTTAAATAATATTGATCTTCCTTAATTTACTCCTTTTGAGTCAGAGAGCTATTTGCTCACCGAAATATCTTGTCCTTTTCTTCATAGTAATAGAAACATGGCCCCTAGCTTCCCAGGGGTTTTTCATTGAATTTCTTTCGTTGTATTTTTATTTTTGCATTAATTTTTCCCACCTCCTTTGCAGCTATGTACAACTATAAGATTAACTTCTAGTAATGTGAACAAAAGTAATGTGTGCCATTTTCATGGCTGGGCCTATAAACGGTGGCCATGTATCCTCTACACTCTTTTTCTCTTTCCTATGAACACACTCATGCCAACTTGAGCCATGCAGATCAGGAACGATAGCCACGGGTAGGTGACTAGTAAGGTGCAAGAAGGCCTGGACCTTGAAAAGCAGTGTAGAACAGAGCTATGCCACCAAGCTGAACGGTTCGTATCGATGCTATTTCATAAAGGGAAACACAGTTCAATCTGTAAAACCATTGCAATTTTGAGTCCCTTTCTAACATCAGTGAATTCTTTAGTCTAATTAATACATTCCACTATTTTTTCTAATTGAGCTAAGAAAAACATGCTTGGGAAACATCATTGCATATTATTACATATACATCGTTGAGGGAATCCCCTTGGTGCATGAACTTGTTTATCCATATAACAAAGTTGGGGCAGATTGATCAACTCCAGTGTATTACTGATGAAAATGAATCGGTTCAAAACTACACTATTCTGTGTAGTTTTTTCCCCCCTTGGGGGTGGTCTGTACATCCAGATGATAACAAGCTGTACATGCTGATGTTAACTCTTTTCAACAAATTTTTATTGAGTATTAGGGGTATAAGTGAAGAAAGAATGACAAAAATCATTCTAGTAGTTTTGTCTATTTCCCACTCCTCTTCAAATAAGCTTATATTCAAAAGAACTGATCTCTGATAGATCTATGATCTGCATAACTTGGTGCAGAAAATTAAAACCTTAAAATATCAGGGGATGTGGGTGGCTCAGTTGGTTAAGCATCTGCCTTCAGCTCAGTTCATGATCCTGGGGTCCTGGGATGGAGCCCTGCATCAAGCCCCGCATTGGGCTCCTCACTCAGAGGGGAACCTGCCTCTCCCTCTCCTCTCCACTCCTGCTCTCTCTCGCTCTCTCTCTCACAAATAAATAAATAAAATCTTAGAAAAAATAAAACCTTAAGAAATCATGGTACCATGCAACGCTTTATTTTTCAAAAGCAAAGCTGACTAAAGACAGTCCGTTTACCCTTCTGAAAAGGGTTTGATACTGAGGGGTAAGGGTGTATATATACTACATCAGATTGTCAGCATCGAGGATTGGGGTTTTCCCACCCTCCCTTGGTTAGCAGTCAGTTTTTCTCAGCTTATTAACCGGCTCCACGGTCAGCTGGTTTGTCTAAGGGCACTTCAACCTGAATGAGTAAACTTAGAGTCTGTAAACACTTAGGAGAAGACTGGAGGTAAGAGTGCTCATTTCTACATCCAACAGAAAGAACTGGTTGTATCATGAAGGACTGTATTATGTTTGGTAATATAGTATTACAAATTAAAATAGATTTTCAAAATTGCTTTGCTCAACTACATGCTTGGTTTGTTTGTTTGTTTTTTTTTTTTTGTTTTTGTTTTTGTTTTTGTGTTTTTTTTTTGAGGGAGAGGGGAGGAGGGAGAGGAGAAGGAAGAAGAAGGCTCTCTGCTCAGCAGGGAGCCCAGCCAAACCCAGGGCTAGTTCCCAGGGTTCTGGGATCATGACCTGAACCAAAGGCAGATGCTTAACTGACTGAGCCACCCAGGCACCCCACGCTTGGGACTTTTTACCCTAACTCAAAATGATATATTTTTTCAATAAATAAGAAGGATCGTATCATGAATCAATGATCTGCCATATTCTAGGTTATTTATAGGCATGATTTCTATTGTCACCATCATTCTATGATGTCATTATAATTCCATTATATAGGTAAGCAGAATGAACATTGTGTTGTGTGACTTGCCAAAATCATGTTGGTAAGATGGGAGGCCAGAATATTGCCACCAGAAATGTATGGTAATTTCCACACTAACTTCAAGTTGTTAATTAAAAAAAAAAAATCTAACTTATTCATCAATATCTTTTTAAAGAATACATCATTCAGTCTGTATGGCACTTTACACTGTATCATACCTGATTCTCAGTTACTAAAATAATTTGTATTTAATGACTTTGCTGAGATGCCCTCAGTATAAGAATTTTGCCATTTCTATCAATCTGATCCATTCAATGCACCCATTTTCTGGCCCCTGCAGGACCACTTTACTTCTGGAACTCCTGCATTCCTCTGTTTGCCTATGAACTCTATCTACCATGTCTGCTGCACACCCCCAACACACCATGTTCATTTCTCCAATAAGTGCTCTTCTATCAAACAGAGCCCTAAAGTTTCTTGTTCTGTCATTTCATTGGTTGATCTTTCCTCTTTTCCACTGACTTCTTTCCTAGACTCCATGGTGCCAAACTGAAAGACCCTCTCACCAGTTCTCAATGGCTATTTATCCATTATTCTATATTTATTCTATAGTGCCCACAGAACAAATCCCAAACATGAATCCCTAAAGTCAGTATTTCTTCTTCCTATACTTGGATGATGAGTCCTGCTACAGGAAACCCCCACAACTCTATAAACTGGTTCTAAACAAATTCACTGGTCCGTATCATAGTTGATCTCTTAGCACTTTCAAGACTCTTTACTTGTTCTTGGTCTTAGTCAACTTCTATTTTCCTGACCAGATAGTCCAAATCTTTATATCTTTTTTTAGCCCTCTGGTCAACACATTCTCCATAAGTCTCAGAGGGGCATATCTGATAAATTTGAGGCCATCATATGTGAACTACCTCAAACTTATGCACCCCCCACCCATTTACAAATATGTTCATATTTCTGTTCTGTGAGAGGTTACTTCTGAAATGGTTCCTAATGATGCCTGCCCCATGGTATTCGGGCTCTTGTGTAACTTCCTCCCCTCATGTGTGGGGTGGGCCTAATAACTTGCCTCTGCCAATTAGAATATGATAAAAGTGATGGGATATCATTTCTTAGATTATAGAAAACAGAATTCTCATAAAATTCATGAAATATTATTAAAATTAATATATCAATGTCTAATTCATGTTATATTAGAATAATGTCATATGATTGTATATTAATATAGCACATAAGTGCATTCTTATATATTACTATACAATGTGCTGCTTTTAATATAAATAAAATTTAATAAAATAGATCAAGTTTAATATTTTAAGTACAAAAACTATAAAACTGGAACATTTTTAGAAAGTATAGTTTTTCTTTTCAACGTGCAAGATACTCACATGTGTGTGTCCAATATTCCCTTGGTCTAGTTTGTGGAATTGAGGTGGAAGGGTTTCAGAATCCAGAGAAGTTAGTGATAGGTCAATGAAAACGGCAGGCAGATTTGCAGATTTAAATAGAGTTTTGATTTTGCTACTAGAAATAAAGCAGACAAGTGTTCTCAGAGCACCTGGGAACAACAGAATATGTTCTTGCTGAAGCAGGTGGTCAGAACCAGGACCAGCCGTGGCATTCAAGGGCGGGAAGAAGGGACACCCAAATGTGCGGGCTGTATGCTGAAGGAAATGATTCAAACGGTCACGGCTCCGCTAACAGGCGGCCAGTGTTGTATCCGTTTCAATTCTTCCCAGGCCATTCTTCACGGGTGCCTTTTACCACATTAAAATAAATAATAAATAAATGCTGCTTCTTTTTCTAGGTGGCATTAAAACAAAAATAAAAACAATTCCCTGCTGCTTGGAGAAAAATCATTTGGAGGTAAGAGGAAGAATGCATTCAAGCTATTTGAGCTCCTGCTACACACCTCTTTCCTTATGATCCGAAGCAGAAAAACGGGCCCATTAAAGAAACATTTTCCATGACCTCCTTCACCTCTTTTTAAATAATTAGGACTCCATGTAAGATTTGTGTCCTCACTTACAATTTGTTCCTGTTTGTTTACTAGTTGTCTAAAGTGTGTGAGACGTTTAATAAATGACTGATGCTGACAGAACACATCGGGCACTTTTCCCTGGGGACATCAACAGCCAGAAAACATACCTGAAATAAGGCAGTTAATGCCTGCTGCCTGAGCATGCATGGTTCAGACAGAGGACCTTTCGGCTTAGAGATCAGAGATACTGTCCCTGGAAGCCGTAGAGCCCAGGAACCTGGTTGCAAATCCATAAAATGCAATAGTATAGGACGGTTTGTCATTTCTTTCTTGCTTCTCCTCTTGTCCTTAGCTATTAAGTAAAAACCCTGAAGGAAGGTCAGATAACAAAGGAAAGAATATTGGCTACAGCCCTAGACGAACTGAGTCCTTCCCTCTATGATTTTGAACGTTTCAAATGCCGAATCTGTAAAATGGGGGCAAAACACCTATTTTGCAAAGGATTTATGAGCATTATATAAAATACAGGCACGGTGGGCATTACGTGCTGTGTTCTCTTTAAATCAAAGCTATTTATTTCCTTGACAAAGATAGGCAAAGGAGAAACATTTCAAAGTGGAAATGGGTCCTTAACTCTAAAATAGAAAAGCTTTCGTTATCTAAGTATTCATAGTTTGTCACTCTAACTCATTAGGAAGTTCTTACAAATAGATGTATGAACTGAGTGCTAGATATATCATAGATACGTAATCATGGCTCACAGCTGACAAATAAAAACTGAAGAAGAATCTGTACTCTGCCTTTCCCCTTGGAGTCACTTCTGCATTATTTAGGGGTCAGAAGAGAGGCTACGGGGACACAGGATGCTCTGGGCCTTCTCTGATCTGGGTTTTGTCAGGACTAAAATTGTTATGGCATGAAAAGCACATTCCTCCTGAACTCACAGTCTTCTTTTATGAAAGAAAGAAAGAAAGAAAGAAAGAAAGAAAGAAAGAAAGAAAGAAAGAAAGAAAAGAAAGAGAGAAAGAAAGAAAAAGGATTACTATAGTTCCTTTGATGATTGTGAAAAAATGCATTTTGTTGCAGAAAATTTGAATATAAAATAGATATAAAGAATAAAATAAACATCACCAACAAGAGAAAATTATTTGTTAAAATCTTGTTTTAGTGTTTTCTTCCTCTGTGAGGAGATAAATATATTTGTATATATTTGTATCTATCTTCTATCTATCCACCCACACATATGCATAATTACATGTGTTATATATATGTATATATTCATTTGATAGAATTTGACAATTTTACATTTAAAAATAAACCATGAGAATTCCCCATAATGTTAAATACTTTTCAAAACTATCATTCAATATTTTTATTATATTTCATAGTCTAGATTTTTAGCTCATTCCTGATTGTTTAATTTGGATATTTTCTATTCTTTAATACTACTATAATTTTTGAAATTAATGTCTATATTAAAACATCTCTATGCATATTTCAACATTTCCTAAAATAAGTATCATTACTAAATCAAAGAATAGAAACTTTTCAAAATAAATCTTTACTAGGGATGTTATGTTTTGCAAATATATCCAATCTTATTATTTACCTTTTAATTAATTTAATATAAAAAATTTGCATGTACATTGTAAATATATCAATTTTTCCTCTTTGGAGTTTTCCCTCTGTTTTATACTTAAAATGAACTTCCCTATTCTGAGTTTATACTTATTTTATAGTTTTATAAGTTGACTTGTTTTATAGCATTGAATTTTACACAAAATTTCTCAAAACACCTGACTATGACTTTGGTATTGGTATGAGACAGTCATGCAATTTGCCTTGCATCAAAGACCTAATGAAATTCTTCAACAGTAATGATGGACTGGATCCTTTTTCCTTTATCATTTACTAAATCCTTCTTCAATTAGGACCTCTTTTTTCTCACTGTATTCTGTCCTATTGACCTGTTGCTCTATGGAGTTATCTTCCCAATTATTAATTTTTTGTTCACCTGTACATACCTGGCTACACAAAGAATGATCTGCTGACTAACTGCATCACCATCATGAGATCTTGTTAGAAATGCAGAATCCCAGACTTCCTCAGTCAGAGTCTCTACGTTATTCACATGTACATTAACGTTGGAGAGGAACTGGTATGCAACAGTTTCTTTTAGCCATTGAGCTGAGTCTCCTTTCGCTGGATGCATACGAGGAGAGTGTCCTGAGGTCAGGAGGACTTGCTAAGCTAACTGTTCTCATTGGTTTGCCGCATTTTGAAAAAAGACACTCACAAAAAACGAGAGTGACTTTGCACATCCCTGCTCTCTTTCCAGCAAGTTCTCTTGTACTGTAAAACCACTTTTTACAATAAAACTTTGACCTCCAGGAGGCTTCTGTTCTGTTTGCCTTACTTACTGCCAACTCAAACAGAAAAGAGTAAAAGGAAATCATAATTTAAGAAATCAAAAGGGTTCCAGCCCAGGTACTTAAATTCCTAAAATGTCAGCTTTTGATGAAATGAAATAAAATGATAAAATAAAATAAAAAGTAAAATGGAAATTCCAGTCCAGTCTATGAAATCAAAGTTGCTGAGACTCTGAAGAATTTAATAATGTCATGGTGAACCATTTTATCTGCTACTCTTGAGATGTAAGCATTAAAGCAATGTAAAACTAACTAAACCCTTACAAAAAGAAGAAGAAAAGAAAAAACCCAACTCCCTTCTTGTTTTACCAACACTGCTATTATCACATAGTGTGTTCCACATGATAAGCCATTCATTAAAGCATCACCTACTGTTTTTTTCCTCCTCGGAACCAGCTAGAACATGATCTGTCTCTGCATGAAGACATTGGACCTCTGACCTTTTCTGTAGCTAATCCAGGCAAGTATAATAAACAGAGTTCACTAGGTTTCTGTAAATCTCTGATTATGTTTACTATGAAATCCAAGTGTTCATCTCAGGCAGAAAAATTAAGGTTGATTTTCAAATATTATGTACAAACTCCAGCTACTAAGCATTCCATAATGAGCACTTTGGCAATTTAGAGCAAATTAGGGCTCCCACTAGGCAAGGATGACATGCACTGCAGTCAAAGTACGATAGTGTGTCGTTAATGGAGAATATTCACCAAGAATTTAAGATAAACCGGAGAGCTCTACTCATTGTGAATTTGGAGGAAGAAATAGTACTGGTCTTCATTACTGGGACACGTGACAGTCTTAAACTCTCCCCGTCTTCAAATCTCACCTATTGAAGAAGGCTACTGAAGCACAGCCCAGTGTTGATAGGTGGTTCTTTAAGGACTTGCCAGCTGTGGGAAACCAGTTACGTTCCACACGGTCATCCTGACAGAGCAGTCCAACATATGCAACTATTGCCAGAGATTAATGCGAGGGTTGATTAAAATGAGGAATGAACTTTTATTTTCACCCAAGCACAAAATCAAATCAGAATTGCACTGATTACAGAACCAAGATGTTAGTTACTAGCTCATGATAGGCAAATTATTTGCATTATACATTTAATTACATAGCGATATGCGTATTATAGGAAAGTTTAACATAAAGAAAATATAAAAATCATTATTCCTATCACACTTACATAATCATGTTTAACTATGATCTATATCACCAGAGAATATATGCACACATATATACAGATAAATGAATAGATATGATGTCAATATATATGCCAAATAAAAGGCTATATACAGCTATAGTATTTGTGTATGTAAATACACTCTGTATGTGTGTGTGTGTGTGTGTGTGTGTGTGTGTTAATTTATTTGTGTGGGGTTAAAACATGTCTTATATCTGGAAATATGTATATGTGTATGTAAGTGCATATATATGTACATGTATATATATTCTTTGTGTCTGTGTGTGTGTATATAATTTTGGTAAGTTGTTTTTAAAGTAATACAACAGACACAAATTTCTGAGCCAAAAGATCAATATCACTCTTAGTGATATTCCATTTTATAAATTTTACTATCATTTGTTTCACTACTGTTGGATATTTAGGTTGTTTCTAAGTTTTTTTGTTATCATAAACAACATTGTAATGAAAATCATTTATATAACTGTCTGAGTATTTCCTTAAAAATAATGGAATTACTGGGTCACTAACTATGTTCTTTTCTGCCTTATGAAATATATTACTACATTATCCTCCAGAAAGTTTGTATTAATTTACTTTGCTCCTGGCAATGTATTAAAATAAACTTTCTTATCCTAAAACCAAAATGGATGTTATCATTAAAAATTGTTAATTTGATAAACCAAACCAATATATTCCTTAATAAGAAAGTTGAACTTTTTTCATGTGTTTTCTCTTACTTTTCTATTATTGTATTCATTTTGTCATTATTTGATTATAGGACTTCTTTACACCTTAAAAGGATTACCCAAGATATATTAAATGTATAATTAATATTCCATTTTGTCATTTGCCTTTCACTTTGTGGTGAGATTTTTGTTTTGTGTTGTGTTTTGGCAATTGGAAAAAATTAAATTTTATATGGTCAAATATATCAATCTATTAATTTGTGATATCATACCAACAAACAATCTTTTTACCTTATGATTCTGAAATCACCAACCTGTTTTTGTTGCTTCTTCTAAGCAGTATTTTTTGACATTTAACTCTCATGTCTATCTCAAAATAACTGTGATGCCAAGAGTAAAGTAGGGATCCCATTTTCTTTTCCCGATAGTTAATCATTATCTGACAACGACCTGTTAAATCTCCTTTTATACCACCAACGTGAAATGATTTGTCATCTCTGATACATACATATCACACACACCACGAGTTTGTTTCCCAGCTTTCTTTATTACATGGGCATCCCCTTTTTTATTCTGGAACCCGTTCTTCACCATGATAACTATTTTCATTTATGTATTTCAATTGTTTGCAGTGAGATTCCTCCACTCATCTTTTATTTTCAAAATTGAATCGCTTTTATTACATGATTATTTTTTCAAATTTAGATCTGAAATTTTTCAAGTATTTAGAACATTTTACCAGATGGACACAAATTATTTCTAACTTGAAAGGAATTGCATTAAATTAGGAAGGTTTGATATTGTGGTCTTTCTATACAAAAGAAAAGACTTGTCTTCCATTTATTTCACTTGCAGTCTCTCAATGAAAGTGCATAGTTTTCTCCATATGGGCCCTGCATCCTTGTTTAGTTTTTTCTCTAGGTACATTATATATTTATGCTAACTAAAATTATAGGGTTTCTGGCTTTGTTTTTTTTTTTTTACTTAGTATATAGGAACAATAATTTTTTGCATGTATATTTTATAATAGGTCATGCACAAAACTCTCATCTTAAGACATAACTGTTTCATAATTTATTTACTCAGATTTTCTAGTGACACTATGACAGGTGTAATTTTCAAGGGATTTATAATCAGACAGGTCAAGAATATAAGTTTTAAGATCTCATGCAACCTGAGGAGAGATCATCCAAACTAATCCGTTTCAGGTAAATTCAATCATGCCATGTTTTCTCTTCATTTAGGTTTAAACTCATCCAGCTTACGTTTTGCCCATTCCTCCATGGTAGCGCCAACATATTGAGAGAGTCGCATATGGTATCAAGTAGAGGGGCGGTCACTGGTCTGAGACATCTGTCCTCTGCTGCCTCTTTTTGCAACTCCCAGGCCCATTCATAGTTTTCACTCAAGTATTTGTGTTTTCACTTTGTCCTTAGTCATATGGTACACCTGGCAAAGCTGTGTGTGTATTCCATTATGATAAATTTGGGATGTCTTTCAGCTATAGCTCTTTCGCTCTCTTCCCCTTCTCAACCTCTCCTCCCTCAATATCTCTCTCTTTGTCTCTTCTGTCTGTCACTCTCTTTCTCTCACTTTCCACCCTTCCCTCAATTTCTGTACCTACACAGAGACATGGGGAAGTTTGCCCTATTCTCTGTGGCTTTCTGTCATCAGTTTTGCCCCCAATACCCTGTCCAGCCATTGACATTCTGCTGCCTCGTACTTTTGTGGCGTGGGACAAATCTGTAAGGCCACTGCCATCATTTATAATCGGGCATGTTTTATTTCATAATTAATGTCTTTTAATTTGTATTTAGGGAAATTTAATTTAATTGCATTGTTTTACAATTGTGAAAATGACTATAAAATAATTATTCAAATAAAATGTGAGTTTTTAAAAAGTAGTGTCTTACTACAGAGAATTAAAGGACTATGTTCTGAAAGACTAGTAGCCATATTTTGTTCAACTACCAAAAATCCATTTGCCAGTATTTTATGTAGACTATAATAGCGTTATAAACTGTTTTTTTTTTCTTTTGGCAGTAAAAACAAGATCTTATGGGTAAGAAGAGCACTACCATCTCGTTACTTTTTTTGTAAAAGTGAATGATCTTTTCATTTGTAAATCCAATTACTATGGTTATTAATAACCATGTGAACATTTTAATAAACTATAATAGTGACAATAGATGAATCCCTATTCTGAAGTACCTGGGTCCATAAACACTGCTCCATGCCTTCTATACATTAACTTAATATTTATTGCAATTGCTTTCATTGCTTCATAGTAAGTCATTGTCCCCTGTCTTGAGATTTTCCCTCTAATCGAGCACAGGCTATAGAGCCAGACCGGGCAGGTTCAAATCCCAACTCTGTCACTCTGCCACTCTGTGATCTCAAAGAAGTTATTTCACCTCTCTTCGTCTCAGTTTCCCCTTTTTTAAAATGCAAATAATAGTTTCAAATTCTTATGCTTGAATGAGGGTTAAATTAGTTAATACATGTGAAGTACTTACTGGTACTCAAGAAATGTTAGCTATTAGCAATACAATTCTATAACTGAAAGTATAACTACAATAATTATGCAAATTGCTGTTATGAGCATATCATTATATGTATTAATATTGCTGCTAATTCAAAAATTTTGTCATACTATAGGTTCAATTATTTCTCCCATGTGATGAAATACGTACTGATCCTTTCTCTTGTAATTCACTTTAATTCTGTGAGATAGATGTTAATCACGGCACACAGAAGTCACAACAGGACCCAGCTGTGTGCCAGGAACGTGAAGAATTTTTAAATAGAGCTTTACAGTTTACAACGCACTTTCAGATCCTTGCAGCCATTTACCTATATATTCCCACTAGAAAATGTTGCAATAAAATGCTTCATGAGTGTGTTCATTTAAAGTGAAAATGTACTTGAGACTTTGGGGCTTGAGAATTGCCTTTTATTTATTGGTCCAATAAAAAATATCATATTATCTACTTCATCTACTTTTTCCGCAAGGTGCAATATTGTTATGAATATATTCTGCATGCATTTATGGATTTTATCTTTATCAAATTCAACTTAAATAGCAATTTAATCCAAGAAATCTGGTTCAAATGGGGAAAAAATAACGTGATCATTTTATATTTCTAAAAATCTGCTTTATTTTATTTAGAGATGGTATAGTGGCAGTTTTTAAATCTATGCTATGTGTTTGAGACTCTTCTGTCTAGATTTTGATACAGGTGCTTTAAAAAATTTATTTTCCTAAGATGTTCTCTTTGTTTATATCTCACCATTTCTAATAGGTCCTCATTTCTCAAGTCAGAATGATCCTTTCCCTTACTGCCGAGTGCTGATCTAATTTCAACTTTGTGTTTTAGTCCTTTTAGTCAATACAAATAGTCTTACATTAAATAATCTGGATTAACATCCTGCTTTCTGCTTCAGGAATAACTCTACTGATATGATTAAAATACTGAGTCAATCTTTTGAGGGGGATGCCGATTACAATTGATACATGAAAATTTTGCTCTTATCTCTCTCCAGCTGAAGAAGTTTTAATGTGGCAACATGAGATGTAAAGTCAAGTTTTGTCAAAGGCAATCAGGACTCCATGAAGGGTGGAGTTTCAAATTTATGCCAATAGGTGCCAGTCAGAGAACTTAAATGAGTGGCGTCAACACAGTATAGGACCAACCCGGAAGGAGGAAGAGTTCAGGAATCGAAAGAATGGATACCTCATTGAAAGCACAGCTGCTATGAAACCCACTTACTTGCTGTCAAGTAAAAATGTGTGTTCACTGTTGCCAGCTCTTAAGACTTTTTTTTCCCTGGAAACTTAGATTTTTTTTAATAATGTGAAATCTTTCCATTTTTAAATGTTTGTAATCATTTCAATATTTTTTGAAACACTACAGTTAACAAATGCCCCATTGCTGTGGTCATATCTGGCACACAGGCATCTAGTCAATAAATTTGTTTGGAGACAATCTCATTTATAAGATCGAGTCACAGCATAGGGTCTAGCAAAAGTTCCACGTGTTTGTAATTGAAAAGCTCTCTGCTTACAGGTTCTCCACCCCTTACATCAAATAACGTCAAATTCTCTGAGGATATCACACAGGAAAATAAACGTATTTTAAAAACTGCTTGTGTCTATGATTTCAAACTTAAATATTTTCTTCTATTGACTCCCTCTTCGCATAATTTCCTAATGAGAACTGGCCCCTTTAAAGATTTCACTTGTTATATTTGTCTCTTCTTTTCCATATTAAATGCTTCACTGAGTTGCAAAAAGAAAGCATTTTTCCTTCCTTCCTGCTTTACCTCTTACTATTTTCAAGATGTATGCCACATCAAAGATGAATTAAAAGACTTTAGGTTGAAAATGCGACATGCCAGACCCATAATCAAGGACTACACTCAGATATATGTCAGCCATAGTGAGAAGTGCCCAAACAACCAGACTATAGGTTCAAAATTACAGTTGGTCACCTCTCTTTCAACCGGCACACAAAAGTTTAGCCTGCAATTACCACACATAACGTCCTATTGATGAGTCTGGTAACAGAAGCCATACAGGCAGACTGGATGCTTTTCAGATTATATTTTTTTTCAACCTTGCAGTCCTAGAGCCCTGAATGAATTTGTTTGGGCAATTTAGCTCATTTGTCCCCTCCTCTTTTCCTATCAATTCTCCAGCTTTGGAAAACATCCTTTTACTTTCTCTGTACCTCCCTTCTCTGGCTTTCTTTCATGTTTAGATTTTACTTAGGATATTTCTTTGTCTGGAGTAACATAATTTCTTTCAAAGCTTAAATTCTGCCTTCTTTGAGAAAAGTTCAGTATGTTGTTGGCTCACTGCTTCGTTTACCATTAAAAAAAAAAAAGACTGTTATCGTGGGAACATTCCAATCATTAGTACTCTTACCAGATTTTCCATAGTTATTCAATATCTTAAGCTTAAAATTATTCATTTCCCTTCTGAGTGCATTTTTTGGACTAAAGTAAAAGATTTGATATAAATATTTACTTTCCCATTAAATTAGCAATCATTTATAAACAAAGTAAAGCCAATGCATACCTACATTTCCATTTCTTACAACGCAACTAGTATTTCAGATTTTTTTCTCCTTTCAGACAATTAATAATGCTTCACATTTGTCTGGTACTTTCAAAGACAGCCATACCCATGTCCTTACTTATAGTCCCCAACTATTGTTGGTAGAACAAGAAATCCTCACCACCACTTTTCTGAAGGGAAGCTGAGGAGCAGTGGATGGACGCTGTAGTAACAGAGACTGTGAATGTTCCAGGTGAACAATCAGCCACACACATACTCAAGGACAAGATACTTGGATGTTAAAACAACCTCAGAAAATTTCACACGTCCGGCTGAATGAGGGCATTTACACGGCAACTTACAGTGGTAACAGCTGCAAGAATGCTGGGTTCCCAAGCCAGAGACATGGTTCTCCACTAACTTTTCAGGTCTGCTTTAGTTTCTTCTAGAATTGACGTGCTCCCCCTTTAGCCTCTGCGACACCATGGCACAATCCTCCCAAAACAGAACTGCCATATGTTTACCTTATATCTCATACTTCTTTTTTTGGATTAAGACCTGTATCTACCATATTAAATTCGAACTCTTCCATTGTCTACCAAAGATACAGGACATTTGCACCACCATATGTTCCCATTTCAGATTGTTTATTCATGTACTCATTCATAAAACTTCCTACTGATAACTGTAAGCCAGAAATTATTTGAGTAACAGGAATGGAAAATATAAATAATAACCATCCCATAACTGTCAAAATTACCACTTCTAGGGATTTAGACATGTCAATAATATGTTACGATACAAAGTGAGTCTCCTAAAAAATATTAACTGGTTGCAAAGGGAATAAAAGAAGGAGAATTATCTGTGTCTTGAAATAAAATGAGAAAAGTTTTACAAAGCAGTGAATTTTCTTTGGGTTTCCCAGGATGAAAAGGGACTAAAAGCATGAGAAAAAGACATTTCTAGGAAAGAGAACAATGGGGCAAAAGACTCTGTTCGAAAGAACAGGCCATAACCAGGTATTAATGAGAATGGCCTAAGGTATAGGAAAATGAAGTGTAAGCTGAAGTTGGAGTTTAATGCTGAGACATTTATGTTTTCTCCTAAGGACAATGGGTAGCCTGTGAAGGCTACCAAGAAAAGGGGGGAATGAACCATTCTGTACTAGGTCATACAGCAAAGAGGCAGCAAAGAAGATAGAGAAGAAGAGGAAAAAGCATCCAAGGACACCAGTTCGGGAAGATGTTGCAAGAAATTACCCCAGTCCTTACCAGCTTGATTTCCAAGGTCTGTCAGTGGAATAATTCCCTTGTTTCCAATCCCAATTCCCTTGCCCCACTTGCTGCTTTTTGTACTCTCTGGCAAAAACCACAATGGTGGGTCAATTTAACTCACTTCCTGCTCTATTCCTGCCCATGGTTGGATAAAAAACACAAACCACTCCTGCAACTTGTTCTTGCTTTAAATTCATAAACAAAAACCTTAATATTGTCAGACAAACATGCTATGTTTTTCTCATCTCACTTTGCTAGATTACTGCATCCATTTCTCCACCCCATCTCAATCCTACATTCAACTACATTACCAGGCTTCCCACTCCACTGAGAAACATGAAGTGGTAAAAAGAAAATTTTCTCAAACTCCAAAATACTACATCTACCCACCTACCAGCAACGGAACCACATAGTTCCATTATTAATAATATGTGTGTGATGGATGTCACGTGTGGATACATAGAGCAACATAGATAGAGACATAGGCTTAGCTATAGATATAACAGTGTTTCTATCTGAAGTCAACCCCTCCATCCATACACCAGACCCAATCTTCTCTCACCCAATATACCACACCATCAATTCTCTCTTACAGGCATCAGTTTTGCCTCTCTACATACTTCCACCATTACACAAACCGGCTGTATTTATTCCGTCTTAATCTCTTTCTAAACCCTACTTCCCTTTCCAGTTACTACTCCAGTTACTACCTCGCTACCCTTTACGGGAAATTTTCTCTTAAGTGTTGTTGAAATTTGCTTCCACCAGTTGTCCTACTCCCATTCTCTCTGAAGCCCACTTGAATAAGGTATTTTATTAGAAACACCATACACACTGTTTTGTCAAGTTCATAGATCATCTCCACATTGCTGTGTCCAATGCCTAGTACTCAGTTTCTGTCATGCTTCATCTAGAAGTTCTTTCTTCACTTGGTGGCTTCCAAGATGCCACACTCCCTTGATTTTCCTCCTCCTTCACTGTTTCCTTCTTCTCGGACTCTCATGATTTTCTCTTCTCCTCGACTTCAGAATGCGGGATGCTGTAGGACTTGTTCATAGTTATCTGTTCTCCTTGTGACCTATACTCACTCCCTTGAAGGTCTCCTTCAGGTTCATGGCTTTAACTATCATCTATAGGCCAATGACTCTCAAGTGTTCCTCCTGAAATTGAGATTCTATGTTTCAGAGACTTAATTTCAGCCTTTTACACCTACAGATGTCCATGTAAATAAAAGTTGGGGGTAGTTTGAAATGACTATAAACTCAAATGCCTACTAAATATTCTCAATACATAACAAGTAATTCCTAGTACACCAAATTTTCACACCAAAGTCGTTATCCTATGTTTTTCTCTCCTCCAGATTCCAGCTACAAAGGAGAGAAGAGGTAGGAAAAAGAAAGGGTTAAATTTCCAAGGGGAGAAAACAACTTCTTTCATATGATGCACTATTTTCCCCATTCCTGAAAGACTTGCACAGGAAATGGAGTTCGAGCTCTGCACAAACCAACTTAGAAAAAAAGAACTATTCTCACAAGATACTTAGCTGCTGACAATCAAAAAGGAAAAAAAAAAAAGAATTAATTGAATGGTCGAGAATTCTTTGGTGCAACATACATAAAGCATGATAAATTTGCATACTTGCTATTTGAAAAGGCTAGATAATAACATTTTCTAAGAAAATAAATGAAGAAGAAAAAGCCTTTTTAACCCTACGGCTGCATATACTTATATAATCTTCAAACTGCAAATCAACTATGAATTACTCATTATTTCAGTATCTATATATTCCAGCAGATTTTTTCTATGGCCCAAATTTCTTTTTCATACAGTTGAAGTTCAACTGTATTTGTATTTCATACAGTTTTGCTGTCCACATGGATACCCATTGAAAAGTGATGACTATTTAGAAATTAAAAGGAAAATTTTTTCCTAATTTGGCTGACCAAGTTAACAGATGTCTCATATAAGACTTTTTATACTAATTTGTCCTGATGTTAGCAACATTTCAAGTTAAAGACAAAATTATGTTCTGCCACCTCTCAGCATGACAAAGCTGCTAATCCCTTTTTACTCACTTTCTGCATTTGAAATTATTTAGATCTCCATCACCTTCTCTGTTTCCTTATTAAGAAATGTCTGATCTGTTGTCAATTTTAACTAATTCAATATTGTTGACTTGATCTACACTTTAATAGATAAGAGTCAAACAATACATAACTTAAGCTGTTGATCTTAGTATTGTGTAATTTCTAATAAATTAACTGTGGGTATGTATATGAAGAGAGATGGAGGCTTCTAGATTATTTAAGTGTTGTCTTCTGAGTTTGTAGATAATAAAACCTAATAAGGTCTTTTTGTCCCTCCTTTTATCCTCATTTTCTGTCACCTTTTGTTAATTTCAGTTATACAACTAATCAAAGAAAACAATGTATGTAATAAAGTTACCATTTCCATGGGGCTATTTACTAGCGGCTGATAAAAAAGCTTCACAATAGGAAAGAGGTGAGAGTTCCTAAATGAAATGTTTGGACTGGAAGACATTTTAAGTACATACACTTAAAAATTTCTGTTCAGAATTATCCGTTAAAATTTCTGTTCAGAAGTCTTCTGCCTCTCTTGAATTTAGGTCTGCTCTGTGCTTTCATAGAATTCCCTCATTCCCTTAAGGTCTCATTTCAACAATAACGAACCAAGAGATAAAGTGTTAAATACTTGATCAACCAAGTGTTTTAATTTAGGCACAGTGCCAGGTTACCAATTTCTTACTCTTATCCCCACTTAATTGACAGATGGAGCCGCAATGGACTAGTTGATCCAATCTCAATTAAATATTATTTGAGGTAGGACAGGCACCATCATTTCCATGTTCTCAATAAAGCAAGCCAATAATGTAAGAAATTATTGTGGCCTAATCCTACCAAAAAATCACTGCAGCCTTCAACTCTGGAACTCAAAGAGCACCTATTCATCTGTACTATAAAATAGTTCATTAGCCTTTTGGAAGGCTACCTACGATTTTCAGAAGTTCTGAACAAGAAAAAGACAAAACAAAGAACAGAACAAACACTAGATGATTAGTAAATGAAAACAAACCCATAAAGCAATATCCTCAGTGTCAGGAAGGAAAGATGCAAGCAAATCCTAGGAGATGCTGCTGCAAATCTGTCCATATCAAGCCCCTATGTTGAGATGTTCTTAGTACAGACGCCAATGGGGTTCCATGCTGGCTAGCATAAGGCTTACCACAGAATCAAGCTTTGACCTCAAGAATTTTTATCAGAACCTCCTTATGGAAGAGAAAATTAAACTTACTAAGATTATGAAAGATTAAGGGGCTGACCAAGATGATAGGGAATGAGGCATAGTTACCAGGAGGGCCTCTGGAATTGGACTGCTGGGTTAAGATCCTGGGTCCTCATTCAATAGCTGTGTAACTTCAGGAAGTTTCCACATACACAAAATTGGAATGACAATAGTAAAATATATATCAAGTTTTCCTGAGGATTAAATGAGATCTAGTTTATAAAGCATGTATCACAGTGCCTGGCATACACTACGCTATCAATAAATATTGCTGATATCATTATTATTGAGTCAAGACTAAACAAATATTTGAGTTTCAACTCTATGTCAATCAGCTCTACCCTTTAATCATGGGTACAGAATGTTAAATAAGACTCTGTTCTGACCTCAAAAAAAGACAAGTAAACAGACAATTATAAGGCAACAAGTTAATTGCTATGTTAGAGGTTAGCACAGACTCTTCTGGGAACAGAAGGGTATAGGGAATTTTTTCTGGATAAAATGAAAACGATGCCCCAAACACAGTATTAGATTTTGTGGATAGACATCAAAAATATGGCTCTGCCCCTTGAGGACATGGTGGAGCCTAGGTCAGCTCAAACCTCAACTCAGGCCTTCTGGTTCCAAGGTCACTGGTGTTTGGTGAAAATATGCTTAAATCACACTCAATTGTCTTCAATTCTCTCGTCCATTCCTTTTGTCTAAATTCTTTAATAGCCATAAAACAGTATCCTATGGAGAAAAAAAAATCAAAATAAGTAATTAAAGTAAAAGTAGTTATTCGAACTCCTCATTTTTCAATAGGATCTCCTTTATGTACACGTAAATAATAGTTAAAATGTGGACCCAATAACGTCTGGAAGGAAATTCCAGGCATATACTTTACTCTCTGGCTCTAAAATTATTCTCTCTATATTTCTGATATCATTAATATATTAACCATAATTAAATTCTTACGGGTGTAAAGTAGGTTTTTACACCTTAGTCCCTTTCAAAACTATATTTGATGAGTAATGTGAAAAATATATCCCCCCAACACCTGCTGAGTTCCAAATATAAAATAAGACCGGTAGTAGCAATTTTAGATTAGCATTCAACAATTACCTTACATTTATTAGTTCTTTTAAATGTTTTATTGGAATTGAAACAACCAATATTTGCTCATGTTTCATTAAATCCCATTTTCAATGTTCGGCTCAAACCTAGTGATAAAAGAGGGTCCTTTGAGCTTAGTGGTAATATCATCTAAGCCTGAAAATAACAGAAAAGACTTCAGAGTCAACATCTCTTTGGTCTAAGGTAACAAGAATACCTGAATAATTACTCAAAATTATAATACTAATAAAACATGAATAAAGAACCACTTACAGTTCATCCAGTATGAATTATTTTAAGCATGTCTAATAAAAGAAAGCTTTAAAAGAGCATTAGCAGAATTTATTTAATTGCAATGTGTGCAGGGCAGTGTTATATTATGTACCTGTGGCTTTTCAGAATCACACACGGTCTTGTACTTAATGTGTATAATCAAACAAGAAAATAATAAAACGGGAAACTATTCTTCAATGGGAAATTTTTGCCCACTGAGCTGTCAATTGTGGATGGATTCATGATTGATCAGAATAATACACAATGGCACGGTGTAATTCTTTAGTGTGATGTTGTAAAATGGAGTATTGCTTCTGTTATTTTATCCAGTTTGCTTTTATATGACAGGGTTTATTGTGCGTTATGTTGTAGCTCATTCCTCTGTTCACAATGCCTACTGATGTGTAATTATGACTTGTCTGAACTGTAAGAAGGAGCAGTAAGTGAAAGGAAATCTGCAAGCACGCTTGATTTATGAGTCCTGATACTATATTACAGTCCTAATCTGCCAGCTTAACTTCGCTTCAGGCTAACTTACTGTATAACATGCTTACGATTAGCACTGTAGCAAGTTGTGGAAGATTTACTCTGAAAAAGCTACTAGACTTTTTTTTTTTTTTAATGATTTAGTCATTATTACAGTTACAGGTAAGGCAATAAATTATTTCTTTTATAAAGACTTCATGTCAAGGAATGACCATTATAAAGGCATTTTTATGTGGTAACAAAAAGCAGCGTGTGGAATGTTTTCTCCATGCTAAATATCATAATGTTTTTGGTTATGTTTTATGATGAAACCAGCCATAATCCTCTTCCTCTTCTTCTTCTTCCTTTTTTTTTCCCCCCCGTATACTATAGCTTTTGCCTGGTGTTACAAATGCACTAGGAGAATATCTATTTTGATCCAGGACATCTGATTTTTTGCAAGAGTAGCCAAAAATAGAAATTACTATGGATGAGCAAATGAAAGCAAACCCATAAAGCAATGACCTCAGTGTCAGCAAGGAAAGATGTAAGCAAATTTGCCTTTTTAATCACCATTCACAAAGACAGATACAGCTGGAGTTAAGCATCACAGTAGCATTATTGAATCCTAGCATATTCAATTCACATGCTTTTAGAAAATTAAAGTTATAAATTACCCTTTGTTTCCTCAGATCCAATCTAAATCACCAATAAGAAAAATCGTCTGCTCCAAAGCTTACTTGTGACCAGGTTTTGCTAAATGTCTAGGAGGAAAAAAAAAACTTGAAAAATCATCTGTAGCTCATAATTTGGTATGAAATAAACAGCTTTGTGCATAAGGACATGCAAGCGTCTCTGAGTCACTACAGAAATATCCTTAAACAATATCAATGAGATGGAGATTCCAGATTTTTTAAAAAATCCTATCGTTTATAGCATCTTAGTTTTTCAAGTGGCTGTTTGTTCAGATTGAATTCTATTTCCCTATCTGCTATTTCTCCTGAATATTGCTTCTATAATCAGCCAAACATTGGTTTTGGGATCCAATGAACTGAAATATAAATTATTAACTGATTACTTCATGATAAAAAACAAAGTTCCAGAACAGTAACATAGAACTAAGCTCATGGTGGACAACAGAAGCTGTGACTGTGAACACAAGTAGCCTCACGCTTATACAACTTTGGAAAAGTTCGTCAGAACAATGATCTTTTATAATGAACAATACACCCCATTACATTCTGGAATTGCAAGAAATGCTTTTGCAATATTTTTGGTCATTCCATGCTGAATAATTAGTTCATTTTCTATTTCTCGGCACAAAAAGTCAGTCTAATTTTAGGCTTCTTGAGGTGAATTCATGCTAAGAACCCTTTAACTTCTCTAGTATCATTTAGTAAATGTATAACTGACGAGGGGGATTTTTCTCATTGGGGCATCATTGCACATAGTGTCTGCCAGAATGTGCAGATGATATTTACCGAACTAAAGGTCTACATTGTGGGAGATAGCCTCAGATATGCACTTCCTTTACCAATCATCAAATTAAACCTGATTCTTAGCCTTCTGAACGGATTATAGTTAGAAATCAGAATGGTTTATATGCGCCATGGATTCAAGTCGACTTCTTTTAATTTGGTACTTGTGAACTGTTTCTTTAATGGTTTAACTATCAATGGAAAATGAGGGATGGAACTGCATACCATTAGAGTGAGCCCATAAACCATGTACTGTTCTCGCTACACCAAATATTTCAAGGCTGGCACAGCTCACACTCAGAATAGACAACAACAAATCTCCTCTATGCAACCATCCTAATCAGTAAGAACATCATTCTCTTGAATGGATGGGTCCAAAAGCACAGTTATCAGTTATTCTGATGATAAAATCATGAACTAAAAATAGAAGTAAAAGTGTTCTGGGTAGGAACCGTTGGTTAGCATATTTTTAATGACAATTTCTCCTCTCTTACACCCAGAGTGGCTACATAGAGATAGTCTCAAGTGACCATATATTTGACTACAACTCAAGGCATACCTTATTAATTGACTTGAAATGGTGATATATTTAGGACTCTGAAACCATCGATATTTCCCTGCCTTTCATGCACTAAAATGTCCAATTGTAGTCTCTGTACAAGCTTGGGTCTGATTCTCTAGTCTTCACTCAGGCAAACTTGCCATTGGAATCAATGCTTAACACAATTAGGTTGTCGTTATACTGTTCAGGAGGCTTTCCTTGGTGAAAATTCATACAATGTGCACATTTGCAATAATCCTTATACCAATAGGCAAAACAACAACCACCACCACAACAACAACTTCATGAGGTAAAAACTTTAATATTTGCCCTGAGTTTTTCTTCCAGAAGATAATTAAAATATTCCTTGGTTTTCTTTTGGCCAGATTTCTAAATAGACAAATTTGAAGTATCAAGAAGCCTAACAGGCAGCAACACATTCTCTGGTTGATAATGACATTATACAGGAATAAATGAATCGCCAACCTTAGCAAAGTCATCTTACCCAGCTGCTAGATTAGCAAGCATTGCTATTTTCTCTCCAAAAGAGCCTTGAATCAGATGTTAGAAAATCTGGGTTCAGTTCCCTTCTCTATTACATATTTCTGAATTTTTGACATAAGCCGTTCCATATGTATCTATCTTTTAAAAGGTCTTAATAATTGCCTTAAATAGTGGATTTTCTGAAAATTAAAAAGAAAAAAAGAAGTGGGAGAATTTTATAAACCGAGACCCATATAATGTGTGTGTCTGTGTCACCGTCACCAACACGATCATTGCCGCAACACTGACTCATTTTATCATCTCGTTGGGTTTTCCATTACAAATTGCTCCCCTTATATAATTGCCATCACAGCAGCCACCCGGTTGCCCAAACCCTAACCAAATCCATCGTTGGTCACAGCTCGTACATAGTAATCTTGCTTACAGGCTTCAGGGCCTCCCACTACACTCCCAAAGTGCATTTCCTCTCCAAAATGCCTCATTTTTGTTTCTTGTTCCTTTATGGAAACAAGCTAACACCTGGAAAAGTCTCTTCCCCAATATTCTTACTCAACTCCTTCAGAGAGGAATTTAAAATCAACATCCTTTGAGAAATCTTTCCCAATTAATAGAGATTTGTTAGGCCATTTGCATCATCCCGTGCCGCCTAATCAAGTCTAAGCCCTGTGTATAAACAACGATAGCAGAGCAGCTTATAAATCCAATATTATTTATGTTTCTTCTTACTCAATTTGTTATTTGATGTGTATTATAGTCACGCCTGCATTTTTGCTAAGTCTCGAAGACTAAATAAAGAACTAAGACTAACCACGCTCAGGGAGCTGGTCATATTACACTGGAGCTCTGCGTTTCCAGTAGATGCTGGTTTTCCTTTTCCTGGTAATTACTTGATGAAAAGACACACTTACTAGAAAATAATGAGATAACCAACATGTATTGACCATTTACTTGAATGACCTCTACAAATAAAAAAAAAGTTCTTGATATCAGAAACCTACAATTTAAGCAACAAGTTGTACAGGTGAAAATCTTTATAAAATTATATGCCGTAGACTTTCAAATTTTATTTTTCAATAACCATTGAAAGTAACATATTACAAACTGAAGACGTAAGTTTTGGCAACACAAAGTAAAAGTCAAGCTACTCTAGGATGATGAATACAATAAAATAAATCTAGTCACATTCAAAGCAAACACTCTGCCATAATGGTATACGTGTACCGTTCTATACAGAAGTAAGAGAATCATGGCTTTACACTAAGGAAACATATAGTATTTACGGTGAAACATGTATTTGTCATATTGTCTTTATTAAGGATGGTGATCTTTAGCATCTGTGTCTATTTGAGAATAATACTGTGCTAAGTACTGACCTTAGTGGCTTGCAACACAATAGGCATTCATTATCTGTCATTCAGGTTCTCTGTACCTGCTCCTGGGAAAGGCTCTCTGCACCTATATCTATGCATCTGAACATCTCACCTGTGTCCTCAGCTCCCCTGCTGTTAAGAAAAAAAAAGGATATGCCCCCTCTTATTTGACGGGGGTATGTTCCAAGACCCCCAGGAGATGCCTGAAACCTCATATAGTGCCAAATCCCTAGATATACTATGTTTTTCACATACATACATATAAATGATAAAGTGCAACTTATAAATTAGGCACAGAAGAGGTTAATGTCCATAACTAATAATAAAATATAACCATCATAACAATATACTGAATAAAAGTTGTGTGAATGTGGTTTCTGTCTCTCAAAATATCTTATTGTATTATATTCACTCTTCTTATGATGATGATGTAAGATAATAAAATACCCACATGATGGGGTGAAGTGAGGTGAGTGACACAAGCATTGTGACATAGCATTAGGCTACTATTGACTTGTGACAACATATCAGAAGGAGGATCATCTGCTTCCGGGCCACAGTCAACCATGACAACTGAGACAGTGGAAAGCAAAACAGCGACTAGAGGGACTACAGTATAGTCCTAAAAGGAAAGGGGAAAAAAAAAAAAGAGAGAGACTTTTGCAGTATCATTTTTTTTCTTTTTTTTTTTACTTTTTACTCCCCAAATAACTATGTCCTTCTTCTGGTCATCACTTTATGACCAAAGTGGGAGAAAAATCTTTGCTAGATGGTGTGTATGTCTGCACACATGCATGTGTGTGTGTGTTTGCGTGTAACAAAAATTCTTTGAAGATAGGAACTGAGTCTTACTCAGTTATAAATCCACAAGGCCAGGGGTGCCCGGGTGGCTCAGTAGTTAAGCAATAAACTCTTCATAATTTTCTTTCTATTCTATATTACGTGAAATCTGTTCCACACTAACAGTGTAAGAAATCAATGATTGACAGAACTTTTACCAGTTCCGTGCTAGTGGTGTTAAATGCTTCCTGGCTTTTCTGTATACAGGAAAACTTCAACATGAAAATTCCTACAAAATATCTTCCATTTTCTCATTTTAATTTCTTTATGGAAACTTATGAATCAAAAAACTCTTCCAAAAAGATTTAGAGTGAACTAAAAATCCGTATGTCTTAAAAAATAATATGCCTATCCACTTATAGATATATGGATATGGATTTATGTGCGATGGTTATGTGAAAACTGTAATTTAATTACACATCTTTTATCATATGTCTCAGCATTATCTTTAACCAAGAAGGGCATGTTTTTCAATAGCATCTCTTTGGTCTATTGGTTTCAATAATAAGCATGCTGAAAGAATCTTTATATGTTATGCCATCCAAAATCTTCCCAAAGTCTCCCTTGATCAAAATATAATGCTGCTTAAATATGTTAGGCAACATGTATTCTACCTATTTGCATTTTGTCAAATGAACTGGATCATTCCAATATGGTATCACATGTGCATGGAAGCCTGTAGCATTTTATAACAGGTGTTGAGGAAATGTACTTGACAGAGATATTGACAGTAAGGTCATCTGTAAGCATAAACACTGAAAATATCAAGAAAAGTATATATTCATTAGTGACACAAGAGGGGAAAAAAAGTAATATATAGTAGGAATCAGCTATGGTTTCTCCCAAAACAAAAACAACAACAAAACACACACACATACACAAATATATATACGTGTATATATTTGTTTGTTTTTAAAAACATTTATTTTGACTCACAATGCCATCTCTCTGTCTCTGTCTCTGTATCTCTCTTCTTCTTTTCAAATACCGAGAGAGAAGTCTGGGACAGAAGGAGGTCATTATATGGCAAAAAGTAAAGCCTACGAAGACAAAGGAAATACATGAAGCAATATAAAAAATTGTTTTCTTAACATTGTCATCACCCACTCACCTCCATGAGAACATTTAGAACATTCTGCGGAACATTTTGGTTATTGATAAATCTCTCCCTCACTGGATAATATACTCCCTCTAATTTATTTCTGAATTCTTCAAAGACCTAAAATAATGCCATTGAACATAGTATGTGTTCAATAAATATATTTTCCAGCTGAATCCTAAATTGTAATTCTGTTTAGTTTCTCAAGAACACTGATTGCCTAATGTTTTATTGATAACTAACTAAAGATAGGTTAGGAGGAAAGATTTTAATTGTGACAATTGCATGACAGTTAACCTACAAATCAGTATGACAGTTGTATTCCAGCATTTACAATCTAAAACTTTCGCCTTTCTATAAGATTTCAATTATATAGTCATAAAATGCAAACGAAAAGTTCGTGAGATTAAAAAAAAAAAACCTTAGCTCTATTGTGTACACATAAATTTTAAAATATAGTTGCAAAGTATAACAGCACACTGTCATAAAATAATTATACATATGTATCTATAAAAGTCTTTTCCATTGTTCTAAATAAACTTTAGAAATGTTTCCAATTCTCAGTGAGGCAAGCATTCCAATTTTCTGCAATATTAGCAGGGGTAACTAATGATGGCTAATTTTCGCCTGTAGTATTTCCTTCAATCTGCTTGTACATTTCCAGCTTCTCTGGCAGCAGCAGCATTTGTAAATTTTCTGGTCACTAAGCACTCAAGTACAATTGTAAGTGATCAGTTTGCAACTGGCCAACAAGGAGAAAATATAGAAAAAAGAATGTTTGTATATATTTATAAATAAATGTCCATAAAAATCTTGGAAGCTCTACGTGCACAACATTTTTCTGTCTACCACATTATTTTATTTTAAAAGCTAAATAAGAGAGAATATATTTCTTTAGGTTGGGAGGATAAAACCATACATTTTGAATGAGCTTTATTATATTCTGTGTTTGAGAAATGTTGTGCTTTCAATGATTACCCTATTTCCATTTATATTTATTTATTTTTAATACAAAGTGCTACTTATATTACAGTAATATACAGAATGGCATCTTCTCATTACCTGCTTTACAAGTCAAATATTTCACATAATACACATCAGAGATTAAAATAATCTTTCCAAAACCTGATATTTTTATAATACATTTATCCAACAGCAGAGATGATAGTAAAGTGCAATTTTAATGAGAATATGTCCAACATTTAGAAATTCAAGAAATTAAATGTTTACACAGAGAGTATTTAGAAAAAGTAAAACTGTGCCATATTTTTAACTCAAGGAAAGCTGATACCGAACCAGTTTAATCATCACAGAGTCAGACCTAATTAAATCATTGCCCAGTAACTTTCACAGTACCTTCTGGTTAGGCCACATGGGAAAAGCTCAGCTCCACCGAGAGACCCATGTCACAGGACGCCCGCAGGCACCCTTTCACAGAAACGAGCCTCTGCTGCCCTGAGAACGGCCATCCTCGTTCCACGCCCTGCAGACCCGGCGCTGAAGGAAGTCGATTCATCGTTGCAGAAAGCATGGGGACTCTGGTACCTCAAAGTCCAGTGTACCCTAGGACAGTCGCGGAGACCATGCTGTGAGTGAAGGAGTGAAGGAGAGGTGTTCAGTTTCCAGATAATTCACAGATAAGCTTCTCTTCAAACTCCTTAACGCTTTTCAAATATGACATTTTGTATATATACTTAAACTGTCCGTCTTTGTCACCGGCCTTTGAATTTTGTGCAACGGATAAGTCCTCGAGGGTCCATTATTTGTCTGAGAGGAACTCTAAACGCATTGGGCTTTGGTGCAACCGAGATGCCAAATTAGCTTTAAAAATATCTTACGTTATGGCTTAATTTCGTGTTTTCATCGAAGCCCAATCATGTTGGCGGCCATTCAACAGGCTACAGAAATCTGATAGCTGATGAACACAGGGATATTACAAGTGAAGGAAAACTTGCCAACCAAAGGGAAGCACAGCGGTTATTTTTACCGAAGCAGAATGCGAACGTCCCCTTTAGCCTCCTATCCATAAAAAGCGCATATCCTGATCCAAAAACTCTTTCCGTTTGTTTGAAGGAATTCTGTCCTAGTGCATATTTTTGGGATATTATAAATGATCATCCTAGTGTAACAGAGCCAAAAGCAGAGCCGCAGAGAGCATAGAATGCCCTTGGCGCTCTCTAGAAAGAGGATCGCCTCCGGGCAGCACAGGGAGCGCTCCGGGAGCACAAGCTGGCCAGCAGAAGGTGTCTTAAGAAGAACCTACGCCTTCTCGACTCAAGGGCTGCCCTGCTCCAGCGCCTGGCAGGTGGAGAGCAGTTTAACCCTCAGTTGCGCCTTCTTTCTGGAGATCTTTCTGCCACACAAACTCTGCACCCCCTTAAAAGGTGGCCCTAGATGAAAATAAGAATAGCTTTGCAACTGCTTGCTCATTGCTGCCTTCTAAGTAAGACTCCTTGCCGTGCTCAATTCTGGGACCTGAATCAAAATCCTAGAGGAGAACATAGACAGCAACCTCTACGACATCGGCCAAAGCAACCTTTTTCATGACACATCTCCAAAGGCAAGAGAAACAAAAGTAAAATGAACTTATGGGACTTCATCAAGATAAAAAGCTTCTGCACAGCCAAGGAAACAGTCAAAAAAACTAAGAGGCAGCCCACGGAATGGGAGAATATATTTGCAAAGGACACTACAGATAAAGGACTGGTATCCAAGATCTACAAAGAACTTCTCAAACTCAATACACGAGAAACAAATAAATCAAAAAATGGGCAGAAGATATGAACAGACACTTTTCCAATGAAGACATACAAATGGCTAACAGACACATGAAAAAATGCTCAAAATCACTAGCCATCAAGGAAATTCAAATCAAAACCACACTGAGATACCACCTTATGCCAGTTAGAACGGCAAAAATAGACAAGGCAAGAAACAACAATTGTTGGAGAGGATGTGGAGAAAGGGGATCCCTCCTACATTGTTGGTGGGAATGCAAGTTGGTACAGCCACTCTGGAAAACAGTGTGGAGGTCCCTTAAAAAGTTAAAAATTGAGCTACCATATGATCCAGCCATTGCAATACTGGGTATTTACCCCAAAGATACAGACGTAGTGAAGAGAAGGGCCATATGCAACCCAATGTTCATAGCTGCATTGTCCACAATAGCTAAATCGTGGAAGGAGCCGAGATGCTTTTCAACAGATGAATGGATTAAGAAGCTGTGGTCCATATATACAATGGAATATTACTCAGCTATCAGAAAGAACGAATTTTCAACATTTGCTGCAACATGGACGGCACTGGAGGAGATAATGCTAAGTGAAATAAGTCAAGCAGAGAAAGACAATTATCATATGATTTCTCTCATCTATGGAACATAAGAACTAGGATGATCAGTAGGGGAAGAAAGGGATAAAGAAGGGGGGTAATCAGAAGGGGGAATGAAACATGAGAGACTATGGACTATGAGAAACAAACTGAGGGCCTCAGAGGGGAGGGGGGTGGGGGATTGGGATAGACCGGTGATGGGTACTAAGGAGGGCACGTATTGCATGGTGCACTGGCTGTTATACGCAACTAATGAAGCATCGAACTTTACGTCGGAATCCGGGGATGTACTGTATGGTGACTAACACAATATAATAAAAAATCATTAAAAAAAAAAAAAAGAAAATTGGGGAAACCAAATCGATTAACATTAGAACACCACGGTAAAGCCAGGGAAAAGCAAAGGTGAAACAGGTCTTTTGGTGGAAGGGAAGGGGCCAAAGGTAGAAAAAGGGGAGTCAGATGGAAACACCAATGAGTCTCACTAAAGAGCAGACGGCATTACGAAGGTGGGATGCTTGGCCAGTGACTTGACAGAGGTGTGGGCTCGGAGCGGAGTGCAAGCACAGGGCTAGTGCAAGAACTCAGCCCTGACAGCGCCAGAGATATGACTCGCCCCTGGCCCTGAGCGGAGCAGAACAGAAGAGGGAGAGTCCGGAGTCCAGGCCCCCAGGCTGCTCCATCCATATGGCCTGTTCGAGGTGACCTTTCAGGAAGGGAGCCAAAAAATAGGACCCTAACTTCACTCTCCCCCTTCCCTCCAATCTCCTGAGACTGTTTCCCACGGAACCAACCCCCAAAAACCAAGGAGCAGGGGAGCCCCACCTGTCAGCCTTGCGGGCTAAAAGCAGGATGGAGTAGGGTTGGAGCAGACAGAGTACACTCCCATGGGGCTGCTGCTTGCTTGTTTGTGTTTACAGGTGCGGCTGAAGAGAAGAGGGAGAATGGGGGCCCTGCCATCCTGTCAGACACTGTGAAAACCTAATGAAGACAACTTCTAGGATCTGTCACTCTCAGTTGTGTGATTCTTCCCTTTGTTATCCTCTACTGCCTAACAGATTACCCCAAAACTCAGCCGCTTTAAACAACAATTGTTCAGTGTCTCACAGTTCCTGCGGCCATGAACCCTGACTCGGCTTATCCGGGTCCCTCAGCTCAGGGTCACTCATAAGGCCGCGTTCAGGAAATGGCCATGGGCTGCAGTCACCCCGAAGTTTGACGGAGGGAGCTTCTTCGGTCAAGCTCATTCCCATGGCTGTTGGCAGACCTCTGAAGATCTATTTCTAAAATGACTTATGGAGCTGTTCGTGGGACACTGGCTCTTGCTGGCTGTTGGCTGGAGACGTACATTTTTGATGTATGTGCTTTCACATAGGACTACTCACAACACAGCAGCTGGTGTCCCCCAGAACGAGGGCTAAGAGAGACAGACAGAGACAGAGATAAAGAGAGACAGCAAGAAACAGAGAGAAGTAACAGGTCTTTTTGTAAGCTGATCTTAAAGGTGACATCCCATCAGTTTTTTAATTGAAATTTGTATTGTAGAATGACATGCAGTTTGTAAGCGATTCCGCAGAGAGATCTCGTGTACCCTTTATCCAGTTTCCCCAGTGCAAAACTACAATGAAATGTCACATCCAGATTATGGACATTGACATAATCTGTTAATCTAATTCAGAGTTCTCCAGTTTCACTTATACTTTATTGCCTGTGTGTGGAATTCATCACAATTTTATCATCCGGGTAAATTTTTGTATCCACCACCACATTCAAGATAACAAATGGTTTTATCAACACAATTATCTCTTATGTTGTCCTTTTATAATCAGACCCACTTTTTTCTCCCCATCTTACTGTCCCCCTTATCCCTAGCATCCACTACTCTGTTTACTTCTGTAATTTTGTCATTTCAAAATTTTGTCATATCATACAGTATGCAGCCTTTTGTGGTTGACTTTTTTACTCATCATAATTTTCTGGATATTCTTCCAAATTGTTTATGTCAACAGTTTGTTTCTGATTATTGCTGACTTATATTCCATAGTACCTCTGTGACACTGCTCGTGTCACCATCCACCTGTGGGAGGACATCTGGATTGATGCCAGTTTTTTAGTATTATGATTAAAGTTGTTCTGCACATTTGCGTACAGGTTTTTGATCAGAAGTTGCAATTTCTCTGTAATAAATGCCCAGTGGTGCAATTGCTGGCTAATTGCATGTTTGATCTTATGAGAAACATCCCAACATCTTTGCAATATTCTTTTTCTTAGAAGTGAGTCACTAGGTCTACCCACACTCAGAGGGAGTTCATTACGAAAGGGCACACACAACATGAGACGAGGATCACTGGGGGTCATTTTGAAGGCTGGAGGCTGCCTAACCCCTCTTTTTTTTTTTTTTTTTTTTTCTTTAACCTAACCCTTCTTGCTACCCCTTCAAGGAGAGGTTTGGAGTGGTGTCTTTGTTTCTCTCCGATACGAAAGCTTATATAAAATAACCTTTTTATTAGGTTATATAAATTAGTTATATAAATAACCTAAAATAACCAAAGAGGCCCAGATTGATTCAAATTTGTGGAAATGTTTTGATGAATTCTCCACTATTCCTAAATTTGGTATTTGAGCTCACTCATCCGCCTTCTGATTAGAAAAAGACTTAAGTTGAGTCTATTCAAATATGGAACAGGTCTGTGCAGGCTAAAATGATCACACATAGCAAATAACCATGAAGTCTTCAAGATGAGAGCTGAGCTTTGATCAGAGACAAACTTATTCTCCCTCCTTAATATGCCTCTTATTCTAGCCTCCAACTCTTTCTGTCCACGTTAATGATTTGAATCACACTGTTGTTCTGCAACTCCCATCCGCTCCAGGAGGCATCCTCTGTCTCGCCCCGGAAATCCTGGAGAAGACCTGAAAGAGTAACTCCACCCTTGCTTCCCACACCTACTTCTCTGCTGGTTTGAAGAACTTAAGGGCGTAAGCACCGAGTGACATTGTGCACTTACTAGCTCCCGCTTCCGACCAAGGAAAATGAGTGACAAGGAGTCCCATTGCTTATGTACAACATAAGTATTCATCTAAATATCACAATCAGAAAGGCCCAGGCAACACTACATGATTGAGCTCCACATTTTAATGACATTCTTAACTTTTAAAGAAACGTGAAAAAATATGTTAAGAATAAATTTAGAAACACATATTAAACTTAAATGTGAACATTCTGTTTCAAACAAAGATATGACTGGAAACAGTTATTTTTGTCTATTCATTCCTCTGATTGCTTCAGCTTGACAAGGTCTAACCTCACTAATGGTGAGTTCTCTTAAGTCCTCAGCATTGCCCACTCTATCCCTCACAGTGAGGGTCTCCGGCTATTCTTTTTTATAGAACATTTCCCACTGCAAACCTAATCCACTGACGTACTGCTAACTCAGAACACCTAATTTAGCTTCTCACCACACTCTGCTTTTGATTCCTGTTTCTTTGCTGATTACCCTCAAAGGTACCTTATATTCATACCATGGCCTCAGATAACAATGTAATAGGAACAGTGGAATGGACATAAGTGGAAATAAAGCAGGGCAGGTAATCATGGCAAGTTCCTGGGCAATAAAAAAAAAAAAAATCAAACAGGTACAGCCCCATTTACAGTTCAGCCATCATGATTTTTATTTTTCTCTAATCCACCGTATTTTTGATCTTTATATACGTGTCTGTTTCTGCTTAAATGTTCTTCTGCACATTTCACTTAGCAAATTCCTATTTCTGGTCTCTGCTTAAACATTGTTTCACCAGAAGCCATTCCTGAATCTTCCAGATTAGGGTAGGTATCTGGACATACACATCCATAACCCTATGTCATGGCCCTTTGCAGCATCCAACGCTATACTCATCACATGTCTAACGCCAGCCTTGCGCACTAGCTTGTAAGCCCCAGGGAGGTAGATAGCACATTCTGTTTTATCACTACTATATCCCTACATTTTAGCACAGATCCTGGAACCCACTGAGGATTCAAATAATAAATTTTAGGTAATCATATCTGAGTGATTCAATGATAAAAACCAATGAATTTCTCATGAAATTGGCAAAATTCCAAGCAGAGATCTTGTCAGGAACAGTAGATCCAAGAATGAGTAGCAGGAATCCAGCCACAAGCACTAAGGTTCAAAACCATATCTCTAAACACTAAGAGAATTGCATCAAGGGGAGAACGATTTCTGTCACAGAGGGAATGGCAGTGGGTATTCTTGTGTGACAAGTACTGAGCTCCTAAAATGTGGAATATAAGCCACAGATTTAATTTCAAGGAACTCTTAAGCATAGTTATGGGAGGCATATATTCCAAATAAAAATATTTGTTTGATGCTGAGACACTGTATTTTTCCAAAGGCCAGGACGGTTTTGTTTCAAAGACCAGGACAGTTTTGTGACTGAAGTTGAGAGCTTAGTGAGCCAACCCTGGGGATTGAAAGATTGTGTGTGAAGACATCTAAGCTCACCAGGATCTTTTCTATTAATCAGTCATTCTTCAAGTCCCTCACTGCACAGAGGGATAGCTAGGGATAACCTCTTAGGGAAATCTCAAAACTCATCCTCCCTTTGCTTTCAACTTCTACAGTTCCTTTTTTACGATATCTCCAAAATTTTCCAGTGATATATGCATCATACATAACCTTTAATTGGTGCATTTTTTTTTCCATTTTGGAGTATAAATATTCATCAGAGTTACCTATTTTTAGCTGGTCAATCTCTCAAATAGGTGTGTACAGCTATTCTTGTGTGAGACAGTGGTGCCAGATGAATTATGCTATTGTGTGTAGAAGGAGAGCTTTCTGGAGATGCCAAAGACAATACAAAACAAACACTATTTCCCTAACCTTGGGAGAAGAGTGCCCCCATTATAATTGGCATGAAACATTTAAGCTCTCCAGGGAAGCCTCATTGACATTCTCCCACTAATCTACTTTAACTTCAAAATTTTCTTGTTGTTACAATCAACTACAATATTATTTTGATAACTTAAAGTTTAATTTCCATTTCCAAAACATCTTAAGTTAAGAGAACAAGAAGGGGACGTAATTTTCCATCTACAAGACTAGACCAATAGAGACTAGATAGGAGTTCAATAAAACCATTATAGTTTTGTAATAAGATTAAATCAGCTCTTGATTGAAGTACACAAGGCACTTTTTGCCAAATTATATTAGGCCCTTGGCAATTGCCACCATTTTAAAGGAAGGATTATTTTTGAAGGCTATTTTCCCATATTACAAATGCTACAATTTGATGAATCTTAAGTGCCTGCAAAGTATCTCAATGGGCATCTTCGAGAAATGAGTCACTTTTCTTGTGGTAGGATAGTTGGTTGTCAATTTTCCTGTAAGTTTTATATAGGGTTGTTAAGTTTTTAAACTGAAACACTAATAAACTAACCCTGTGCTAGTTCCAGTAATTTCCTAAATATCAGGCAGTCCCTTCTCCCTCAGGGTCCCCCATTAGTCAGGCATTACTCTTTTTTCCAAGCTATCTATATTGTATGGAAACTAGATTTTTCCCCAAACCAAGAGAACTGTAATATGTCATTAATATTTATTAAATCACATAACATAAATCTCCTTGCATATAGAACATATACATTTTATCTGTTAGTGTCTATTCTTATTTCTATAGATGAATCAATGTCTTTTAAAATTGTTAACCCTTACATTCAGATCACCTGCTATATGATAAATAAAAAATAAAATCCAGGTTTATTGAAAACTCCATATATGCCCATAGTATTATGACTTTAACTAGCCAGTATTGTATTTTAAAAAATCACTTTTATTTCTGGGAAAAAATGATCCTAATTGACTTTTGAATTAGTACCCCTTTATTGAATAGTTACTTTACAAACAATACTCCTTCATTACCTGTAATTACAATTTGCATAGGGAACCACATTTGTCAGTGGCAAAAATGTTATCTCATTTTAAGAGAAAAGATTTTGAAAAACTGGTTATAATAAAAATTTTATTTTTGTTTAAATGTAAGCTTACTCTGTGTACCAAAAAATCTTCAGATAAAAGAATTGAACTGAAAACAAATGCTGGTATAAATGGTTTTTAAAGCCGTACTGTATTTTTAATGTTTCAGTTATTTTAATTGTTTGTTAGAAATAGCACCAATTTATGAAGATCATCTCTATTTGGGAGAGAGAACTTGGAACACAGATAGCTGTGGAGCTTGAGGGGCAGTTTTGATTTTTGACGTAAGTTGAGAGTCCAGAGCTTTCTAATAGACCTCGCACTCCTCTGTAACCTGGTATTTCTCTTTTTCTGTGTTAAAGATCTCGTCTTTTTGGTGGCTGGGCTTATTGCAGCTTCTTTTGAAGGAGGCATCAATGAGATCTTCAGGGATTTTTACATCAGTTTGGCGGAGGTGACAATGACAAATTTCTTTTGGATTCAACACAAAGAAACTAACCTGAGGACCAGACACCATTCACATGTAGCAAGCCCATTCAGCTGCTTCAGGAAAACCATCTTTTTGCCTCTGTGGTGATAAGTGGGAATGAACAGCATGGTCCTGGCGGGAGCACTATCTTTTAGGTTTCTCACCTGCTGACGAAGAAAGTGTTGTTTTTTTGTTTGTTTGTTTGTTTGTTTGTTTGCAGTGGTTCAACAACTTTTGAGGCGCATTTTCAATCGGATAATAACTAGGCATATTGCCAAATTTGAACATCTGGGTGCCACCATTCTTGTCACTAACCAATTGGCTTGTGACCATAGAATAAACATCTCCTTTCTTTCTTCAATCCTAGATTTAACTGCTGAACATTTCCTCATGGACATGGCTTTCCTTGGATTGGGAATACCTGCTGATTCCCCCCACAAACACAGGGTTTCGTCTGTAATGGGACTTCCCTTTCTTGGGCATTTTTGGCCCTGATTTTTATTCTGATTTTTATTCTTAACCTTTCCTCTGGCATCAGCCTTTCTTTGTTTCTGGTCTCTCCTCCTTAACATCTGGTTTGGGGACTTATTAACCACTATATTTCAAGACAGGGAAGCACAATACACTTTTTGACAGTCTTCTTAAAATTTTTCATAATTAGAATTTTAAGTAGTATAATATTAGTAAAACGGTTTCCATTTAGTTTTCTTTTTCTTAGTAAAAACTATGTCAAGCACATTTTATTTAGTTAAATCTTGACTCAGATCCATTCTCTTTATTTGATGTTGCTGCTACCCAATCAACCTCATTATTTCCCCATACGACTATACCTATCCATGTGACAAAATCCAATATAAAGACAGGAGATGGGAGATGCCAGGGTGGTTCAGTTGGTTAAGCATCTGCCTTCAGCGCAGGTCATGATTCCAGAGTCCTGGGATCGAGTCCCACATTGGGCTCCTTCCTCAGTGGGGAGCCTGCTTCTCCCTTTGCCTCCCACTCTAGCTGCTTATGCTCTCTCTCGACAAATATAAAAATAAAATCTTAAAAAAAAAAAAAAAGGTAGGAGAGGATTTACAAATTAGAACCAGAGATTTTCACCACCTTTAGTGGTGCTAAATGCTAAATGCATTTCTTACAATTCATATCATTATAATTCTTCACAGTGTTTTTTGGAACAAACAGTTGTGACTATACTGTCAGCATTGTAAGAACCTTTCAAAGTGAGTTTCTATTTTAATAAAATCTTGATATGCTCAGGGCACCTGGGTGGCTCAGTCAGTTGTGTCTGCCTTCAGCTTAGGTCATGATCCCAGGATCCTTGGGATCAAGTCCTACATCAGGCTCCCTGATCTGCGGGGAGCCTGCTTCTCCCTCTCCCTCTGCCTGCCACTGCCCCTGCTTATGCTCTCTCTCTCTCTCTCTCACTCTCTGTCAAATAAATAAATGCATTCTATAAAAACAAAAATCTTGATTTGCTCTCCATCATATACATGCTACATAAAATAAATGGGCTCTACTAGGTTTCTTTTTTTCTTTGTATTTATAAGGAGTAGGATTACCAATAAACGATGGAGTTCAATTTACTGTTATTTATTTCACATGGGAGTTTGCAGAAAGCATAGAAAGAACATCAAAAATAACTGATGTTTATAGTACTTGGAAAGTTTGTGATGAAATTACAGATTGTCCAATCAGTTAATTGACAAAGTTGTTATAACACCAAGTTTGAATTTTATTTTTTAAGTACACATATGCAAAAGAAACTCCATATATGAGGTAGTCATGAGATTGATATTTGCACCTGCTATTTAATGTAACTGTGAGATTTTATCTCCGTATGTGTTATTTTCAATGCTCTATACTACTGTGTATCCAAAAGGTATACAGAACTATATAATTAATATTTTTGTTGGCTGAGAAATATCACACAGGTACTTTATGAATCATTATAAGCAAATTGAGGAGAAGACGTGTCATTCTGTTGTTGTATGTATACTATTCCTTTACACACTTTGTTGAATGAATTTCAAATAATTAAACTTAATGCTAAAAGTACTCTTTACACTAAAGATATAAAAAATAAGGCTGGATTTATCTCATGATTCAGAAGATTCTACTAAATTTCAACTTCGGACAATTGCAGGCAATCCGAATGGATTCCTTGATACCATGGAAAAGGTACTTCAAAAAATCTCTGCTATCAAAGTTGTTTTTTTTTAATATGGTATTTGCTTTTTTCCTGAGAACCTAGAATTCAAAAATGATTCCAGTTTTAATTTTGTTTCAGAATCATGAGGGAAATGGCAACCATTTTTATTTTGAATTCCCAGTTCTATAAACCCTGCCTCCAATACAAGTTAAAAAATCCTCAAAAGTATCAATGTGGGTTATTTATTAATAAGGCTTTTAAATCACAGAGGCCTATCACCCATAGAGCCTAGAGAAAAAACAGCATGGCACAATAGAAAGAGCTGGGGCACTTTTAAGCATAAGTGCAAATTGTTGCCCTGACACTTAACAGGCATGTGAATGCGTGTGTTAGTCAACCACAGGATTACAAAGTCAGCCTCATCCCTGACCCATTTTGTTCCAGATGGCTCTACATAATGATAGAGGGTATGCAAATCATGTTTCCGTTTAGAGCTAATCCATTGTTGCCAAGTTCAACTCTTATTTATGTTTCTATAAACCATATTTCTTCCTCAAGGGATGTGTCAATATTACAAAAAAAAAAAAAACATGATGTGGAATTCACCAATTGTAAAAGGAGATCAATGTAGAAAAACAACAATAAAGAAAGGAGTGTAGATAATATCTAGACAACTTCACGAAGAGCAAACTACCCAGAAAACGGGCTAGTGGTACTGGTGTTATAGTCCCCCTGGGGCAAGTGAATCACACCCTTATGAGATAGATTTCTCCCTGGGATACGTTTTCTATGACACACTGTGCTCCACCTAAAATTTATTCTGTTAAAAAAAAAAAATCCCACATCTAACATGGTTTAACTACTTACTTAGTTAACTTGGTTTAATGTTTGAGTTCCGTGGTGAATATTTCAAACAGAGGAAGTTGAAGTCCTTGCACAGTTTTCATTATTAAAAAAGACATCTTCTGGAAAGTTATAATAATGGTAGCAGTAGCCCTAGCTGTTCTCTGCCAAGTAAATACCGATAATATTTTAAAAGCAGTCTCCTGAAGATAGTTCTAATCCATGATGATTTACATGGCAAAAATTTCTTTGAGTAAAATTTCAGTTTTGGGTATAGAGGCAGAACTAAGAAAAGAACAAAGCACTACAATATGAAGTTATATAGACCTGACATCTCAGAAAGAGTGGCTGACGGTGGCATAAGCTTGACTTAAGGGTATTGCTGTGTGCCTTCTTCTTTCCAAATGCTTCAAACAAGGCAAACAGTTTTTATCAGTAAAATACAGCAGAAACCAAAAGTTTATACAAAGTTTTTCATTTCATTAGCTGGGAAGCTGAAGGAATAGTCAGATATGATGATTAAAACAACAAAAAATAACCTTCTAGGATTTGTTCATCTTCTTATATGTGAGCTCAAGCCAAGTTAGGTCTAATCACAATTAAATCAGCATACACTTCCTATCTTGAAAATACTCTAGCAAGTTGAAACCAATAAAAATGTACATTGGGTTTGTATTCGGATTCTGCCCATGATGGAGTTATAAGACAGAGTTATATACTTAAGCCATTAATAAATGGGCTATCAATAAGGAAATCACTACATCGAAAGCACAGTCATATTTGGCAGAAATGTGTTCTTAAATCTTAAATGCATTGTTTTTCAGGTCACTTGGTCCCTTTTTGGGAAACTGCAATTTATTGCCAGCATGTTTAACAATCAAGTGAATTGTCACATTTCTAAATAATGTACATATTTGAGAAAGTCATTTCACTTGGGAAGAGAGTTACTATTTTTCATTCCTCACAGTTTGCATCTAAGGGTCATTTCAATTTCTTTTAATTGTACTTAAGTGTTTCTCCCTCCACCCCCCTCAGTGTTTGTTACTTGCTTTTAATGTGATTTCAGAATTATAAATGGCTCAGCATATTGGTAAGTGAATTTTTGAGGTTTTTCCATATAGATAAGTGAAGGAAACAGGGTGAAGTGGTGAGTGGCATTTCTTCCTAACAGGTTTTCATGAAAGGGGGTACTGAGTTAATGCAAATTTTTCCTGAGAGCATAGTTTACAGAATATGCATTTCATCAATACTATTAACTTGTTTGTGCTTTAACTAATATTTTCTTAAGATCCATGAAGCTTTATCAGCATGATGCTTTTACTACTATTATTTGCACTGCTATTAGGAGTAAGGAACGCTGGCTCAAGATTTTCATAACCATTTTATGGGAGGCAAACTCAAATGTTAACAGGGGCTAGGCAGATAATGTAAGGGGTGAAATGGCTCATTGTAAAAGAATAAGAAATAATGGGGACTGAGAGAGGAATTCTCTTCCAAGGGGATCAGCTGTCACTCAGTCTTGACCCATAATAGTCACCCATCAGGTTGAACAAAATACGTCTCTGGGCCGACTTCAGCCTGCAGGCTCTCAGCCTGCAATCTTGGTTTTGGAGATCGATTTGTCGAGGGTTGGTTAAGTAACATAAACCAAACTAGACTAGTGTTTGTGGTGAGGTTGAAGTGTAGGAAGATAAACTATCCCATCAAGGGTGTACAAGGCTGAGTAGTCGCGAGAGTCCCCACACTAAGAAGGGCCCCTCACTTGGTTTAATGGTCTGCTGTTGTTGTCTTGAAATTCTTAATTATTTTTGAACAAGAGGCACCACAGATTCGTTTAACACAGTGTGCAGTAAATTACATAGCTGGTCCTGATTCCATTCAAAGTAACATTTGAAGTATTTTTCTCCTGAGTGAGTTAATATACCTCTCGGCAAACTTAATTAACTACTGGGAAGCGTTAAAAATGGAGGGATTCCTGTGTTGTCAATTCGCTCAACTTGTTTCCTTTGCAGATTTTGAATATACTCCTTCCCTCTCCCTTCCACTCCCCGCATTACCTCTCTGTATTACCTGCCCTCAAAAGAAAAGGCGAATGGCCTGATTCATCAAACAGAGACTAAGGTAAAAAGTCAGTAGTTTTGGCTTCAAAATTACCTGCTTGGTTTGATGAAAAGATTTACAGGTTTCCCAAAGATAGACCAGAGACTTCCATTCTTCCTTTGAATTAAATATAAAAATAAGATTTCATTAAGAAAAATAGTTCAATGATCAATGATATTGACAAACACGGCTGTTTCCCTTCTTGGTTGTTACTTATTTGTATGAGAAATAAATTATCATTTAAATTTGTCATTAGAATTGGCCATAGCAAGTGATTTACACTCAATAACCTGGTTTCAGAGTCATCTCTCTGCAGTGTTGGCATAAAGTACAGCACAGACTTCTCTGGTGTTCACTAAAAAGCCATCTAACCTTTTTGTAGATCCCTCGACACCTGTAATCCACCAATTTCCAGCTCATAGAAAAAAGTATGAGCATTTAACTTTGAATCTTGGGAGCAGAACTCTTAGCTGGATTAATTTATTTTTCTTACCTATCAGTGGTTTAGATTTATATGCACTTTCCTGTTACAGTTGATGCCAGCCCGCATTCCGTCGCTGTTGTGCAGGTATGACTAAGTACTGTCTCATTCCATTGAATAGGGCATCGTTTGTCTTGGGTTCTACAGGCTGGCTGCATACATGACAGCACACAGTGACAGTAATTTGCACTGATCTGCCCCCACTGCTAGTCCTGCTGCTACAAATAGCAATTGATTATTATGCTGTAGTGTTATTGACTGTCACTATGAACACAAGCTTTATTTCATTTTTAAAGTAACATGCTGCAGATTTGTTTAGTATAAGAGCAAAACAGGGAAATATTCATTTCTAAGAATTATTTGCAGTCACAAATGTAACTTTAAATCCTGGTCATAAAACATTTACTTTACTTTAAATCATAGTAAACAAAAACTTTATTGTGGTATTTATTTTAGTGTAATGTAAATAAATAATTTCCAAAAGCCATAAGAAAATCAGTATAAAACTGAAATATTTTTCCTACTCCCAATTTCAGGAGAGATATGCGCAGAAAATGACTAGATACCTTTTCATCTTTGTTTCTTCCATCTGTAACTGCTTTCTCTGTTTAAAAAAAATTGGAATCCTATTTTGTGCATATGTGTTTATTGACTTGTCTGGTATTCTAAAAGTCTCAGTTCTTTTGGGATCCTATTGTATCTCATACTTTGTACTTATTTACCCCTACAAACTGACCAGAAGGGTTCTTGGGTTTAAAACTACAGTTATGCAAACTTGCAGTGTTAATATTTATTAATATTATGTTGGTGGAAGATAGATCTTAATTTATAAACCTGTGCTTTCTTAAACTGCAAGTTTAACTTTCTAAATCCTTTAAAGCATAACATTACTAGGTAGCAAAATTGATTTATTTTATTATGGTACGCCATCGTGAGTTTTAACGTGCTTGACTACTGCAGTAAGTATACTATTTCTGACACAAACTAAAAATTTGAACTATATATAAGATAGAGTTCGGAAAATAAAAATAAAAACAAAATTACACAGAACCTCAAAGACCTTATTTTGAACAACTCTGCCTTCTGATGGCCATGTTGGGACCAGCAGAATCCATGATGGAATGGTAGAACAAGCCACTGGACTCTTCAACATCATTCCTGAATGGCACAGCCAATGGGTGGGTTCTTGTAGTTTGGGAAAATAGAAGAGTCTTAGAGATCCCAGTTTGCTATTTATTTTGTATTCCTTTGGTACTTTTTTATTCAAGTATTTTATTTTATTAAAAAATGAATAGAAATTTTTTATGTAATCAGAGGTAACTAAAAAAACAAAATAAATTCCATATATATTTTTGAAAGGAAATCTATTCCCTGGTCTGAAGTATACTGTCAAAAGGATGGCTCAGCTATCTGTGGTTAGAAAGTGAATTTCATCTTCTCTCCCTTTCACTTTGAGACCTCCCAACATTTAAATATCTGCCAAATGCAAATTTCAAAGCATACTTGTGTTAAAATTACTATTATCTATAGAAGATTTAACTTTCTTCAGTATAACAGAGGAAAAACATGTAGAGGAATTACAGAACAGAAGCGGGGGTGGTCAGTCTTATGCTTTGTGTTAGATTTTAGCATTTGTCCCTGTTAGACGATACTCAAAATCTGTTAAGAAATAGGCAGGAGTAAACTATAAATGAATAATACAAATAGTCATGTATTTTGGATAAACCAAGGTTGTCAGATATTAGTAAAAGGGACTTCCACCAATATTGTAAGAATTGGAACTATCAGTGGTCTAAAGAAAATGGGTAGCATTTCCAAGACAGCCACTAAGACAATACGAAGTACAACGTCCAGGAAGTTATCTTTCAAAAGGTGTGTGTGTGTGTGTGTGTGTGTGTGTGTGTGTGTGTGTACGTATATCTATATATACACATGTGAAAAGAAAATAACAGGTATTATTCATTTCACAGCCATGACATAATTCACATTAATGCTAAACAGCTATGTATTTATCAATTAGCATTACTTTTCCATCTCTCTCTGACTCTCTGTATTGTTGTAATTCCATCAAATAGTCATTTGCTTTTTTTATGCTAATAATCCCTTCACATTCCTTCCTTTCATCTGTATCCTTGTGTGCTATTTGTTGTTCTGCTAAATCCCTATTATAGAGGCCCATGAGTTCCAAGAGCTTGATGAATAATTGGAAATGTTTTATCCCTGAGCTTCAAAAAAGTGCTAGAAATAATTATAAGCAAACATCTTCTGTAGTGTCCCATATCAATCCAATCCCTGCTTTATGCTGTTTGTACTTTAGATAGAGAAGGAGACAGTGAGATCTTGGCTACCAGCTCTTGCAGCATAAAGGGGACAGATGTTTCGGTTTCTATCGCTTTTTCTTCTGTCTTCTCTGTTCTTTCTGGCAGCTTGGGCTGTTCACTACAATACGTTCCACAGTTAGTCAAGCCTGTAATTTCACAAGGTACAGTTAATTATTGATCAATCAAAATGAACTTCGTAATCCTTTTGGCAACTTGTGTTGTACTTGAACTTCTCTCTTGCCCATAAAATAGCTTAATGGTCTACAGTATAATGAACATGAAGGATATGAACTGATGTTCAAAGAAGCAGGCAAATCCTACCTTTCTTGCTCATGCCAATTCAGGATTATTCTTCACATCATACTACAGACTCCTTATTTTTCTTCAGGAAATCACTTAAAGATTCAAGCCTCCCCCCTAACCCATCCTGACCCCAGATGCGGAGCTCTCACATCTTCTCCAAGAATTCGATTCAATTTAAGATAGTTATTTAATATTTGACAATATATATTTTTATCCTTTCATTTCTTCTCCATAAATCAATTCAGTCAAATCATTAAGTAGTTCTCATGAGCCATATGGCTGTGTTTTCAATACAGTTATGTGTTGTTGTTGTTGTTGTTGTTGTTGTTGTTGTTTGAACAGGCAGTATACCTATATAAGAAAGAAGAATGTCATGCATCAAAGAATACCGACCCCCCCCCTTCTCCTAGTGAAAAACAAACTAAAGGCGAAATAATTGCCCAGACCCTAGTAGCTTACATATAGTGTGTATAAAGATAGTACAGCTATCTTCTAGCCACCTATTCATTCAGTCCTTATTGAGAGCCTACTATGTGCCAAGAGTCTTGTTCTGAGGGAAACATAGAGACTGAGATGAAAATTGGAATATGAAAGTCTGGAAACTAAGCCTTGGCATAATACATAATGACAAAGTGTTCAGTGGAAAGATTGCAGTTCTGGAGAACAGAGGAACTATCAGAATGGCATCTTCCTCGAAGAGACACATTGACTCTACAACCCTGGAGACCTTTGATCCATCCGTGTACCACGTGGTTAATGCTCCCTGCCCACTGTGTTTGCAGTTCTAGCTCGCTACTGTATGATGAATGAGTCGTGGTTCCTTTCTGCAGGGTTTGTATGATATCAGGCTCAACCAGTTCATGAAGATGACTGCCAAACCCACAGCTGTATAAGTTCAGATACTTCTCAACTTCGTTTCCATCTGGGAAGCTCAGTTCTAAGGCTGCCCCTGCCTCCCATGAGATTTCAGTGTGCCCTTTTGCCTTTTACAAGTACTAATAAGCAAACAGAAACCCACAAGATTTGGGATAACCTGAGTGATTTCGTAATCCTTAAAGTGAAAGAAGCTAATCTCAATGTGCACAAAGTAGCCACACTGCTAAGTGACAGTGGCGGGTCATAAAAAGAGGTAAAGACAAAATGCTCCAGAAAAGAAAGACCATTTATGTATGATTGGGGGAATCAGTGAAGGTTTTCAGTTTATGGCCAGTTGAGCTGGATCTCATAGAACAGATCAATTTCATCAAATGCAGATAGATTACAGAAGAGCAGATGGTGAGCAAAAAGAAAGGAACTCAGGAGCAAAGCCTCAGTGATACGAAACGTAGTGATGTGTATTTAGTGTTTATTTGCTTTGACTGTATGTATACCAGGTATCAACAACCTGTTCCTAAAAATCTTGATGCATTTGATAAGTACACAAATTCGAGGGAGTGTGAGACCCAACAGAAACTTATTTCCCCTTCAAATGGTCCACAGTTATTTTCTGCAAAATGCCATCTCCTCTCCGCTCAGGATTAGGTTCCTCCTGTACTTTGACTCTGGCCAAAGCGTCTTATTCCTGCCTCTGTGGTCCATGGGCCTCTGAGGGTGCTGCTGCTCCAACGATTACCACTTCACAATGCCTCCCGTTACCACCCATCCTAAGTGCAAAGCAGGCTCTCCCCTGGATTCTTCACAGAAGAGCAGAAGTTAATCTGCCACTCATCTAAGCATTCCTCAAGTTTGAAGATAATGACAGAAAAGATCCCCCCGAGTCACCATTGTTTTCTTTGCAACAGCTCTCAGAGCTGGAGGTTTAGATTCAGCCTTGGGGTCTCTATGTGGCACTAGCCTGCTTAGATCCCAGTCTTTGTCCAAGTGACAAAACTCAGCCCAGCTCCATGGCCAGGTGGCTTCTAATGCATCTGAAGTTTGGCATCTGGACCAGCCTCCAGAGATCTGAGAGAGAAGGCAGATTTCCTCTCTCAAACAGCCTAGGATACAACTTCAGTTTTACCTCTTTCCAGGACGTCTGACAGTCAGGCTCCTGGAGATACTGTTCATTTACCTGCCAGGGCATTCGGTCGCAACAGGAAAATTAGGTTACAGTGTTCAGCCAGAAGCAGATTTCCTATGAAACTGAGGAAACCTAAGATTTAAGGCCTCATCCAAGACTCTGTCCCTAATTTTCTGTTTTTAGTTTTGTGTCTTTTTTTTTCTTAGAGGCCCCCCAAAGTGTGCGAGTTTCAGGTACCACTGAACCTGGATCTGACTCTCCTGTCAATACCAGGACATTTTAGGGTTTTTCATCTGAAATCAGACCATCCCAGTCCCAGGCTAGAGCAAGCTCCCAACTATAGCCAGCTCCCTTTTTACGTCCTACCTCTACCCTATAGTGAGGATCTTTTCTCATAACCTTTCTGCTATACTCTGTCTTCAGGTCCTCGTCACCTGCAGGATCTGATCAACAAGAACTTAGACAAACACACACACGCACATAGACCCCATATATGCATGACCTCTCTGATATATTATAAAGACTGCTTATATGCACAGAGAACATATTCTCCAGAAGAAGATAGAACCAGTGGAGAAGTAATTCTGCCTATCCACCTTTACTATTAATCATGCAGATATTTGGGAAGAGTGAGATTATTTTGATTCAGCCTGAAAAAAAAATGGCTCTGTCAGAAAGATTTAAAACTTAACCAACAAACTAAAAATGAAGACCAAACCATGATCCACACCGCTAGTAGTCTTTAGGTGACAACTTCTGCCATCCCACTTCAAACCTCTTGACTTTCAGGCAATGTCCCTCTCCCCTTCTAGAAGGAAGACAAGTTGGGAAGGATATAGCCAATGAGATGTTTGCCTGAGAGCACTAGGCATCATAACTTTATTCCTTGTTTTTGGAAAGTTGATAAGGAAGGAAGTGACCTGGTCAAAATCAAGTTTTAGCAAAATTAACCACAAGCATAACTTTCACCAGGAAGGCAGATGAAGAGTGAATGCCCCATTTTTTTTCAGTCCAGATTCCTTTGGGCCCCATAAGAACAAGCTTCCATGACTTGCATCCCCACTGATGATTTCAGCCCTTGGCCATGGAAGGGTAAGCACTCTGACCCTGGATTCTGGAAAATAAAAGCTTCACTTGGGGTCCTGCTTGTTTCTCATGAATTGCATAGGACACATATCCCAAGGTTCCAAACCCCAATGACCTATGGCAAAGCAAATGAAGATTTTTTTCCCCCAATTTGTACTAATTAAATTTTCAATGGAATAATCAAAGCTCCTAGGGCTCTTCTAAAAGAGTGTTGGTCTCTCTGTCCTTCAATCCCTAGCCCTAGTGAAACGGGTCTCTAAGAGTCATTTAAAATCTGCATGACACAGATATCTGCCCTCAGTTAGGACCACTTGGTTGTGTGGAAGGACCTTGAGCTACAGAATCAACAGACCTGCCTAGATTCTCTAGTAACTTCAATTCTGAGACTTTGCCTCCTTAAATCCAACCTCCTCACAGAATTGACAGGGAGAGTAACTGAAATGTTGTACCTAAAACCTTGATGCTTAATAAGTACTCAGTAAATAGTTTGGGAAAGGTCATGCCTGAGAATTATTGCTTTAGTTAAATTAAGTTATAATTTTCTTGCCTATTTTCATTGATTCTAAATGCGGAAAAGCTTAAATATATATTTATGTAAGAATTACTGTGTTACAAACTGACTTTTAGATGTTATCATATTTTGCTAAATGTAGAAAAGTCTATACTTGGTTTAATATATTGACCAGGATCTGGAATAAACGCTTTGGAAAAGATTAATTTTAGAATGTGTATTGCAAAATATGGATATATAACAATATACCTTCTCTCTTCAGAGGCAACCTCATACTTAAATATTTTATGGGGCTGGAGGTGTCAGGAGGAAATATTTTAAAAATTAATTTATTATGTCATCAGGGAACATGCAATAGTAAAATGTATAGATGTACATTTTCAGCAATTTAATATTTCCTGAAACTGAGAACATTATATGAAAATATAAGTAGAAATGAGAGTCCAATACTTAGAACTTTAGAAATGGGATACAGAAAATACAATTATTACCAGAGAACAGGATGGTATTTTGGGGTGGAATTGAATTTCCCTTCAACTTGTCCTACATAAATTTGTCCTTTTGCTCTGGAAACAGGTTGATCTAACAGAGGAGCTTATAAACTTTTTCTGCAAGGGCCCAGAAAGCAAATGTTTTAGACTTTACTGCCGGGATAGTCTCTGTGCAACTATTCATCTCTGCCATTGTAAAGAGAAAGCAGTCAGGCAGGATTTAAACAAATGGACGTGGCTGTGTTTCAATAAAACTTTATTTACAATAAGCAGCCGGATTTAGCTCATGGCCCTTAGTTTGCCAAGCACTGTTCTAAAGTAACATAAGACAAAAGGAAGAACTGGAGGGCCTGGGTGGCTCTGTTGTTAAGTGTCTGGCTCTTGATTTCAACTCAGGTCATGATCTCAGGGGTCATGAGATGGAGCCTGGGGTTGGACTCCTTGCTGAGGAGGGAGCCTGCTTAAGATTCTCTCTTTCCCTTTCCCTCTGCCCCTCACCACCCTCGCTCATACTGTCTCTTAAAAAAAAAGAAGAAGAAGAAGAAGAAGAAGAAGAAGAAGAAGAAGAAGAAGAAGAAAGGAGGAACATAAGACAGGGATAAAAAGAATATGCAGGAGGAATGATAAAGTTACAGAAATAAGAGGGACCACAGAAAAAGGAAAGTGGTAGCAAAAAATGGCATTCATGTTCTGTACCCACTTATGTCTACCACTCCGTGCCAGGAAAATCCCATCTCAGAAGGTAACACTGGGTGTGCTGATGCAAGGTAACTTGTATTATTGGAAATTTACATGTCACAAGAAGGAGTGTGTTATTTCCAATCCCCAGGGTTTGGACACTTAAAATAGTCTGAAATCATTGAAATTGCCTCATCTGCTTCAGGAGTTTCAGTTCAGCCCTGACCACCACAATCCTAGCAACTGACCTCCGAGAAAATGCCGTGTTTCCAAGGAGAGATAAATAAGTGTTTTATCCCAGTCCCTTCCACAGCCAGCATTAAGGCGCCACCACAAACTCCATGAACCTGGTATAAAGAGACACATTTGCTGCTTAATGCTAGTTTGTGTTCTTTAAATCTAAAGCCTGAGCTCTGTGAATTCGTGGTGGAACAACTTTGGCAAATAGAAAAATAAACTTTGCCTCAGTGGAAGATTAGTTGGGGAGGCCCAGTGGACATTTCACAGCAGTAAAATCCATGCAAAATGAATTTGGACAAGAGTAGTCTGTCTAAGATATCAATTTGCCCAAATAATATATTTATAGACTATTATTACATCTAGGGAAAAAAAGCACTAGGTTGAAACTGTAAAATTTCACTGATAAAAATGATCCATTCTCAAATGTCAACCAACATTAAAAGGGAGAGTTTGACACTTTTAAATAAAAAATGATGCACAAATTACACAAGAAACCTACGGAGACTCCTTCAGTCCTTTCTTCTCTCTATCCTGCTCTAAAACACGCAATAAACCTTTTTCAATTGGAGAGGTTTAATCTATGTGTATAAGGAGACTTAAAGGCAGTGCCTTCTCTTCCTGGAGGCCTGCGTGCAGGGCTTTTTTCAGATATTGATTGTGAAAGTGATATCACACCAGAAGGTACATTGATATGGTGTCGGGTAAAAGAAAACGGCAAAGAATCCTTACAGTCTAATCAAAGCTCTGTCCAAGCCCCACACTCAGATGAAATCCAATCAATAGAGACGATTAAATGACACATACAGAGTCATCAATATTAAATACACTCCATTTCCTGTACAAGAGCTGGATAACACAAAGTGGACAAGATAAAACTTGACTCTGCAGGTTTATTTACAGGATCTGTGCTATATTTAGAGATGAATATGAAAGTGTGACTCAGTTGCCATTTGGCCAACAAATTAAGGTGCCGCAAGTACATTCGCGAACGACCTTATGCTGAACAGACTGCGTAGGTGACCATATCACAGAGGGTCTGACTTGACAATAATCAATCGGAGGAGACCAGCATTTACTTTAATATCTGGTATTTGATCTTCTGATGGAAGACACACAGGAGACAAGGAAATAATATGAATAACAATAAAATAGGTACAATTTAATGAGAGTTTGTTATAAGCCAGCCAATGTGCTAATTGCTTTACAATTATTATCTCATCTACAAATATTATCTCATTATCTTTGTCAGGGTGGAGGGGACTAAGATTAAAATGTCTTCAGTGGTGTGGAAGTGAGGTGGTTGGAAACTGAACTCAGCACTGCTTGACTCCAGAAGTCACGCTCTCCACAAGGATGGCCCAAATCCATTGCTAATTGACTATGATCTTGGAAAGACTATGCATGTCTGTTTCATTGAAGTCTCTTTCTTCTTCTGTAAAGTGAGAGGCTTGAACTAAATAACCTAAGGTCCCTCTCTTGATCTAAATTTCTAAGAATTGGTGGGAGCACCATGCCTGACCGCTAGGTATTTATAAAGTGTGAATAATATCACTTCATCAAAATTGCTCATTTATTGCTAAGAAAGGGTATGCTTTCAAAGGTTGGGATTTTTTTGCTTCTTAGTTTAATAGGGACGACAGACTAAGAAAATAAGCAAAGGTATATTTGGAGGCAAGGCTTAGTTCACTTAGCTTCAGGAAGGATCTCTGGGGCAGGACTTTTAGCGGCTTTAGTGATTCACTCTAGTGCAGATTAGAAAAGAAGCTGGCTGGTGTCGGCTACCAACTTCTTACATTCAGGCAACAGGCTTCAGAATTTATCCTCATCAATCCCATTTTCTCACTTTTTAAAACAAAATCACTGTGCTATCAATTTAGTCAAATTCTGAAAAATAAATTGAAGATACACATTTCACCTTTTAAAAATATGCCACAAAACACATATAATGCTTACCATGTGCCAGGTACTATTTGAAATACTTTATTATTTTTTTTCTTTAGATTTTATTTATTTATTTGAGAGAGAAAGAGAGCAACCACATACGAGTGGGGAGTGGCAGAGAGAGAGAGAGAGAATCTGAAGCCGACTTCACACTGAGCACAGAGCCCACTCGGGGCTCAATCCCACCATCGCGAGATCATGACCTGAGCCAAAACCAAGAGTGGGACGCTCAGCAGACTGAGCCACCCAGGTGCCCCTGAAATGCTTTATAAATACTAATGTATTTAATACAGCAACCCATTGAGGTATGTACTATCATATTACCTCCATTTCACGGACGCAGAAACTAAGACTGAGAGAAGTAAGTAACCTGCCCAAAGTCACCCAGCTGAATGCGTGGATAGAGGCGGTATTAGAACGAAATGTCTGGCTCTAGAGAAGCTGCCCATAACCACTAGACTCTGCTGCCCCTCTCTGCATCAGTACTGTGCTTAGGAAGAAGTTTTATAAAGAAGATACGCATTTTTAAAGGTGTTTACAAAAAGTAAAATGAGAAGCCTTTTATGCTGTTGAAAAGTGTGGTCGGAAGGCAATAAGCATATAGAAAATGTTCCCCTTGAAGAAAGTCAGGCTAAATTCATTCCTGAAGAAAGGACAGAAACAGGTATGGCCACAAATGCAGTTCGCACAAGTCCCCAAGCAGCTGGCAGGCAATTATGCGTTTTGACTACTGCTCACCACTGCTGACATTTCAGACACACAAACAAGCATCCGGAAATTCGCTGGCACAAGTCAAAGTATCAGGCAGCACTTCCGGACAGGGGCTTCCTTTAAGACAAATCCTGTTTGCTGATCATTCTCAGAGTAGCACATTTTTATGCTTCTTAGAGTAAGAAGAAGAATGAAAAATACCCGCTGTTTTAAGTTAGTGTCCTAATTCTATCAAGAGTAACTTAAAGCCTTTTCCTGTCCCCTTTGCTGAAGAGGCATCATAGCTTCTCACCTATGTCATGACTACTTTTTCTGTCTGTCCTTTTTTTTCCGGCCCTTTCCTCCTGGTAGGTAATCTCACTGATTTCCTTTGTCTAGTTATGCAAAATAACAAATGTCAAAGCTTGGGAGCTGGTAATTTGGCAATTTTAGACAATCGCCTCAGAACCACATTTTAGTACACCTTTGAAGCAGCACAAGTTCAAAGGCTTTGAAAAGACGACTATTGCCTTGCCTGTTACTATGAGTCATTTGAAGTAATTGGTCTTGTCTGATGTATGTTTTGAACTGAGGAAGTAGAGCTTTATTACCACAATCAGATACAGGTTTTTAGCCGAGGAAGTGGGGTTTTCCTCGCAGATGTAGATGCATGCTTGATAAGGCAGAAAACAGACAGATGTGCCTCTATGCACCAGGGAAGAGGTGTGGAGAAGGAACAAATAAAACAGTTGAGAAAATTCCATGAAGCTCCAGTGAAGTGCTTTTGGAAACAATCCCAGTTAGGAAATTTCTCACAAGCCAGCAACTCCTAATTTAGACGCAGACTTTAGACTTTATTTTGATACCTACTGAAACCTCCCTCTTATCCTCATCATGTTCAGAGTGGGCCAGTGATTCGCACACAAGTAAACTGGGTAAAGGAAAATCATCTTCTTAAAAGACGATTAATCAGTCTTTTTACTTTACTTTTACCAGTAGTGCTTCTGATGTAAAGCCAGTTTGGACTTCATTAGTTACTTACGACGAGGATTGTTTCGCCATCTCTCTCATGAAAAATAAAAAGCAAAAATGTTTAACTCCAGAGAAATACCCCTACACTTCACTTCTTTTGGCATCTTCCCTCAATAACATTTGTTAATGGTTTTCCATGTGTGTATATGTTTGTAAATAAAGGAATAAGACCAAAAATAAAACAAAATGAAGCGAACACACACAGGCACGTGAACACACGCCACATTTCAGGATTTCAAGCAAGGTTTGGTTACTTTGTAAGTGTTTCTCATGAAACATTCAGTCAACGACTATTTATTGAACGCCTACAATGGGTCAGGCACCTGGCAAGCAATTAGAATACTGAGTTCATTGTAACCCCCTTTTTAAGGAGTTTACAATCTAGCAGGTAAAAAACAGAATGACATGTGTAATAATAAGCCTAAGGCACTGAAGGGAAGCATACACAGAACAAAGTAAACTAAGGCTTCCCAAAAGAAATTAGTTCACTGCTTGGATTTTGATGGAGTCAGTGCCGATGAGGAGACTTTCCAGAAAAAGGAACTGGTCTATGCTAAGGTACAAAAACATGAAAGAATATAATCCATTTCCAAACCATCCACAGTTAATGAAGCTAGAGCTTGGGAGAAAACCAATGAAAGTTAGTTTTATTCCACATGTTTGTAGTTATTCATATAAATTATGTTTTCCTTTCCGAATACTTGCTACAATTTTTTCAATTATATTTATTGTAAAAATGCAACTGATTTATTTCAGTGACCTCGTATTCTCGGCTTTGCTAAAATCACTTATTATTTTCAGTAGTATTCTACAGACTATCTAGCATTTTCTACAATATAATCATATCACCTGAAAAGAAAGAATTTTACTCTTTCCTTGCAATCACCCAACCTGCTATTATTTTCTTGCCTTACTACACTTGTTAGGATCTCTAATAAAACACTAGCTAGAAAGAAAGTAAACTGTTGCCTTGTCTCTAATCTCAGCAGAAAACATTCAAAATTTTACAAATGAAAAAAGGTGTTAAGTTTTACATAGGTGATTTTTATCAGATTACAGATTTTTTTTTTCTGTTGCTAGTTTCCTGTCCTTTTTTTTCTCCTTCATGAATGAATATCTAATTTAGTCAAATGCTTTTTCTGCCTCTACTAAGAGTGTCATGGATTTTTATTTTTGTTTTTTGCTGTCTATTAATATGGTGGAATGATTCAATTGATTCTTGGCTATTAAACCAACCTTGCATTTCTGAGATAAACTTCACTTGGTCTTGATGGATAGATATACATATATAATCACTGCTGGTGAGAATACAAAATGGCACAAGCCCTGTGGAAAAGATTATAGCAGATCCTCAAAAAATTAAACATACAACTACCATATGTTCCAGCAATTCCACTTCTAGGTATAGATCCAAATTAATTGAAAGCAGGAACTAGAACATACATCTACATACCAATATTCATAGCAGCATTATTTACAATACCCAAAAGTTGGAAACAAGCTATTTGACTATGGACAGATAAGATATATAAACAACATGTGAGACTTACATATAGTGGAAAATTATTCAGCCTCAAGAAAGACTGAAATTCTGATTCATGGTACAACATCAATGAACCTTGAAAACACTGCTGAGTTAAATAATCCAGACACAAAAGGGAAAAAAAAAAATGTATGACTCCACTTATATGAGGTACCTAGAGGAGTCAAATTCATAAAGACAGAGAGTAGAATAGTGGTTACCAGGGGCTGGGAGCAGGGTGTAATGGGGAGTTAATGATACATAGTTTCTGTGTGGATGAATCAAAATTCTGCAAATGGATACAGGTAATTTTTGTAAAACAATGTAAATGCACTTAAATTGTACACTTAGAAATGGTTAAATTTTATATTGTTTGTATTTTCCACAAGAATAAAGAATAATACAAATAATGAAATATTTTAAAATAATACAATAATAAAAAATTTAAAAGATGGTGGCATGCTTGATAGAATGTCTTACTGAATGACTGTGGGAGCAGGTCCCTTACCCCCTTACCCCACCTCTACCTCTCTTTCTGACCTGCATGGTCCTTGTAAAGTGGTTATTACAGCATCCATTATCTGCTAAAAGCTACTTGAGAGAATCTCATGAGCTAAACATTGATTCCTTGAAAAATGTTTTCATATGACCTTCAGCCAGACCCTCAGTCCTTTTTTTTTTTTTTTTTTAAGATTTATTCATTTATTTGAGGGGAAGGGGCAAAAGGTGAGAATCTTCAAGCAGACTCCACACTGAGCATGGGGCCCAACACAGGGCTTAATCTCATGACCCATGAGATCATGATCTAAGACGAAACCAAGACTCCGACGCTTAACCGACTGAGCCACCCAGGCACCCCCCTCAGTCCTTCTTAATCATCTTTTTATTTCCTCTTCTTTTGTCATTTTCCAGAACCAATGCTCAATTTTGCCACTTTCTCCAAATTTCGACTCCATGCCTAACCACCTAATTGTCAGAAGAGAACTTTTCCTCTGATTTCTTCACTAAGTGGATTTCGGTAAAGGATTTTCTCAAATTCCCTCCCTTATCTTTCACAATTCTGTTATTCCTTTGTCTGACTTCCCCTTAATCTCAAAGAAAATGGTATCTCCCTTTTTTATAACAATAGCTCTTACTTTTATTGCACTCACGATAACCTTGGGACACATATAGTAATAATCCAACATCCCAGCCATCTAAGATAGGTCCTACTATTTTCCCCATTTTACAGATGTGAAACTAAGGCACAGAGAGCCTTAGCAGCATGCCTATGGCTACAGCTAGGAAATGCTGGAGGTAAGGTACGAACCCACAAGATGTTCTTAACTGCCTTCCTAACACTCAGTCTATTACATAGTCCTTGAGGAAACAGTCAATCTAATATAGTCTTAATTTTAGATATATACATTCTATTTTCCATTACATTATATTCCCACATTACAAGTGTGCTCTCGTTCTCACAATTCCAGCCTCCTTTCAAAGTTATCTTGTCCCCTGCTCCTTTCTTTTTCCTATCAGAAGAGTTGCTAGTAATTCTTCACTTTGTATTTAGGTTTTAACCACTGGCTACAAACTAACTTCTTGTTGCAAGTCTACCTCAAGACCAATTGAACAAAAGTCAGTATTGTCCTAATGGTATAATCAATGGGGATCTGTTTTCACCCATCATCATGCTGATGTCTTTACCACTGTTGGCTTGTTATCCCTTGTTACTTTAACCCGACTTTCACCTATCCTTCTACCTGTTTAGGACATTCTTTCTGGTGGTCTATTTTTATTGCCTCTCCCATCTTTTCCTTAAATATTGATGTTCTTCAAAGTCCTGTTTTATTTTTTTTCTCTTTCTTTCAAGTGGCTCTCCTAATATCCTCAAGTTCACTGACCTATAAACACTTCATTAATGCACACATATTGGAAGAGGAATGTTTATCTTCTTGCTCACTTGCAAAGGATAAATAAAACAAGTTTTGGTAAACTACCTCTAAGAGTAAGCCTAATCCTTGCTCTAATTTGACAATATTAGATACAGTTAGCCCTTATTAATTCATTACTAAGTCCCAGATACTGTTCCAAGTGCTATGTAATTTTTAAATCATTTATTCCTCACAATAATCACATGAGATAGATACTATTATTTTTAAATTTATTTTTGATGTATAGTGGGCATATAATGTTATATTAATTTCAAATGTAGGGCACAGAAATTCCCAAATTCTGTGCATTATGCTATGCTCACCCCAATAAGTATAGTCACCATCTGTCACCATACAGCATTATTATATTATTGACTATATACCCTGTTTTCCTTTTCATCTCTGTGACTTATTTTATAACTGGAAATGTGTACCTCTTAATCCCCTTCACCAATTTTGCCCACACCTACCCTACCTGTCCTCTGGCAACCACCAGTTTGTTCTCTGTATTTAAGAGTGTTTCTGTTCATTTCTTTTGTTTTTTAGATTACACATATATGTGAAAGCATATGGTATATGTCTTTCTCTGTCAGACTTATTTTACTTAGCGTGATACTCTCTAGGTTCATCCATATTATTGCAAATGGAAGATCTTATTCTTCTTTAAGGCTAATATTCCTGTGCTATGTATGTATATATCACATCTTTACCCATTCCTCTATCAGTGGACACAGGGTACTTCCAGATCTTGGCTACTGTAAATAATGCTGCAATACCTGTAGAGGTGCACACAGCTTTTTGAGTTAGTGTTTTTGTTTTCTCCAGGTAAATACCCAGTAGAGGAATTACTGAATCATGGTATCTCCATGTTGTATGTTTTGATGAATCTCCATACTGTTTTCCATAGTGGTTGCACCAATTTATGTTCCCACCAACAGTGCACCAAGGTTCCCTTCTCTCCACATCTTTACCAACATTTATGATTTCCTGCCTTTTTTGATACTAGCCATTCTGATTGCCTTGAGATGATATCATGTTGCAGTTTTAATTTTCATTTCTCTGATGATTTGTGATGGTGAGCCTATTTTCCTGTGTCTGTTGGCCATCTGTAGGTTTTCTTTGGGAAAATGTCTATTTAGGTTCTCTGTTCAATTTTTAATCTAAAATTTTTTGCTGTTGAGTTGTATAAGTTCTTTATGTATTGGGGGTATTAACCCCTTATCAGATTTACGATTTGCAACAATCTTTTCCCAGTCAGTAGGTTGCCTTTTCATTTTGTTGATGGTTTCCTTTGCTGTGCAAAAGGTTCTAATTTTGGTGTAGTCCCAATAGTTTATTTTTGCTTTTGTTTCCCTTGCCTGAGGAGACTTATCCATAAATATATTGCTAAGGCCAAAGTCTAAGAAATTAATACCTATGTTTTCTTCTGGAAGTTTCATGGCTTCAGGTCTTACATTTAGGTCTTTAATTCATTTTGAGTTGATTCTTTTGTATGGTGTAATAAAATGGTCCAGTTTCATTCTTTTGATTGTAGCTTTCCAGTTTTCCTGCACTATTAATTTAAAAGATTGTCTTTTTGGGCACCTGGATGGCTCAGTCCATTAAGCATCTACCTTCGGCTCAGGTCATGATCCCAGGGTCCTGGGATTGGTCCCACATCAGGCTCCCTGCTCAGTGGGGAGTCTGCCTCTCCCTCTACCCCTCCCCCTTGCTCATGATCTCTCTCTCTCTCTCTCTCTCTCTCTCTCTCTCTCTCTTTCTCTCTGGTAAATAAATAAAACTTTAAAAGAAAGGAAAGAAAAGAAAAGATTGTCTTTTCCCCACTGTGTGTTCTTGGCTCTTTCATTGTAGGATGTTTCATATTTGACCACATGGGTATGGGTTTATTTCTGGGCTTTCTATTCTATTCTGTTAATCTGTATGTTTGTTTTTGTGCCAATACCATACTGTTTTGATTATTATAGCTTTGCAGTATATCTTGAAATCTGGGCTCGTGATCCCTCAAGCTTTGTTCTTCTTTCTCAGGATTGCTTTGTCTATTTGAGGTCTTCTGTGGCTCCATACTAATTTTAGAAGTATTTGTTCTAGTTTTGTGAAAAATGCTTTTGGCATTTCAATAGAAACTGTGTTGAACCTATAAATTTATTAGGGTAGTATAGATTTTAACAACATTAATTCTTCCAATTCATGAGCATGATAAATTTTTCCATTTGTTTGTGTCATCTTCAGTTCCCTTCACCAGCGTTTTATAGTTTTAGAGTACAGGTGTTTAACCTCCTTGATTAAATGTATTCCTCAGTATTTTATTCTTTTTGGTGCAATTGTGAATGAAGTTGTTTTCGTAATTTCTCTTTCTGCTTCTCCATTATTAGTATATAAAATGCAATAGATGTCTGTATATTAATTTTGTATCCAAGACTTTATGGAATTTGGCAGTTCTAATAGTTTTTTTGTGGAATCTTTAGTGTTTTCTATATGTAGTATCATGTCATCTGCAAATAGTGACCATTTTACTTCTTCCTTACCAATTTGGATGACTTAAATTTATTTTTCTTATCTGACTGCTGGAGTTAGGGCTTCCAGTACTATGTTGAAAAAAATGACAAGAGTGGATATCCTTGTCTTACTTCTGATACTAGAGAAAAACTGTTTTTCACAATTAAGTATGATGTTAGCTGTAGGTTTTTCATATATGGCCTTTATTATGTTGAGGTATGTTTTCTGTAAACCCATTTTGTTGAGAGTTTTTATCATGAGAGGATGTTATATTTTGTCAAATGCTTTTTCTGCATCTATTGATATGGTCATGTTTTGTTGTTGTTTTTTAAGTGGGCTCAACACAAAGTGTGGGGCTTGAATTTATGACCCAGAGAGCAAGAGTTTGCATGCTCTACTGACTGACCCAGCCAGGTGCCCCCACAGAGTTTTTATCAGCTACTATAACATGTGAGAGGTGAGAAGCCTGAGACATAGAGAAGTTAACTAACTCACCCAAGGAGCCCCAGCTAGTAATTGGCAGAACCAGAATTCAAGCTAAAACAGTGTGGTTCCAGAATCATTCTCTTACCAACTATGCCACATAATGTTTTAATCAATAAATAATGTTACTGGCAGGACTGTGGCACTAAACAAACTGTAGTGGCTCTTTCCCATAAATTATGCAGAGGCCCTGACCAACAGAAAGGTGATTGCTGTTGTTTACTCCCACACAGACAAGAGAGAGACAATGGCATTTTGCACTAAGTCTTGTAATCTCATATATCATGAAACTATTGCTTTTCTACTGTTCCATGGATAAGAGAAGGCCGTGGCATTCAAGCCAAGTAAAGGATCTGAAATAAGGAAAGAAAGTAAAACTCATTATCTGACTCCATCCTATCAGATGTCATAACACGGAGCTTTTAGATAGATTTTCACTTCCTAGAGGGCTAGAGAGATTCATTCAACAGCCATATAGGTTTCTTTTTAATGCAAATCCTATCATATCACTACTCTGTATCCAATTCTTCAATTGCTTTTCATTACACTTAGAATAAATATCAAATGTATAATGATAGCATCATCAGACTCCTGCCATTTCCCCCAATCTCTTAGTGTACCCCTCTCTCCCTTGTTTGCTTTATTCCTTCCACCTGGTCTTCTCTTCTCTTCACTTGGGACACTCACCTTCTAACTCTTGCAGGGCTGGCTCCTTTTTATCCTTCGCGGTCTCAGAATAAATGTTATCTCCTTAGAGAGATCTTCTGTAGCCACCTGATATAAGTAGGTGACCTTCTCCTCCCAATTACTGTCTAGTATGTCATCTTATTTACTTCCTATCATGATCCAGAAGTAATTAATTAATTAATAATGAAGTTATTAATTATTTAATTATCCATTCTTTATCTACCCTATTAGGATGTAAGCTCCTTTGTTTGACATTACATTGATGATGTTAACACAGAGCCTGGCATGTAGCAGAAGTTAAGATGTTTATTATACTAAGAAATAAGAAGTGATATATTTCATGGAATTTCCCAACATTCCTTTGCCTGCAAACTCATATATGCCTCACATTCCTATATATATTTACCTGAAAGAGCACGGAATTTGGGGTTAGAGAGACAGATTCCTATCCACCTCTGCTGCTACAAATTGCATGATCTTGGCCATGTTTGTAATTTAAAGACTTTTCTCAAAAAAAAAAAAAAAAAACCCAAACAGCAAACAAACTTTTCCCTTACATTAATTAAGGAAAAGGTAATACTTATCTCATGGAGTCAGTGTGATCATTATGTATAATAATATCTATAGAAATGATCCACTCTATTCCTGACACTTAGCCACCAACGAATAAATGTTTGTTTTCTTTATGTCTCTTTCACCTGCAGTGCCCCTCTCTTACAAGTTCATGGATCACACCAAACATATTAGAAAATAAAAGTTAACAAAAAGCAATGTTTTCCAAGTTTCAAATCTCTGAGCATTAAGCCTCACTTTTTAAGTTACAGAAAATTTAAAGAAGAGAAAAATTACACAGAAGAAGAAGAGAAGCAATAGGCATAGTATGGAAAGGTGAAGAAGGTGAAAAAAAGGAAGAAAAAATACAAGGATTTGCATTTTGCAAGGATACTGACAGATCATTCCAGTTCTGGCCTGGTCGTCACTAAAGACCCACACAGAAGGTAGAGGCAGTTCTTGCTGATTGCTTTGAAACCGTACCTGCTGCCAGGGTCCATGTGCCGTGGCAAATTGACATTTTCCAGAAATGGACAACTCTTTCTTATGTGTTTTGGCCAATGTGACCATTTCACAAATGTTATATGTTGGAGAAACATCCAGTTTCTTCCCCCCCCCCTTTTTTTTTTTTTTTTTTTGAGGGTATAGAAAGTGTGGACAGTTAAAGGCTGACCCACCCAATATTTAGCATTTTAGAACTTGGTTATATTCCAACATTTGTTTACTTATTTAAAAAATTTAATGGCATATTGGAAAAGGAATTTTCTTAAAGAGAAAGCCTCTGAGGTATTTCTGGAGGCATATTTCAGATTTTCAGGGAGGGTTTAGTAGGAAATATTTTTTGCTACAATGTTTGACGTGAGTCCAGACTATTCCTGGAACTCTCTTTATGTAGAAGCAATATGTATAGATATCTTTAGAGGTTACTAGTAGGTTTGAAATAAAATTTAAATGTTCTCATTTTGAAGGGCAGGGCTTCTAGTATTAGGTGAGTGCACCAGCCATTTTATTTCTTCACAGTATCCCTATTCTGTCCCCATCGGTATATTTAGAACATTTTATAACAGGGGAAAAAACCTTGTATGTCCTAATAGATAAGACTCTTGGGCATCATTTGCCAGGGCATGGGGTAGGACCAGAATAGATGGCATTGCAAGTAAAAACAAGGTTTCAGGATACAAAATGAGATCACATAACAATATCTTGACTTCAAATGAGCTTTAGCTGACCTATTTCCATAATGGTTTAAAAAATAAGTATTTACTGTTATCAAGTTGATCAGCAATGTTATCTTAAAATATCTCTAGAGTGATAGTTTTGTAGTGGAAGAATTTTTAAGAATCATCCAGTGAGTTCAAGTCAGATTTGGTGAGAAGCAGTGCACAATCTTCAGAAATGTGCATCTGTTCTTAAGTTTAAGAACTGTGAATCTAGAGTGCAACCAAATGGGGTAGATTGAGCAGCAGTTGGAGGGATTTCAGTTCATCGCTTCCAAGGTGGATTACACCCATGGGGATTCACCTTATCCAGCAAGGCTTTTTACACAAGTTCTTCCTGCAGTCCTCCTGGCAGGAACACTATAGGACCTACCAAGACAGTTTGCTTCTGTCTGCTTCACTTCTTTTGGGACTTGATCTCTACCTTTGAGGCTCCCTCCAACGTCACCTTGCTTCTCCTCAAACTTGCCTTGGCTTTAGGGAGACCGGCGATAGTGCATTTTTAGAACTGACGTTAACACCCAAATCATGGAAAGATGGGATTACTTTCTCCATCTTAATAACAATAACCCATCATTGTCCTTTCCTTCTGTGGGAAAGTTCATAATGAAAATGTTCACACATTAGTACTTTAATAGGGAGCCCGATGGATGTCTTCTACTATTAAGTGTTCATCAGCTTGTGATAATTCTTTTAGCTGAGGGCTCGAGAACCCTGTGACTTGGCTATCCAGATGTGGAGGAACAAGGAATGCCCTAGTAAGAAAGCCAAAATCCTGTTCACACAGGAATTTGGTGGAGAATTCATGGCCTATTTCATTTCTACCCACCCATGGCCCTCATGAATCCTGCTGTTGCCTGACCAAATCGGGTCTGTTTATGAGGCCCTCCCTTTTAACGTGAACTCCTACTGGTTTTCCTTCTTTATTTATTTATTTTTGTGGAGGGGATCCTCAATTTCTTTTTCCCACACACTTAGCTGAACTCGAGCTTGAGGCCAAATAAGACTGCCCCAAGTGGATTCCACAGTTCTCTTCCTCAGCTGGCTGGGTCCCCTTATGATGGCATTCCCAAGGACCCATTGGCTGGGATCCATAACATTCCACTATCAGGACTGCTGACAAAGGTTTATTTTTTTTAATGCATTGTAATCTAATGCTTAAGGAAGGGGGGGGTGTTTACTGTATGAGCCTTAGTTTGTGGTGGGTTTACCTAAGATTCCCAGGGCATTCTGAACACATGGGATTTAATGCTGTGCAGTCTCTGAAGGTAAAACAAAACAAAACAATAAACTTATTTCCCTTCTGTATCTTCCCTTCCAACTTTTTTTTTCCCTCCCTTTGGGAAAACATCACTCTTTCCAAATTGAAGACTCTCTTCAGAAAAGGAGAAATCAAGTGACTAACATTCTTTCTTTTGCAAGAGAAATAAAAATAACACACACACGAAGAGAACATTAAGTGATTTCCTTTCCAGTGATCTTTGACATGTTTTTTATGAACATATCTCCAGACTTCCCTTCTCCCAAGATACAGCTCCTCACATCAGAGTTGGATTAAAAAATAATAAAATTAATTAATTCCGTAATAAAAATAAGTCGGAAATGTACATTGTTAAGCTTTCCTTAAAAAGGAGAACCTTTAAAAAATAAATAAGAAGTAGGTTTTACATCTTTCCAAAAGAGAATGAATTTCAGTTTTACCTAACACAAGATAGTATTTACAATAGGACAAAGAGATGACCCAGAAAAAAACGGGACTTGACCAATTGGTGGCCCGGTTAAGAATATCAATATCATTTTCTTACTAGTATTACTAAAAATAATAACAAGTGACATTTACTAAGCCCTTTCCATATACCTGGTATCTTGCCAAGCTCTTTACATGCGTTATCTCATTTAATCTTTATGATAAACTCTGTGATACAATTTAGGAGTTGGAAAACTTATCTGTAAAGGGCCAGATAGCAAATATATTAGCCTTTGCAGTCGCATAGGGTCTCTGTTACATAGTCTTCTTTGCTTTTGTTGTTTTCATAACCCATCGCAATTATAAACACCGTTCTTAGCGCCTGGCTGCAAATTGAATGTGGTCTGTGGGCTATCGTTTGCTGGCCCCTGATTTGATCTAAGTAGAGCTTTTATCATTTCCACTTACAGAAGAGGAAGTTAAGACTTAGAGAAGGTAAGTAAATCTGCCGAAGTTGTATACCTAGGAAGTGGCACAGGATTTCAGCTAACCACGTAGACCCAGCAAGAGTAAGTGAATTGCAATTAAATCTGAGAAGTCGTGGAAACAAGAAATAAATATAGAGCATTTCTAAAAAGCCCTATATAGTTGATTATAACTAGAAATGTCACTGTAGTGTCAGCTAGTTTAGAAATGCCTTATTGGACGTACTGATAAATACATACTATTTCCACTTATACTCTTGGCACAAATAATATCAAAGGAAGACTGTTTCATAACCATAAGCAAATAGAAGGATTTCATTTTATTTTCCTTTTAGAACACTGTAATATTTTCCAGCCTTAACTAACCTAGTTCTGATTTTAATTTTCCCTGGTCTTTACCATCTCCTTTCCTGAAGTTATAGACAACTAAAGTAAATATACATTCAAAATTTCAAAGGCACAACTTAGCTTCACTAAAAAGGAAAAAAAAAAACCCACAATGGGCCTAAGATTATTTCTTTATTACATTCCTGAATCCAGAATTTGAATGTCAATCATTCTAAATTTTTACTGATTATCCAAATTGGCAAAAGAGGAAAAAAAATAATGAAACATTCAGAAATGTAAGATTTTTTTCCATAAAATTGGATAGATCAATTCTGTGGTTTGAATGTATAGTAAATTTGAATTGATTGAAATCAATTTGAGGTTAAAAATTATTACTGCAGAACGTGTACATGTGGTACTTACCAGCACTAGGGCTGCTTTCCTTGCAGAAGTAAAATTATGCTGACTGTTAAAGACTTGACCTAAAGTATCAACTGTAACTTTTATTTTTTTTTAAGATTTTATTTATTTATGTGACAGAGAGACAGCCAGCGAGAGAGGAACACAGCAGGGGAGTGGGAGAGGAAGAAGCAGGCTCCCAGCGGAGGAGCCCGACGTGGGACTCGATCCCAGAATGCCAGGATCACTCCCTGAGCCAAAGGCAGACGCTTAACGACTGCATTACCCAGGCGCCCCTCAACTGTAACTTTTAAATGCTCATTGTTCATTATTGGGCATTGTATTGCAGATTTTTTTCTAGATAATAATGTCAGCTCCAATGATAACAATAGGAATCAAATCAAATCAAATCTGGGGAATTTGTAAAGGATAGGTATGTCCAAAATTAAGAAGAGAAAATATATCCAAAAGATAAAAATCCTTCTTACCTATATTCTTTTTAATATGTCTGTTTAAAGCATCTAAATTCAGGCTCATCGACTAGTAAAACTGATGGAGTAACACATTTTGAACATTTCCCCAAATATGTCATTTTCTCACTGGAGTGAACCAACTCCTTTTATTCTCTTGGGTGTATATGTTTTTAAAAATGGCCTGCCTATAGTTTTATCTAATATCCAGAGTCCTATCAATAAACTATATACATTAAAGAACCACCTTGGTTGATTTTTAAGAAATTTTTTTTTCCTTTGGAATAAAACTAAGCAAAAGGAAACTTAGACGTGAATATATACAAACTGGCCACGACCAACAAAACACAGGAAATTAGACACACTATAGATGGAGAAAGAAGTTCAGATTTCTATCACAGCTCATTCTGCCTGTAACACTGCAGTGCATTGTCGAGCACAGGAGGGCCTGGGGTGCTTGGGAGAACAGATGGCAGCTGGGTTAGGCCAGACAGGAGAGAAAAGGAAGGTGTGGCCACCCAGGAAGTGATGGTAAATTGGGCAGCTTGCTCTTCTCACCTTCAGGTGGAAAAAAAAAAAAAAAAAAGTACTTAGGAAGGTGTGTGCCAACGGTCAGCACTGCGGCCACACTGAAGCGGTTCCCACCCAAGGCACAAAGCAAGGTAGAGAGCCCAAAGAACAATCCGGGCGTCTTCACGGAAACGTTAAAAGACAATAATGGAGTAGTGCAGGGACGACCCTGGGACAAGCGGCATCCTTGAAAGAAAAATAAAACCCACTTAAGTTTGCAGATGCAGTTTTTCCTTCGAGAACCGAATGCTATTTGAAAGGTAGGTGAGATACAGGACTCTTTAGTGAAATGAACAGACCCAGCCGAGGAGAGCAGCTGTTCTTGCTTCTCACCGTGGAGTGATCAAGAAAAAAATAAATAGACTTCCAGAGAAGCAGAAGGAAATAAAGCTGAGATTCATAAATGTGAGACCTGTGAAACTCTGGGAAATGGTAACAAGGGAGATTATGGAATCACCTAAAGGATTATCTTTAAAAGCCTCAACTCATTATATCAGCATTATTAAAAACCTGGCTATTTTCTTTCTGGAAAAAAAAAGTGAGGTACTGGCATATCAAGGTATAATATGTCAGATAAATCTTAACTTCACTCTTTGCATCAAACAGCAAAATAATTTCTGTACATCTTGCCTGTGTTATTTCTATTTTGTGTATGAACAGGCACCGCTTGTATCAAATTTTCCTAAGTGCATTATCAAACTTTTGAGCGGTACTTTCAAAATATTCTCACAGTGCCTAAGTCAGCATTCTGCACACAGCAAATGGGCATCCACCAAAAATATAAAAATGGGAAGGTCATGAAGTTGGAGTCCATAATTCCTGTGCCCCTGAGTTCCCACAGGTGATAGAGCTCCGTCCATTGCCTTCTGCTGTGAGGGGCTGGCGGGGGAAGGGGTAGAAGGAGAAACTGTTGCAGGTTCAAGGAGTAACACGTGAAAAAGCTCAAAGCTGGGGAGGAGGAAGGAGAGAGAGAAGGGTATCAGGGAAGAATTTTAACACCTGAAAATAAGCCAGCAATGGCTGGAGGTAATAGTGGTGAGTGGGGAAAGACAGAGGGAAGTAGAAAGAGACTGCTTGCGCCTCTTGTAAACAAGGTGAGAGGTTACGTTTGGGCTTTCTCATGAGGGCAATAGGGAGCCATGGAGGGTTTTAAGCAGGGAAATCCGGGATCAGAGATAGAGTTTGAAATGTTCTTTCTGGGTGCAGTGAGAGCAGAGGTTGGAGAGAAAAGAATCTTGAGGCTTAGAGGTCAGTTTGGAGGTTTTGGCAGAATCCAGAAAAGAAATGAGGGCAAATTGCAACGAGATAGAAGAATGGAGTAACATGAACTAGGACTAGGAGATCTGAGGGGATGTGGGGAAAAGAGAGAAAAAATAGAGAAAGGGTGAAGGCCACATTTGTGGTTTCAAATAGAGACCACAGCAATTAGTGTAGGCTTGGGGGAAAGAAAAATTGTACATCTTCCCAAGTGTAGCTTCTGCTTTGGATCTGTCTGAAGATAGGCTTCCGGAATCCTCCACCTCCTCTCAACCCTTCCATTAATTATTAGAGGATTCTGCATAGAGATTGGTTATTTGTATTAAAATTGAAGTGTGCAAAATACAAAATGCCCTAAATTATCACAATCAGTAACTCTAATTGGTATCAATTAAGACCCTGAATTCTTTCCTACCTAAAATTAATCTTTTACTGTCAGAAAATATTTCTGAAGCAATATGCAAACCATTACCATCTTACGAGCTTGTGAAATACTGAAGTGTTTACCAAAGCATTTTCTTTTCCAAATTATATCTTCTGCTAAGTGAATACTTTATCTGATATTTTGTGTTAATCGAATAATGTGTCCATTTATATGTACAATGTGCATACACAGATATAGGTAAAATTCATAGCTTTCCTAAATTGCAAATTCAATATTTCTGTGCCGGTTCCAAACTTCCTATTCACTATTTAGCAGGCTTCCTGCAAGACACAAAATCCATTGTGCAATATTTTTTTTTTTTTTTACCAGACTGCAGGAGTGCAAAAGTATACACTGTTTCCTTCAAAAATGGAATCATCATTCACAGATGTAGATGTGTACTTGTTATGCCAAGATGAGACAGATGTGCTTCTATTCACTCAGGGACAGGTGCTACGGAAAAAGAGATAAAACATTTGTAGAAAGTGTAAGCAACTGCATCGCTGTTGCTAAATAAATAAACTCTCTGCCAAAAAAACTTTATTTGCTTATTTCTCCTGAATGTTTATTTTAAGATCTGGTGGAGCTGAGCTCTATTCAGTTTTTTTTTCCTGCATTGGTCAAAAATGTACAGTGTGTACATATGTGTTTGAACATGTCCCATAAGCATGAATGGCACAGACAGCCCCGCATGCCGTTTTATACTAATATTAATTAATAAAAAGCAAGCTCACGCCCTGACAGACACACCCACAATCTGACACCCTTAACTTCTGGCCAGATCATGTTCACCGTCCTTATGAAAGAAAACAGGTTAAAACGAGGGCCGTGAAAGCACTAGGTGTTTTGGAAGGAAAACCCAACTTCCTATTATTTTTCTGAGAAACATTTTGGTGAGCTACAGACTGAGAACAGTACCGGGAGCAGAAATGTGCAGCTGCTAGGCTAGGGCAAGGGAACAGAAGATGATTTTGATTTTAAATATTCGTATTAATTCCGACTCCAAAAGAAGGATCGGGTGGGAATCAGCAGCTGGGAGAGGGAAGGCGGGTGGAAAAGATGATTTTGATTTTAAATGTATTTAATCATAATGCAAAGTGGAGAACCAAGGGGATCTGCAGCTGGGCCAAGGAAGGCAGAGGGCTGAGCTGGAATCTTGTCTTCCTTTCAAATACACAGCTTTAGCTTTACTGGAACCCAGGGGGACCAGGAAACTTGTGAATACATAGAAAGATTTTACAGCTTGAGGGGGCTGCAAATAGAAAACTCTGCCTGCCCATGTTGACGTTAAGGGGGAAGAAATGATAATAAGGATAGTTGGTAAATAGAATGAGATTAATCCCAAGATTGAAAAAGCAACAGAAAACTCAAGAAAGTGTTGGATGTAGAGTGGTCTAATAAAAACAAACATTCTGATTATCTGATAGTTATCTCTCATATAAAAGAGTTTTGTTATCATTCTTTAAGAATTAGGAAACAAAAACTACAGTGATCATTGAAATTACAGTGAATAAAACGTACTTTCTCAGTCGATGGTTTTAAAGACAGTTTAGGGGCTCTCAGAACATTATGTCAGTACAGTTGGGGCTTGGTAAATGTTTGTGGAATGAAAATAAAAATTAATAAATGATCATTAACCCATATTTTAGGTATAGAAGGATGAAACATGTACTGAGCCTACAGTATTCTCTGAAAGCTGTTTTGTGTATTGGCTTATTATTTTGTTATTTGTCTCACAAGACAAAGTGTCAAGAAAAACTCAATTGAACTTTTTGGGGGGGCATTCTGAGTAATGTGGGCTTGAAGTGTGAAATTTCCACCTCGCACTGATGATATTTAAGATATGATTTAAGAAACCCAGAATATATCTATGAGTATGTGGGGGGGAAGATGTTTAAGGGAATAACCTCAACTAAGGAATCATTTGCTTTTAATATGAAAATGTAAATATAACATACATTTCATACTGCCAAATTGAGAGAATCTTTGTTTTGCTTAGGGTTATTTGCTATTTTGAAATTATTTTATTTTAGTGAGAAGTGACTTCTCCTTAGGCCCAACTTCTATTTCCACAATGATAATCCCTTGGATACAATAGACAGCTTGTCAATAACAGGTCATGTCCTATTTTTTGACAAATAAAAATTTCAATTTAGGACCCAGTTAAAAGACTGTTTAAACATCCATCCACAGAATTGTCAACATTCTGAAAGAGATGGTGGTGGTTGGGCTGCAGAGTGGGAGGAGCCTTGCACAAGAATCTGTCTTTAATTTTTTTTTAAGTCAATTTTACTCATCAGGTGGGGGCTTTGTCCATGCTTTTCAAAGCTTGACCAATGAATCCAGCTTAATACAAATATTTCCCTTTGTAGGCAGAATAGTCAAAGCCTTAACTGGTTTAAATCCAAGTAAGAGATTTTACTTTGTCTGAATGCCAGAGAGCATACAAAAAACAATTATCAAGGGCATAAAATTCATCTTTATATCCATCACGAAGCACTGAGTAGCAATGGATATCCATTGTTCAATGTCATTCTGTGTATTCTTAGCAGCTTTCTGATTCTAAATATGCTATTTTATTTTTTGACAATTTCTGTCAATATGAGTCCTGAAAGTAGGTTGTATTTTTCCCTTTCAGTGAGGCTGGAAGAAGCAAGTATATAAAAAATACCGTTACTTCCTTCCATTTATATTTTGTACAACCCAGCATTGATTTGCTCCTTATTTAAGCAACATTTTCTTGATAAATTAAAAAAGCAGCAATAGCCATTACTGCAGGCTATATACAGCCTCTAATATCACTTAAGCATATTACAGAATATAATATCTGGTACTTAACGACTAACTTGCATATGAAAGCTCACATAATGTCTCATAAAACCCTTAAAATGGCTTCAGTTTAAGAGTCTCTTTAAAAAAAAACACCTTCAGGGAATATTGTAAATGAAGTAGCACTCCAGCCTCGGAAAAAAAATTCACACACTTGCAGAAATTTTTAATATAAATTGAACACATTAAAAATTAATTTTGCATGACCATTTCGCATTGCGGTGCCAATGCATAGTTAAGATAAGGCCTTAACTCTTCTTTGTTTAAAGTAACATGGAAGCTCTTTGCTTTCTCTCTTTGCTTTCATCTGTACATAATTATTATTTTCATTAATCAGAAAATGGACCCCCATTTTCCTATTCTGACAGCCTCAGCTGGAGTTGACGGAAACCCTACCTGAGTCACCAGGGTAACTTAACCATAAACTTCTAGAAAACTCATTAAAGAAAGGTGTGAGCTGACAATTAACCAAGGCGGTTTCCATCATCCTTCCCTTTTTTAAACTGAGGGACTTGGGAGAAAAGCTTACTCATCAGAAAAGTAGTTTTGCCCTGAGAAGTAAACCTGCACTGTTTTGCCATTGCTCCCCTCTTCCCAGACCCCTGATTTGTCTCCTCTTATTTGGTTTCAACTGAATCGTCTCTTTCTGACGATTCGTGCGGCTTTTAACAGGAGCCTTAAAGAAGTAACCCAATGTACATTTTCTGTTATGATGTTTATTTTTTGTTGGAAATATAAAGGGGCAAAAATAACCACCAATTACACCTTTTTGTATATGTGCAGATTTTTTTATTACTCTCATGGCCACAATTTTCCAACAAGAAAATTCCCAAAGAGGGCATCAGTTGCAATAAGACATTGACGAATGTCTTTCTCCGCGGAGAGCTGGCGTTGCACAGATCTGACATGCTGTAGTTTTCTGTGGCTCTGACATGAGCAGCCAGGGCACGATGCCAGTGGCAGCTCAGAGGGAGTCGCTGGGGTGATTCACAGATTACATCTCAAGTGATCAATTTTAAAAAGGTGGGGAAGGAGCTGACCTAAGAAAGTCTCCTAGACCTTGGGTCAAAGGTGCTATATAAATCTAGCAAACAAAGAAATAAACCCAGAGCACATGTTGCTCATCCTATCCTTTCATTGTTCGAATCAGACATTTTACTATGCAAATCTTAAAAGCCGAAAATAGAATGAGAAACCTCAGGCTTAGTTAAGACTCTGTGCTTTAACTTACTGGGGTGGGGATAGAAAGTTTTGGGTCAGGGGACAAGTTTTACAAGAATATTTTCTTAGCTTATTTAAGCTTCCAGAAGACCTTGTGAAATATTACAAAATGTATCCCCTAGTTCTCTCCTAGTTCTTATACTCCATGTTAATACCATTTATAAAGTACAACAATGAGACAGGCTCCAAAGCTATTGAGAAGACATGCGTTACTCACTGCCAAAGAGGGTATTAGACTGGTGGTATCTTATCTCGAAAAAAAATCATTCAAACTGTAAAGATGTAGTGAAGCCAATCTATCTGGAAGAATTGGAAAGAACTATCCAACGGCTTGCAGACACATACTGCACTTTCTAAGATCCTCACCTAACACAATCATTATGTTACCCACCAAGGATGGTGTAATACAGATTTGTTTTCAGAAACCTGCAGCCTATTTTCCATTGAAATGTTTCCAGACAGACTTCAACCATTGGTTATTGCAATGCAAGAAACAATCCCCTATACTGTAACTACATTCACGAGTCCAGTATGTTTCTCCCCCATTTTTTAATGGGAAGGTTATGAACAAGATAAAGACTGTAAAAGCTAGATATTTTTTAGTCCTGGGTGAACAAAGAATCATGAAATATCCCCCAATGTACCAAATTTAGATATGTACAAAAGAAAGTACAAAAATCTATAGAGAAACGTCCTTCTTTGTGGTTTTAGTAATTCTCAATCAACAGCCATATAAACTTAGTTTCTCTATCATCTCTCTCTCTCTCTTTCCCTCCTTCTCCCTCCCTCTCTCTCTCTCATACACACACACACACACACACACACACACACACACACACACACAATCAGTGGCAATCCATGAAGCCCAAACTAGAAAAGAGTCATGTAAAATTACTTCTACATTTCTGGAGGATATCTTTGAATAATCACCTGGTACTAACATGCTCAGCTGCTACTGGAAGCAATGGAGATACAAGTATCTATACAGTTAAAATAAAGTTAATTTTTTATTGGATTATTACTTTATAGTGTTGAATCCACAAGGAAGTCAAAGAAGTCAGATAGCCAAAACCTAATTGGATACCAATACCCAAAAATCCAGTTTTCACATGAAGTTGAGCAAAACAAGTAGCAATCCTTTAGCATCATTTTGGACGTCGCAGTAAGTAACTCTGAATAGCTATGGAGCTACTAAGGCAGAGATGCAACCCTGAGTTCCCAAATGCCCTCCCCATTCTGCAGCTCTAGGATCGTATGCATTAGGCAAAAATGATGGCGTAATAAGCATGCCATGTGCCTACTACTACCACTTTTCTGCAAGCTTATATACGTAACCACGAATATATCCTTTTTATTATATAAACAATAATAGAAATTGTATCCAATAGAAATTTTTCATTAAAACATAAATTATAAGATCAAAAGTGACACATCTATGCGGACATTATCACATGTCCCAAGCTGCATTCTCTCTCTTTAAAACAAAACATAACCTTCAGTCATCTTCCTTCTAATGGAGGTTATTTTTTCACTTCTCTTCAAAATTGTAAGAGAAGTTAGGCCTTGGCCAGACACAGTAGGGCACAGAAGAAGAATGGGAAGATGTGATGAACGAACACACAGAGGTCATTTTGTAAATCTGCCCCACCTCCAATTTTCTGCAATTGACAATTGATAGGAAGGTGTTATAGGCTGAATTGTGTGCCCCTTGAAGTTCATATTTTGCAGCCTAACCCTCAGTACCTCAGAATGTAACCTTATTTAGAAATAGGGTACTGCAGTTGTAACTAGTTATGATTAGGCCATACTGGAGTAGGGTGGGCCCCTAAACCAATGTGACTAGTGTCCTTTTAAAAAGGAGAAGTTTGGGCACACACACACACACACACACACACACACACACAGAATGTCATGTGAATGTGACAGCACAGATAGAGGTGATATGTCTACAAGCCAAGGAATGTCAAAGATTGCCAACAAAGCACCAGAAGCTATGAGAAAGGTAGGGGACAGATTCTTCTTCACAGCTCTCAAAAGGAAAAAACCCTGACAGTGCCTTGATCTCAGGCTTCCAGCCTTCAGAACTGTTTAATAATGAATTTCTGTTGTTTAAGAACCACCCCCCACCCCATTGGTGGTGCTCTGTTACAGCAGCCCTAGGAAACTAGTACAGGAGGTTTCCATCATGAGTTTCTGGGTTTACTTTCCAATGAGGCCTTATCATAATAGCAGAGCATAATAGCAACCTAAGCTTTTATGAAGGGCCTCCTATCCCATGAACATCTAAGAGGTGCATGTTAACAGTGTGGTAGACACCCAAAGAAGCAACTTTAAAAGCAACCCAAGTGTCCGTTATTGGATGAGTAAATAAAGGGGAATATTACTCAGCCATAAAAAAGAATTAAACCTTGCCATTTGCAACAATATGGATGGACCTAAATGCTATTATGCTAAGCGAAATAAATCAGACAAAGAAAGGCAAATACCATATGATTTCACTTATATGTGAAATCTAAAAAAAACAAAACAAGTAAAAAGCAGAATCAGATCTGTAAATATAGAGAACAAATTGATAGTTGCCAGAGGCAAACCCGTTTGGGGGATGGGGAAAATGGGTGACAGGAGTGGGAAACACAGGCTTTCAGTTATGGAATGAATAAGTCATGGAAATAAAAGGTACAGCATACGGACTATAGTCAATGGTATTGCAATAGTGTCGTATGGTGACAGACGGTAGCTGCACTTGTTGTAAACATAGCATAACAGAGAGACTTGTGGAATCACTATGTGATACACCTGAAACTAACATAACATTTTGTGCCAACTGTATTTCAACAAAAATATAGAAAGTAAAAATAAATAAATAAAAAACAAAGAAGCAATTTAAGAAAATTAACATGGGTTAGGGAAAGACAGCAATAGTACAACAATAGTATAAAACTCAACAAATGGAATGTTTTGTTTGTCTGTTTGCTTGCTTTTTCCAGAGCTTTTGTTTATTAAAAAAGCAAGAGTGACTATGCACATTAGGAGCAGAAGTTCAAGTTTTCCAATGGGAAACGACAGAGTTCACATTTGAGTATTTGATATATACTTGTTACAAGAAAAATTGAATGAATAAGTAATATCCAGCAAAGCTTCAGAGCGGAGGTTAAACTTTAGCCACTGATGGTCCTGAGTGGATGACAGGACCATCATTTTACACAAAGATAAATCAAAGCAAAAATAACATTTTACCCAAATATGATGTAGTGGTAAATTTCTGAGTAGGAAAAAAAAAAAAAAAGATTTAGAAGAATTTCACAACCTCTGTTGAGAAGTGGTATTACACAAAATACAAAACTTGTTATCAATATTCACAGTATACTGTGACCTAATTATATATTTTCATTTATTTTAAAATTTTCATAAACTATAATAATATACATGATACTCAATGATGTGGAATCTTGGAAAGATTCTCAGCGCTAGCATGTTATGAGACAGGATATATGCATTTATGTGTTCTTTGAAAGAGACAATGTTGATCATACCAGACAGGGTAGCATGATCTGATTTTCCTTTCAAGGCTAACCTGATATTTGCTTTCTCTATAAAGGCAGATTATATATATGTGACACACATACACATACTTGTATACATAGGCATCCATCTATATGGACATAGGCAATATGTCAAAATAATCTGGCACCTGCTGAGAACAAAAGGATGCTTTTCAGGTCCAATCTGGAGTGCTTTCCCCACCCCAAGGGGCCTGGTAAGGAAGAAGAAAATTGAGATCTCTTCTTGCTCTAGCAAACCACTGTGAAAGACTGCATGTAGTTATTAACAGGTTCAACATTCTGTTTCCCTTCTTGCCTTCCTCCTTTAAGGTCATTATAGATATAGGAAAGCAAAATAAATCAACCCTTCTCTTTAATTATTTAATGGGATATAAGGAGCTCCATGAAGAGAAATAGGATAATAAGTGGGGTCAGGTGGGATAGGATTCATGACTTAGATAACAGTTTCTACTCGTTGGAGCCGTATCTCACTCCATACTCCACAATACCACTCAGGAAATTTAATCATAGTGATGAACCAGGAAGCAGCTATAGGACCTCCATACAACATAAAACATTCATATATTATAAATAAATGATATATGGTATAAACATGATTGCTTAGTAATTAATGGCCTAAGCACAGGTTTAGTCTATGACATATGTAAAAGATTTTTGGCATTTAATGCAAAATGCACACAAGAGTATTTCCTTGCTTTAAAACTTAAAAAGTGTACGCTCATTAAGCAGAAACATCAAAATCAAGTTCAGACGGAAACCAAAAGAATGTCATCCTACCTCAGATTTTAGTTGGATTAAAATAGTGCTATTGCACGAATAGACACTCATGTTATCCAAAACGGAGTAAGATAAGGAGAAAGAATGCTCCTTTCTTTGTCCAAAGACAAAGTGCCTTGTATAAATAAATATACGGATAATTCACGCCCACACATGCACCCACACCCCCCACACACATCAATGGTTCTCTAACTTTAAAGCTCTGTCAGCTAACTGCCAGGGACAAAAAACTGGCAAATTTTCTCCAAAAATAGGGAAAAAAATTATACTAATTTGATGAGAGAATAATGCCATAATGTTTATCATTAACTAATCTTAAATATATTACTCATGTTGCAAATATTGTCACAAACCTCCCTACACCATAAATATTAAAACTTAAAGTCATTTTGTTGTTCATATCTACTTACAGTTTATCCAACTCCCCGAATTACAGACGACATACCTTTCTGAAAATAACCTCACATTTTTGTTTCATGGTAACATCTGAACCACAAAGTTAATTCAAACTTGATTTTAACAATCTTACATAGAATATCTAATTTCTTCTAATCCAAAGACTTCAAGGATTTCTATGTGCTAAACAACAGGCATTGAAGGAAAGCATTAGAATATTCGTCCTCCATGAGAACAGCCCAAAGGAGGACTCATCAAGGACCCATCTCATTTGAAGGCCCGCTTTTAACGGTTGTGTGTATGTAGTTAAAATAGAAACATCCGCCATAAGTGAATTATGATCCCTTGTAAACGTTCTGTCCTCTTGAGTTTCAAAACTTGCAAACTGAGAGAATAATGATTGCTTGATTTATCTCTCACCTTAGCTATCTTTTTCTTTCCTTTTAAAATTAACTTGGCACATTACATTCAAAAAAAGAATTCTGAAGTTTTAGGATATTTTCCCCCAAACATGTTTTTGAACACTGTGAAAATCAGGATTACCCACACATTGTCATTTTTAAGGCAAAAGGACTTGGTAAACTATACTATTTCTTATCAAAGGCCAGAGACTGCACTTCATTTGAGATTGGAATACTATGGAGGATGTGTCTTCACTTTTTTTTCAGTGCAAGCTACCTGCACTTACTGAAAGAAACAGTTCAGGCTGAAATGTGTCCTGGAAACTAGCATCAGAACTAGTATCTACCTTCCCCTATGTCTTACAAGATTCGGGAGTCGAGAAGGGGGTAAAACAATAATAACAAAAGTAGATTCAAAGTACTTATAATTCATAATTAAACCTCCAGAATGGTGCCCTGTTATGTCAAACTTTTTTTTTATTATGATTATTCCTTCCATCTGCCCACCCACCCTCCTTTTGCTAAGTGCAATAGACTCCTTTGCTTCAGCCAGTGCCCTCAACCTTGGCTACGCGTTACAATTACCTAGAGAACTTAACAAATAAAATACGGATGACTAGGGCTTAGGTTTGGATAGTTTTAAAAGGGCCTCAGGTGATTCCAGTGTTCACTCAAGTGAGGAGAACAGCTGTACTAAACCGATGGTTTCCAGACCTTGCTAATAACCAGAAACACCTGGGAGCTCTTTAAAAGTGTAGAGCCTTTTGCTACTCGACCCCACCCTGTTTCCTACCTATGAAATGGAATTTGGAACTGCTGAAATATCTAGTGTTTGTGTTTATTTGCACTCCTCTATTATTTTCATGAATCAACAGCTTTGAGAACCACTGAATGCGCACTATAACTTAACCAAAAAGGAAAAAAAAAAAAAAAAGGAGTTCTGATCAAATCTCTTCCTATTGCATCAGAATAAGGTCTCATTTTACCTGAATTTCATGGTGAAATCGTCTATGTTCTTATGTATCCATTCAATAAATGCAGTGTTTGGACGATGTGCTGAACTCCCATAGGGTTCAAGGGACCTATCTTCTGAGAACCTCCCTGTAGCCTCTCCACACTGAGTTGGTTACTCTCACCTCTCTGTTCCATTGCTCTTACACCTACTTGTCATAGACCTGGTCACCATGGGTTGTTTGCACGTCCAATCTGTACACATTCCTGAACAGGTGCTATGCTTTACGTACACTAGCGGTTTACCACATGCTGGCCTCTGAGGTCTCTATGTGCCTTCTCTTCCTGAGTTTTCTCAGAGCCTGAATCTCCTCATCCATAAAGTGGGCAGTGGGCCATCACTTTTTGCCACTTTAAGTAAGTTCATTCCAAACCGATGGGAGCCTTCTCTGGTAACACTAAAATGTTATCCAGAAAATGAGGCCCTGGGACCTCCAAGGTTGAGGGATGTGAGGACAAGAAAACAGTGGGTTAAATCATTCAAAGATTTCGTCTGCATCGTTGGGAAAAGTCTAACTGCTGCACATCAAACAAAAAAAGTAAGGGAAGAATTTTACCCACTTAAAGCAGGAGGATTCTCACTTTTTCTCCAACCCAGTGGAAACTTATACTATGGTTACATGCCTTGGAACTTTGGACCTATCTTGAGTAGTTCACAAGTTCTCAGGTGAACTACTCAAGCTAACCAAGGAGCCAGTTCATTCAAGAGAAAAAGAGAGTTCACTCAGATAATTGTTTTCTCATTGTGAGATCTAATTTATTTATAATTTGAATATAATATATTTATTTATAATTATATATAATATATATAATTTTCATGCATATTTAATAAAATCATCTTTTCTATCAAATGCCCATGTAGAAATACTGCTTTTATCCCATGCTGATAAGTCATGAAACAATTATATTCAGATTCCCTCTATGATTTTTTTAAACCAGGATTTTTTTCAAGATTTATTTATTTATTTATTTATTTGAGAGAGAGCAGGGGGAGGGGTAGAGGGAGAGGGAGGGAGAGAATCTTAAGCAGACTCCCCGCTGAGGGTAGAGCCCAACAGGGAGCTTGAGGTCGGCTCCACCTCACCATCTTGAGATCTCAGGACCTGACTGGAAACCAAGATTCGATGCACAACCCAATGAGCCACCCAGGCACCCCTGGGTTCCGTGTATGATTTTTTGACTGTAATGTCTTCCTCACAACTAGAACTGATTTTCAGAAAGCTTAGAGCTTTCCAAAGTACTTCATCTCCACGTCCCTCTAAGCGGCTTGAGATCCAGGACTTTTGAATCTACGTACAATACTGCTGCTGGATATATTATACTGAGTCACAAGGACCACTGGAGTGACACGAGGCCAGTTGCGCATTTCATTTTCCCTGGGTGTGAGGTCTTATAAAAATATAAAAACCCAGGCCTTATTCTCTGGAATTCTATTTCTCAGGTGAGGATGGCAAGTATGTCGGCTGGTGACTTGTCAGGGAAAGAGTGTAGCTCAGAGATAGAAAAATAGTCACTGTGGAAAAACCACAAGCTAGATTTCCCTAGAAGTAAGATTTGCAGTCCCTAAAACTTGAAGAAAAAGTGAAAAAACTCTTCTGTATGACCCCAATTTAACTAAAAAAAATATTCTAAGAAAATACTGCTTATAAGGTTTACAATTAATTCATTAATTAGAGGGAACTACAAAAAGCAGTATAGGGAACTACCTGGGCACTTGCATTTTAAAGTCACCTAATTTTAAAAGAATCCCAAGTCTCTCTCTCTTTCTCTCTCTCTCCCTCTCTCTCTCTCTCTCTTTCCCCCCACAGCAGGGCAATGTTGAAGCTAGTGATTCTCAAAATGTGATGCCTGGAAATCGGCTTCAGCATCACCTGGAAACTTTTTAGAAATGAAAATTCCCAAGCCCACCCTAGACTGTCCGACTCAGATTCTGCCAGGGGGGGCCTAGCCCTGAGGGGGTTAACAAGCCCTTCAGGTGATTCCGGTTCTTGAATTGTGAGAACATTCTGGTACAAACCAATCTGGGCAGATAGCATCTTTCACAGCTTAATAGAAATGTAGCAGAAGAGAAAGACATAACCTCCTTCCCCTGGTGACTGCAATTTAGCACCCAACTCCGAGCTGTTTCTACCTCCTTCATCAGAAAGGATGGAGAAGAGCGTGGGGTGTGAAGCCGCCATTACGCTAGTTCAGCAAGCCAAGCAGGCGCCATGCCGCAGCTACCTGAGGGCCTGCTCTCGCTATAGGTGCATTCGGTGTGCACGGCGACATCAGACTCCTTGTGCCTAATCTAGATCCTCTTTCTGGAAATTAAGCTTTCTTCTTTGTTTAGTTTGCAGTGGAAAGGAACAGCTGGTGAGTAAAATTAGTATGAAACATCTTTGTGTACTTAATGTCCATGATTTAAGTCTTTCCTGAGTTTTTTCCTTCAAACTACAAAAACAAAAATAAAAACAAAAAACCAACACGTTTTCCTCTTCAGTCTCTCTCCTGTGAACTATTATCCTACTATTTGAGCTAGGAAAATCTAAATTATCTATTTTTAAATCCATAATTCATTTCAAAAGAGTAAGACCATTAAGCCTTGCTATACATAAAAATTGCTGCTTGTTCAGGAGATAAACTTTCCAAGGGAACTCAGATGACGTCCCAAATATGCCTGCTTTTCACAAATTCCTACTGTATAGTTAACAGTATATCAAGGTTAAAGTTTAACACCTTCACACTTTTATTTTTATTTTTTCTATATTTTGCTAGTGTTTAGGAAAAAAAGAAAAATTCAAATTCCTGGAATATTCGGCTAGCACCCACTTCCCTCTGTTGGTAAAGCACCCTAATTTTTGTGGTATTACTACTTCACAGTTCTCATTCTTGTGCCTTTAGTGGTTCTGACCTCACCCCTATTCCAGGTGTGGCTGTGTAATTCAGACCACCAATCAGGTTCTGACTCCTCCCACCCATGCTGTTCGAATCAGAGATAAGCACTTCCTCCAGCTCAGCCCAAAGAGAGACGCTAAGATTCAATTTCCTGACTTTTTTGTTTGAAACTTTGAGGAAGGGACACCTTTTTAGCTGGAATGGTTGAGAGAATGGGCTATGAGTTTAGAGTCTAGATTTGGCCCCTCTAATAGGTGAGCCTACCAACAATGGAAACAATACAGAGAGAAGTAAAGCTAAGAGTTGGAAAGACTTCAGAACGCCCAGGAATTTCCACCATAGAGCCGATTAGGACTGAACTTTTCAGGTAAATGAGCCAATGATATTTTTGTTCTTTTTTTTAAAGCAAAAAAAATTTTTTTAAAGATTTTTATTTATTTGAGAGCAAGAGAAAGAGCACCGGCAGGAGGGAAGGGGAGAGGGAGAACCAGACTCCCCACTGAGTAGGGATCCCAACTCGGGACTCCATCCCAGGACCATGACCAGAGCCGAAGGCAGAAGCTCAACCAACTGAACCATCCAGGTGCCCCCTTTTTAAGCAAATTTGTGTTGTATTCTCAATCATTTGTAACCTAATGTGTAGGGCATTGTGACTAATTGTTTTGTGAAAAAGAAAGAAGAAATCAACAAGGACTCCAGGTTTTTGGCATGGGTAATGAGGTAGATGGTGGTTCTTTTCCCTGAGATGCTGACAAAACTAAGCAGAAGGGCAGGTTTGGTGAATGTTGTATAGGGTTTGGTAGTATGGGTAGAAATATGTTTTGTTTTGAATGTTTTTATTAGACTATATCTGTGAAACGTTAATAAGGAAACACCTTGTGGATCATTGATTATGTAGGTCTATACTTCCTATAGGAGGTCTAGGCTAAATGTGGGTATTGGGGAGTCATTGAGATGTATATGGTAGCTGGAGAAAGAAAACACCAGAGTGTAGAGGGTGTCCAACATTTATTAAGCCATATTTTTGTCTCCATAACATCGAATGGCTCAGGGAAAGTAAGATAATGACAGAAAATTTAGTTTGACTTGACAGCCAGAACTCATCAATGGAATGCATTGGCAAAGCAAGGTTGCTGTAGGTAGCAAAGTGACAGATAAAGAAGCAAAGATGAACACATATCATTCCTTTAAGAATCTTGGTTGTAATGGAAAAAGATAGTACTCTTCGCCTAAACATGATTTGCATAATCACGAAGAGTATCGCTGTTTGACTTCTGATCCTTCGTATGGGTTCGAGGGTGCTATTACCACTTTTACTTTTGCTGCCAAAATTGTCTGTTGCCATTTTAATTTAACGTTACTTATTAAAACGTGGGAGTAGTGTCCAAGCAGATGGTTGTCAGTAAACTGATGACTACAGTTATGGATTAGTGTCCAAATACAATACTCAAAACTTGGTACACTACATAGTTTCCTGAATGTGACTGCCAAAATAAATCTGGCCCGGAAAATAATTTTGAGGATTTTTCCCCTCTTGCTTAAATTTTCTTCAGCATTTTAAACTAAAGATATCCTTAAAAAGCTGACGCTGTGCGCATATAGACAAACCACAGTATTCATTTAATACATCTGTGGACTTTTCTGATAAGCTAATTTAGGAGAAAATATTCCAGTGCAAGGCTCATGTAAACTCCGATTCCATCCAGCATGTTTCTTCTCTTCCGGAAAAAAATCTGAAACCATTGTAATGTACTTACTCGCTGTATTGTTGTTGATCAAGTCTTAACGTGAATTCTCGCTTGTATTCATTTTACCTTATTTGACAGTTCTACTCAATGACCAAAATAAGCACTAGAGTCTTTCCTGTCTCTAACCATAGCTACTTTTTTTTTTTTTTTTTTTTTTAAGATTTTACTTACTTGAGAGAAAGAGAGACAGGCAGAGATAGTGAGAGAGCACAAGCAGGGAGGAGAGGGAGAAGCAGGCTCCCCACTGGGCAGGGAGCCTGACATGGGACTTGCTCCCAGGACCCTGGGATCATGACTAGAGCCAAGGCAGATGCCTAACTGACTGAGCCACCCAGATGCCCCCATAGTTACTCCTTTGGTTCATGCCTTAGCAGAAGACAAGTTGTCTTTTATTTGGGAAAAACTCCCACTAGGTCCTCAGTTCCTACACAGACCTACCCCCTACTCTTGCTGTCTGGAAAAACAAGTGGAATTACAATAAATTGGCTGAGCCCTGAGTATTTTCTAGCAAGTACAATCTCTAATACACTGCTGTTGTAAATCTATCAAATGCTTGATATTTATGAAGGCTTACCTGAGAGATAAGCAGTCCCTCTAAATCCTCTAAAATTTACTCAGGATTAAGTTAAACCAGCAGAGAGTCACATCCTTAAATAATAGTTCTTCACCCATGCCTTTACCTAGTGGTGTTTTCCTGGCATGGTGTCACTGGACAGTGTTGAGGGGCACCGTAGGAAACAGCCTGATGTAGCTGAGGGCTCTGTCTGAGATAAAGGTGTCAGTGAGGATGATTTTCATCCTGTTACACAGTGTTCTTTTTATAAGGACTCCAGGGAGAAATTTTTTTCTGGCTTTAACACCAGCAAAAGTCATTCTCCTAAGCATTTGGCTTGTTTTTATCTTACGGACCGTCCCATTTTGGCTTTAAGCAGAACTAATATGTTGTTTAAGATACCTGGCGGCAAAGAGGTCAGGAGGAGGTCAGGCTGTCTTCTCTGTAGTGAATTAGCGACATTCATTCATTATCTTTCCAAGTCCTCATTAGAACAGCTTTAATGTGGTGACCATTTGATGGTAGACATACGCTTTAATCTTGTGAATATCAAACCCACCTGGGTTACATTTCCTGTTAGGGACAGTTAGCAGAAGCAGGTTAATATGATATTTTAACTCCTTCATCTGCAGCACTTGTGTAGGAATCAAGCTCACTGGTCACGTGAATTTGGCTCAAACGGTCTATACAGAGTCCTAATTTATTAGGTTCTGTCTTCAAATCTCTGCTTGCTTAAGACACTTTTAATCATCTGTTTAATTTTGCACCTTATCTTTTTTTGCTCTGATATATTATTTTTCAGGTTACTCTTTAGGCCTGGATATGCCCTATTTTTCTTCCTCATCTGACCTAGATTCAAATTTACACACTGTGAAATAGCTAATAAATTCCCATTAAGGTTGTAAAAGGTGAAGGTTCAACCAGTGTATAAGTCATCAAATTCTCACGTAAAACTGAATGATCCTTGATATTAATAGCTTGGCAAAAGTATGCTACAGGTCCTTAGGATTTTATGAAAAAGATTTTAAGTCATTTGGCTGAGGGCAACCCACCTACTCTAAAATGACTTGAGCATTTCTACAATTTCCACATCACCTAGGGCAAGTCTCCCCTCTCCTAATTAATCTTAAAATATAATCTTGCCCTGGAAGTCTTCCCATGGTTCTGTCTTTACCTGTACTCATTGTATGATGTTTTCTTTGTGTGCATTTGTCTTTGAGGCCGGACATTAAAAGGGAAAGTTTCTGTTCGTGTTTGGGCAGTTGGAGTCTGGGGAAAGTGGGACAAGAAGCCCCATTGGGAGCTTTTTTTCCTCCCCCCCTCTCCACAAGCAATAGAGAGTATTACAATGATTTACAGAGACACGTTGAAAGTAAATTATGTTGTAAACGCCTGTCCCTTGGGCCAGCTAAGAATCACAGGAAAAAAATGTAAAAAGTTTGAAATTCCCAACAGCAAAGGTTGACAGGAAAATATGGTTTTGTTTTTCTATGAGTAAAAGTAACTTTTATGTTGTGTTTTCCCATGAGAAATTATAAACTTTCAAAGGAATTTCAGCCTCTTGCATGCACATATAAGAGCAATTTATCTGGTACTGCCCCAGTGAAAACACTCTTAAGACTTTAAAGCTGTTAGAAGTGGGGCTGAATTTCTTCAAGACCGCTACTTCTTATTTGTCCTTACTGTCTCCTCTTGTCAAAACATTTACTCAGACTTCGAAGAGTTGCAAGTTGGCAACATGTTAATAATATGAAAATGCATTTGTGCAGCCCATGTGGCTGCGATTTTTGTATATATTCATCCCTTACTTAATGAATAATGAATCCTTTACAGTAGCTAGGCGACACAGAAGGATATGCAGCAAATGAAATGAGAACTTGTCAATATAAGATACTGCAAGAGTTGCCAAGGTAGCTTTGGCCCTTTGTAGCCTGCTTGAGGTTCACACAGGGCCCTCTCAGAGCCCTGCTTTCCTCTTCTTTCCTCCTAATGAGCAGCAGCGACAGAAATTCTACAGCTAGGTGGGTAGCTGAAATCACTCATGGTGGTTCTGTGCTTATGAACAGTTTTTATTCCCAAGATATTAAACATCTACCTTTTAAGTCTCATTCTTCTTCAGTGTCTCAATTTAGAGATTATTCCAAATGACTTTTATTAGAAATTCGGGTTGTTTTTTGTTTAATGGCATGATAACAGAAATAAGTAAAAGATGCCCTAACCTGCTACTCAGCCTTCTCTGCTGCTTAAACTCTGACCATCCAATTCTTTGGCCATGCGGCTTAGCACTGGGTTCTTTTCATCCCAGACATTCTCGGTTTGACTCTTTGTCCATACCCCCTATCCTAATCCCTCCTTGGCTGAAGGTCCAGGTTTTCTCTAGTGTTTATAAACTCTTCCTTGTCAAAATACCAGATAGTTGTTTCTTCCCTGGCAGGGTGGTTTATCCAAGAGACGTCATTTCAGGGACTAGGAGCAGACAACGGTAATCCTCCTCTCCCTACCTGCCATTCCAGCATTTGCGTCAAAACTCAAGTGTTGCCTTTATTCTCCATCCCATGTAGCGGTATTTCCAGGGACGTCCTTCTCTTTAGAATTCAGCATTGTTCTAAAGTTCCTATAAACGTTGCCACAAAACCTTGGTAAACTCATGAACCTTATGAAGTGCATATGCATTATGTTGACTTAAAGGAAGGACGTTATTTATGCATAATATTATCCTCACCACTGCAGTGATGAATAGAATGAAAGCTAAACCAGCATCATCCTCATTTTCTCATGCTCTGCTAGACACACACAGAGACCCTGCTGCTATGCATTGTTTCTCTCCCCACCCCTTAATTTTCTCTGCCTGTGACAGACATATCCTTATTTATGGATTAACAAGTACGAAGATCATGTCACTTTCTGACATAAACGATAATATACCTTTTCTCCTAGAGATCTATTTAGACCCAAAAAAGAATCCCCATGAAAAGCATCAGATTGAGTTGTTGGCTAAACAGAGCTACTTAATTGAAATATCACAGTAAAATGCTTTTTAGTAAAAAAAAAAAAAAAAAAAAAAAAAGCTTGAAACCACTACTTCATTTGCAATAAAGTTGGGAGAGAAATTCCAAATTTCTTCCAGTCATGCATCTTACATTCACTCCAACGTGACCAGTCAGTCCTTAACTTAGGGTAACAACTTCTAAGGGATTCAAGGCGTGGGGAGTCCTCAGAATCATCCTGAGTGTCCTGAGCATGCCTAATCAATAAAAGCTACTCCTGAATTCTTCATTGATGATCAGCAAAGGGGCAAAATTTTTTAAACTGGAATTTTCCTGTATTTGACAATAACTGATCTAAATCCACTAAATGTTTTCCTGAAATTTAAATATGGTTTTTACAGTAAATTATTATTATTTTATAGTAAATGACATTAAGCTGCTTAAATTATCAACAGACCACTGTATGGATAGATAAATAACATGGAAGGAATATATCTTTGTCCCTGGTCCCAGGTCACTGGAACAGAGCTTCAAAAATCCTTGGAATTTCTTGAGTGACAGAAGTGTCTTTGTTATGCTAATATAGCAACTCCTGGGGGCCTCAGGATAGCTTTGGGATAAGACCCTTTCACCAAAAAGGCCAGCCTTGTGCTTAGAAGACTGGAAATTTCAACCAGCCTTGCTTTCAGATGAGGAGCAAGGCTGGAGATTAAATTCAGTCACATGGCCAATGATTTAATTACGCCTACATAAGGAAATCCCAGTGAAGACTCTGCACCATGAACTTGGTGGAGCTTCCTGGTTGGGAAACACTTTGACATGCTTGGGTTCTACAAGAAGAGGGCATAGAAGCTCTGCTTTTGGACCTCCCCCACCTAAGACCTTGCCCTATGCATCTCTCCATTCCGTTGTTCCTGATCTGTATCTCTTATAATAAAACTGTAATCATAATGCTTTCAGCAAGTTCTAGAAAGTTAACTAGAGGGGATTGTAGGAACACAATTTATAGCTTGTCAATCAGAAGTACAAGTGGTACCTAAGACTTGCCATGGCATCTGAATTGAGGACAGTCTTGTGGAGAGCTTTGCCTTTAACTTGTGGAATCAGGCACAAATCATTAGTGTCAGAATTGAATTAAATTTCAGAATCCGTAATTGGTGTCAGAGCAGTGAAAACATCTTTCCTTTTAAATTTATTTTTGTTTACCTAATAGTTCTTTTTTTTTTTTTTTTTTTTTTACTTTTATTGAGAGAGTGAGGGAGCTCTGGGGGAAGAGCAGAGGTAGAGGGACAAGCAGACTCTATGCTGAGTGTGGAACCTGATGTGGGGCTTGACCTCAAGACCCTGAGATCATGACCTGAGCTGAAATCAAGAGTTGGGCATGTAACCAACTGAGCCCCCAGGCTCCCCCAATAGAATTTTTTTAAAAATTAATCAAAAGTTAAAAAGATGGAAGCAATAATAACTAAGGAAAGATTCAGTTATTTCAAGTAATGAAATAGAAAAATGTTTTATGAAGGTGCTGAAATCGAGGTTTTCAAAATTTTATGACCTATAAAATGGTTAGGTGGGGAGCATAATTTAAATTTACAGTTGTCTATATTTTATATTATGTAATACATTATATACCTTACATATTATATAATTCTATTAATATCACTATTATTATGCTAACAAAGGTAAATGAACTTCTTTAACTTCAGTTGAATTTTGAGACCCAAGAGGCAGAGAGTAATGAGAGAACATCAGGGCAAGTAAATGGAGGACCTAGGTGATGTTAGGATTTCTCTAGCATAATTGCAGACTTTTACTAGTGCATCCTTAAATTCTTTCATGGCAAAAGAACTGTTTTCTAGCTTATTACTCTGGTAATTGAAATGGTCACTTTTCACTTTCCTCATCTGTGAAATGGGAAGAATGGTCTAGTTCCTACTATTTAAGGTTGTTATGAGGATAAAAGAAAATGCTAGTTTGGGGATCCTTTAGAACTCTAGCTGTGGTGCAGGGTAGTTACCTGAGTTGTTCCACCCACGAGACCCATCCATTCCCTGACTCCACCTTACCACTCAGTCACCATCTCTGGCCTGCTGCTTTCCAGTAGCCCTCTTAAATGTCCTACCAGTTACTGAACCCAAAACTCTAGTTGTGTTCTGATCAATGCAGAGAACACAAAGTTGTCACTCCCATTCCCCAGAACAATATATTTCTCCTAATTCTGCCTTGCTTTCATTAACAATTTCTGAACAATTGTATTCACTGTTGATCCACAGAAAGCCTGTGACAAGGAAATCCTCTCAGTTTGGTACAATGCCTCTTTTTAAATCTAAATGTGGCTTTTACATTTATTTGTATTGCAATTCATTTCCTTTGTTTGATTCGAGTTCAACATAAATGTATCAAACTTTTTTAGTATTTGTTACATATGTACTTGGTAGCCTGGTGTTATCTCGAAAACGGTAATGTGCTTAGGAAGGACATTGCACTTACAGTTAGAAGCAAATCAAAAAACCAATAAACATTTGTGTTTAGATATGCTAGTTTTTTAATTTCAAGATAACTTTGTAATTAAAATCTTAGGTTTTTATGCATCAACTTGATATTATAGCATCACCCTTGGGGCGCCTGGGTGGCTCAGTCGGTTAAGCATCTGGCTTTGGCTCAGGTCATGATCTCAGGGTCCTGGGATCCAGTCCTATGTCCTGCTTCTTGCTCAGCTGGAGTCTGCTTGGCCCTGGCCCTGGCCCTCCATTAAATAAATCAATAAAATCTTAAACAAGAATCACCCTCACTATATAATAGTGTTTCTGTAGGGATCAGATCAAATAAGGGAACCTATTTTAAAATACTCTATAAATGGAAAAAGTGATTCTACTTTATATTTGAATATAACAATTTTTTTTTTTTTTTAAGGAAAAACTTGGGATGAAAGCTCTTTACTCACTAGAGACCTCTCTCCATTTCCCTCTTCTCTTTGGTTTGCTTGTTCTCCAAGACCCATGACCTCTATTTCCCCTCCTCCACAAGAATAATATGAGGCTGTTGGATTAATTATACCTAAGGCTCCATTCTAATGTAGTAATAATTTTGATTCACTTTCTACCATGTACTTCTTGCTGGATTCTCTAGCTTCAGCCTTTGGAAGTTGGGAGGTGGAATGTTATGAACATTGGTTAAGAAGCCAAATAATCTTGGGCTGGAATCTGAAGTCACTCCCTGGCTAAGTGACTTTTGACAAGTTACTTTAAACCTGCACAATCTAGGGTTCTTCATCACTGAAATATTCTTTCCCTGTAAGGAAAGTTACTTTCCTTATAAAATTGGCATAAAGTTTCAGAGATAACATATCTAAAGTATTTAGACGAGTGCCAGGTACATATTAACTAAAAAAAAAAAAAAAAGAATTGTGGTGAAAGCAAATTTAAAAAGAAAAAGGGAAGGGGAAGGAATAGGGAAATGACTGAAATTTAATTCCAACCTTACTTACTCTAAATCTGTTCCAAATAAGTGTTATGTTAATGTTAATTCTTTGAGATAGTGTGCAATGTCAGATAAAAAGCAAAGATCTCTGTGACGACATTTTCCTAACAATCTCTCAAACTGCAAATGGGGTGAACGGATCGTGAGACTTTGTCAGTGAACACACATGAGTGAATATGCTCTTTCAGCCTTCCTGGAGCGCTACACTTGAGGGAGCAGTCACTATATAAAAGCCCGAGGAAACATCTCAACTCTGCACAAATTCTTACTCATGAACCGAAACCTCCCGCTTTGGCAGTTGTGGAATTGTTGCCACTTTTTATCATTACCTTTGGTATGTTTGCACGGGTTACCTTGGTACTGACCTAGAAATCCCGTATTTTGCTTTGTTGGACCATCATGTCTTGGCTCCATATGCCCAACTGTGATGATGAATTTTATTGTCAACTTGACTGGGCTACAGGATGCCCAGGTACTTGGTTAGACATTTCTGCATCTGTAAGGGTGTTTCGGGAAGAGATTAACATTTGAATTGGTGGACTGAGTAAAGCAGAAGGTTCTCCCCAGCTAAGGTGGGTATGATGCAATCTGTTAAGTGCCAGAATAGAATAGAAATGCAGATGAAGTTTGAATTACCCCTGCCTGACTAATGAGCTGGGACACTGATCTTCTGTTCTTGGTGCCCTTGGTCTTAGGCTTTCAGACCTGCGCTGACATCTGCACCATTTCCTCTCTGGTTCTTGGGCCTTTGAACTATATCACCAGCTTTTCTGGGTCTCTAGTTTGTAAACAGCACATTAAGTCATGGGACTTCCCAGCCTCTATAATTGTATGACCCAATGCCTTATAATAAATTTCTTTATTTTATATATATATAAAACCTATTGATTTGGTTTCTCTGGAGACCCCTGACTAATAGACCAACTGCTAGCTGCATGCCTTCCCATCCTCCAACTGCCCATTCAGGAAAGAGTAGATAGTTTTGTATCAATCATCACTATTTTTCCCAATAGTTTATAGGTTATATATTTAATATGCTGAAAATGGACTTGAAGATTATGATTTATATAACTTTAAGAATCACTCATTTCTCACTCTCCCAACCAGAAAGATATTTTATATATTCTGCAGTCATAGCTAGAATCTAGGACTATAACACACTTGCTCCCTCAGAAGAAACTACACTGGACCTAAAGATTTGAAATCAAATTAAACAGGTAGATGTGGGACTTTTCTCTCCTCATGTTCCTGGACGTTTTCCTTAACCCCGTGTCGTTGATTTTGCTCTCTCCTACTTGAATCTCCTTGATCCACTTGATGACCTTAGGAAAAGGAAGAGAAATGAATAGTCACTTGCAATGGCTAATTTTGTGTTTACTTGAATGGGCCAAAGGATGCCCAGATAGGTGGCAAAACATTATTTCTGGGTGTGTCTGTGTGGGTGTTTCTGGAAGATATTGGTATTTGATTCAGTACACAGAGTAAAGTGATCTGCCCCACTTACATGTGCAGGCATATCTAATCCACTGGAGCTCAAGTAGAACAACAGAGTGAGAGGCACATTTTCCCTGTCTTCAGCTAGGATGCCCGTCTTTTCTGACCTTGGACATCAGAGCTGCTGGTTCTCAGGCCTTTGGGCTTGGGTTAAATTATACCAATAATGTTATTTTGAGATTTTGAAACGAAGTCGTATTTTCATGAAGAAAATGAACTATACATCTAAAACAAAGAATCTCATTATAACCAATATCTTACAGCACATTGTAATTCACTAATATACACATATATTGTGTCCGTAGATACACAGAATTTTGGAGACTTGGGTAGTTAAATTGCTCAAAGTCACCAGCTGATAGGGAATAGGTCAAAATGTTTTGATGTTATTACATTTTTCTCAAATAGAAAATTAGACCAGGATGTGCTCTCAGATTCATTTTCTCAAGCCCCCCATTTTACAAATCAGAACAAAAAGACAGGCTCACAACGATAACAGAAATCCTGGTTTGTTAGCCTTTCCTAACTAATCACTTTACATTCAGATTTAATGATATATGTAGATCTTTTTAAAGAATAAGGACAATACCATACAAAATTATGCTTCCCAAAAAAGTAACTTTAGGCATGAGAATGTAAGTATTCTTACTCCCTAATCAACAACCGTGAGTATTTTGAAGTTGCTTGAGAAACGGAGGCTGAGAAGTATTTCTACCCAAATGCTGATCACGCAAAGACTTACTTGCTCCAGTTCTTCAGTAGTCCTTCTCCGAACCTTTCATTTAGGTGCATAAAAACAGTATCATTGTCACAATAAGAATACCATCTCCCTAGCAATCTTCAAAGTTTCATATATGACCCAAAAATATGATATAGTTCCATCGTTCTATGTCACTGTTCCATTTATAACTTAGATATTATGATTCCTTTTCATAAATTGAGACCTTTCCTTCCTTTCTTAGTGCCACATACTGCCAGAAAGCACATTTGCATATTATGTTCAAGCACCGTACTCTCAGTTTGGGGCACTCCATGTAGTTAACTCATAACACCGTCTCCTCCATCTTTTGGTGCTTCCCCCTACCTAGGATGGCATCTAACCATTACGCTTATGTGATTTATAATCTGTGCTCTATCAGTTCCACAAAAATAAATGCCAGGCCAGAATGACATAAATGGAGAAATAGCCCATTCCCCACCTTCAGCATGAGTTGTGATATTTACTGACTAACCAAACACTAGCATGGGATCAGACCCAAATAGCCTTTCAAGACTGGAGTGGTGACAATTGGCAATGATTAGTGTGGTACCAAAGCCTGTACAATATTTGCAGTGTCATAGAACAGAGCTGTTTCCAAAGGGGAAAAGCAGCATTACTGCACAAAGGAGACTGGGAGATGATGTGGGCACAATCCATCCTCCTGGGTATCGGAGGGAACCCAGAAATGTCATAAAATCCCTCTTTGATCTGTTGTCGCTACTGTTGGTTGTATGGGAAATTAACATATTTAATTAACTGTCTGACCAAAGCAGCTGTTACCTTATATAAAACCTTGAACATTGGTGCCTGGCTCATCCCACTAGGTGTTTGAATGTGCCAGTGGCATAAGACTGATGATATTTTTATACTGCATGGCACAGCATGATTCCTCTTGCCATAGGCTCAAGTCAAGATCTTCTTTAAATTCTTCATGGAGAATAATGATGCTCCAGACCAAATTGCTTAATAACACCCTATGTCAGGCCAGCCAACAGGAAGCTCTACACACAACAAAATGAACTCTGGCCAATCCAATCGTTTCCAACTTCCAAAAAGGCCCCTGCTGCATAGGCCCTGGCAAAGTCAAGCATGCATCTTTCCTCTTCGTCATCAGGATGCTATTTTAATTACAATTCACTTCTCTTATGACATTATTTGCCTTCTGTATTAAAAAAAAAAATTCTTTGGCTGCAATATTTCCAAATGGAAAGAAATGCTTCCGAGTCAGAAGTTACTTTCATTAGTTTGCTAAGTTGTTGGTCCAAGCTATTATGGAGATCGTGTAAAATAAATTTAATGCATCTCATTTCATATGGTACATGGACTGGTTTGAAGGATTTCTGGGGGGGGGCGGTGAGGGACGGTAGAAGGTGGCTTTTTCTGGCCATTGAAAAAGCCTTCCTTTACTTGGTTTGTTATTTCACCCATTTGTGAGAGAGTAAGAATCAAGCATTTTCTATTTTGGATGGCTTGAGCTGTGAAGTGATGAGTTTATCTCTAGCAAAGATGGAGGCCAGAATTTTCAATACCTTTCTCGGGGTAATGTGGTAACACTGGTTATCTTGATTGCCTGTGCTGCTCTTTTTCTGAACAAATTTACTCTGCCATTGAATGTGTCTTCCTCATCATACCTTTACTACTGGATACACTTAATATTTTCTTTTGTGCCATTTCTGAAATTCTTGGAAAGTCTTGCAAAGTCTGCAGTTTCGGCTAGGACCATATGTAACTTACAAACACTTTGCTAGTTCAGCAATTGAAGGGCTCAAAATCCTGATTAGAGAGAGGGGCCTCCATAAAAACTATAGGGAAAAAAGTTTGCCAGCTAGGACTTTACTGTTTGCATTATCATATTTTAAACTTCTAATAATAAAATATGCAATAATTAGATATATTAACTTGGTATATGTGATTCTAAAAAGTAGTATTTTCAAAAATATAAAACTAAAAAATTGAATAAATAAAAATAGACCATCTCATTCCGAATGAGCGTATCCTGTATGGTACTGCATTTGTTCACACGAAGACCAGTCTAGTTATCTGTTGCGTATATCACATGAGAATCTCCCAGGCTTTAAGGAAAGCAAAATGGTGATGTGTTGGCTTATTTTTTTACTGACTCATTGTTGGATACATATATATTGCTATATATAAGCATACACATGGAATTATATTTTTCTATCTATAATTATAAGATACAAAAAGAAAATTGTTCTTCGAAAACACATTATTAAAGCATATGGGATGACATCACCTCTGAGGGCAGGAAGGGAAGCTTCAAGCTTATAGAATTCTACATGTTAGAGATCCTAGTGGCCTTATGTTGTTGTTAAATTTAATTAGGAATAATTTGTTCAGGTAACTAGGTGATATTGTCCCTGCTATTATATAACTGATCTTTTGATGCTGACCACTGAAATCCTGACTACTATATTCAGATGGAATTCACTCAGAGCATTCATGTTATTCAACAAATATGTGCCACACACTTTCCTTGGGCATGGGGGAGAAAGTGAGGGATGAGTAAGTGAAGTATTCTGTCCGTCTTCACGTTGCTTATAGAATAGATATCTAACAGTGACCATAGCTGGAGAGTTTCTTTAATAGATATTTTATGAATATAAGAAAAACAATTAAGATCTGTAAGTTACTATATAGCTGATATAAATATAATTCGAATGAACAAACTATAGATGATATAAAGTTTTAATAATTTCTAATCTATTTCTACTTTTCACTGAATAAGGTATTAAGGGCTTTATGCACATTTTCTCATGCATTCCTAGTAATACACATAAGATAGCTACTAATATTCTCAACATTAAATAGGTCAGAATGTGGGGAGAGAACTGAACTTCTAGGTGAATTGTCACCCACAGTGACAGAGAAGTTTGTCAGCATAGGCTTTCCTACTACAGATATTATGTGCTGACCTATTACGGAATTCTTCCTGTTAAATGACCTGGTAAAATCTCTAGAAGTCTCTTCTGGTCTGCTGCAGATAATGCTTCTTTCCTTCCCAGCTTCTGATCCTGAACTGACTTTAGCCTATGCTATGCTATTCTTTATTTGTAGGAAGGTTGGTTGGTTGATTTTACTATTTGCAGAAAGTACTTAAACTTTTGGTTTGCAATTGCTCACTCTGTTTTTAACTATACCTAATGGAGCTTGCTTTACTCCAGACTTCTTCGCGGAACTCCTGCTGCCAAGTATTCATCACCCTTGCAATGCCGCCTCTATTTTTGTGGCCTTGCAACTTTCCCTCCAAGTTCTACCAGTAAGTGCTGGCTTATGCTGTGAGGTAATTTCGTGAATTCGGCCATGTCCTGATGCTTAGAGAAGAACCCATGTGAGTATTCAAAATTACATCTTTAATATACGTTTCCCCTACTGTACCACTTCCTAAGAAGGATGGTTGTCTGCCTTTCCACCAGTGTATTCTCAAACCCTTGTATCCTTCCTGTCGTGGATGGAGTAGGCAATCAATAAATATTGAATGTTAATTGGAATAAATATATTTGCTTAAATGAAAATATATTTAGTTTGGGAATTCATTCCTCTTTTCATAATATCCCAAACTTTTTTTGGAAAAATTCTCTCTCTCCATTGTGCATAGAGTCTTCAAAATAGTGTGCCGTCTCCTAAGCCAATGATGCAAGTCAGGAATATAAATGTCTGTCACTGTCTCTGTGCACGTGTGTCTGTGAGCATGTGTGTCTGTGCATGTCTCTCTTTCTCCGTGTATCTTGTGTGTGTCTCTCTGTCCCTCACTCCATCCTTCCCTCTTTCCCTCCCTTCTTCCCTCCCACCATCCCCCCCTCTGCTCCTCCATCCCCCAGTTCCCCATCCCTCCCTCTTTGTTGCTGTCCCTCCCTCACCCAGCTCTGTCACAATCCCTCCCTCCTGTCCCCCCACCCCAGTCCTGTCCCTTTGATTCTCCATGCCCCCATTCCCCACCCTACCTTTCTCTCTGTGTCTCTGTGTCTGTCTCTCTCTTTGTCTCTCTCTGTGTCTGTCTCTGTGTGTGTCTGTCCTCCTCGTTCTCTGCCTCTGTCCTCCTCTGCCTCTGCCTCTGTCTCTCTCTGCCTCTCTCTCTCTCTGCCTCTGTGTGTATATGTCTGTCTTTCTGTGGCCCTCTCTGTGTCTGTCCATGCCTGTCCATCTCCCCTGTCTGTCTTATACATGTGTGTATGCTCTCTCTCTCTCTCTCTCTTTGTGCACACATGTGTCTGTATTTATGTCTGTCTCTCTGTCTTAAAACTTGAGTCTGAAGAAAAAGGACAAAGATAGGGGAGGAGGAATGGTTGAAGCTCATCCGTTGTAGTGTAGACTTCCAAGTATATGTGTTTCAAGTGAGTATTCTGCTGAGTCTGATTCTATTTCCTTTTTTAAACAGCATTATTGAGATATAACTGACATACAGTAAAGTACATATATATATATATATATATATATAAAATGCATAATTTTTAAAATTTGGACATATATATTATATATCCCCATGAAATCATCATTACAATCAAGATAATGAATAGATTTCATTACCCAAAACATTTTCACTTTAGTCCTTCATAATCCTTCCCTCTTATTCCTCACCATCCCATCCCCTACCAAATTTAGCAAATACTGGTCTGCTTCCATCAGTATGCATGTTTGCACTTCCTAAACTTTTTTTTTTTTTTTTCAATACATGGTGCTATAAATTAGATGCTCTTTCTTTCGTCTGGGTTTTTTTCTTCCGTCATAATTATTTTGAGATCCATCCATGTTGTAGCATATTTTAATAGTTTATTTTGCTGTTGCTGATTAGTTTTCTATTATGCATTCATCTGTTGATGAATTTTTGGGGGTGTTTTCAGGTTTTGGTTATTAGACACAAAGATACAAACATGCTTATAAAACTCTTTGTGTAAACATATGCTTTCTTTCTATTGGGTGAATGCTTGAAGTGGAATGGTTAGATCATATAGTAGGTGTGTGTTTAGCTGTTTAAGAAACTGCCAAACTGGTGGGGGGGGGGGGGAGAAACTGCCAAAGTATTTTCTAAAACCGTTAGTTGTATCCTTTCAATTTTTTATTAAAGTATTAATTTTGAGTTAATTTATTGTACACAGTGAAAAGTATGTATTGCAGTTGATTATTTTTTATCATATGGATTTCCAAGTTCTTAGGCATCATTTTTCATAAAATATTTTCTCCATTAAATTACCTTTATTGCATTGAAAATCAGTTGCCCATATATGTATATGTTTTTTTCTGAACTTTCTATTCTCTCCATGAATCTTTTTTCTAACTTTATGCTAATATCACAACTCTCTAAGTGTAGCTTTATAATGTCTTGAAATCTGGTGGTCTTACTCCTCCAAATTTGTCCTACCTTTTAAAGGTTATTTTGGCTATTCCAAGCCCTTTGTATTTCCATGTAAATTTTAGAATCAGCTTGTCAATTTTTGCCAAAAAAAAAAAAAAAAAGTCTACCAGGATGTTGTTTTTAATTGTATTGTATCTGTACATCAATTTTAAGAGAATTAACAATATTTTTATTGGAAACTTTAACACATGTTCATGATTTCTCTATCTTCATTTATTAAGCAATATTTCATAGAATTCAATATGCAGATCTTTCACATCATTTGTCAAATTTATCCCAAGTATTTCATAATTCCATTATAAAGTTGTTGTTCCACCTCTCTTATTCTGCCAGATGGAACCTTCAATAAAATGGAGAATGGAAGTAGTAAGAATGGACATCCTTGTCCCTATTTTCTGATCTCATGTGGAAAGCATTTCACATTTACTATGATGTGAACTGTAAGTTTTCTATTGATTACTTTAATCAAGTTGAGGAAGTTCCCTCTATTCCTTCTTTGCTTACAAAATAGAGGTCGTGTTTTGTCAAATCTTTATATTTTGCATCATTTGAAATGATTGTACATTTTTTTTTTGTTTGTTAGTATGATGAATTACATTGATTTACATTTTCAATATTAAACCAATTTTACATGCTGAGATAAAATCAAACTGGCTATTATGCATTCTGCTCTTTATATATGTAGAATTCCATTTGGTAAAATGTTTAGAGCTTTTGCATCTACTTTCATGAGGGATAGTGGTTTCTAGGTTTTTGTTTCTTTGCTTTTATTGCTGATGTATTTGTTGATCTAGTTACAGATTGTTGACCTCAAATGAGTTGAAGTATTTATTCCTTTTCAATTACATGGAAAAATTTATGTAAATTTGGTGTTTTTCTTTTTAAAATGTTTTGAAAAATTTCCCAGTAAAGACATCTAGGCCAGAAATTTTCTTTGTGAGAAGTTATTTAACTAAAAAATTCTCTTTTCTTAATAGATATGGTATAGTTTGTCCATTTCTTCTTGAGTAGGCTTTGGTAGTTCTTAAGATTTAGGGAATTCTTCATTTCATCTAATTTGAATTTGTTGACATAAAGTTTTCTGTAATGTTACAGTATATGTCACTTCTCTCATTTCTGATATTGGTAAGTTGTATCATCTTTCTAGATTTCTTGTCCATTTGGCTAAAGTTTTATCAATTTTAGTGATTTTATTTTTAATACAAGAACCAGCTTTTGGTTCCACTGAATTAATCTTTTTTTCTCTTTCACTGAGTTATGTGTCTGGCCTCTACTCTTTCCTTTATCTTATTTATGTTAGGTTTAATCTGGTTTGTTAATGTGAAACCTGAGGTCATTTATTGAAGAACTTTCCTTTTTCTAGTGCTATAAATTTTCTCAGTACTGCTTTTGCGGTATCCCACAAATTTGAGTATGTTGCCTATTAATTTTTGTTTAGGTCAAATACTTTGTAATTTTTCTTGATTTCCTCTATGACCTATGGGCTATTTAATCATGCAGTTGATTATTTTTTGGGTCCTTTTGTTTATAATTATTGGGTATTTTTGAGCCATCTTTCTGTTAATGATTTCTTATTTAACTGAGATGAGAGAGCATACTTTGAACAAATTCTTTAAAAGTTATTGAAACTTGATTTATGGTACAGAAAATGGTATATCTATGTAAATATTCTGTGTGCACTTAGAAAAAAGTGTGTATTTTGCTGTTGTTGGGTGAAGCGTTCTCTAAATGGCAGTTAGGTCCACTTGATTCAGTGTTGTCCAAATCTTTTCTTTCCTTACTATTTTCTATGTATCTGTTGTATTGATTGAATGAAGGCTATTGAAATGTATGACTGTAACTATGACTTTATTCATCATTCCTTTATTGTTTTATCAGGTTTTGCTTCATATATTTTGAAAAAAAATTTATTAGATGCATAAATGTTTAGGTTTGTTATATCTCTTAATAAATTGGCCCATTTATTATTAAATTATATTCTTTACCCCCACTTTTAAATCTACGTCATCTGACATTTAGTAGGTACTCGAGCTGTCTTATTAGCATAGCATAACTTTTCTCATTATTTTACTTTTTCTCTATATTTTTCTGTGTATTTGAAGTGTGTCTCTTATAGGCAATAAGTAGTTTGGGTCTCATTTCCGCCCCCAATCACACCATTAATACCTCTTAATTGGGAATTGGACCATTTACATTTAATGTGGTTATTGATATGAACCTCTGTTTTCTACTTCTATCTGATGTGGAAAAAAAAAAATCCATAGTTTTAAAGAAGTGATTGAAAGAGACCCACTCAATGCAGATCTCCAGCTGAGATTCCAGACCCTGTGGTGCCCATTCTTTTCCTTACGTTGTCCTTTTATTTGTTGTTGTTTTCTTGGATCATGTTTCCCTCATTGATTTCTGTATGAGACTCTATATCTTAAGCCTGTGGTGTCCTTTTTGGTTTTGGGTTGTTTTTTTTTTTTTTTTCTGTCTTAATTAAGTGTCCAGTTGAGTTCTTATGATCTATTTTAAAATGTTGGTTTAACAAAAAATGCTTTTTATATGTTAAACATTTTTATGATTTCATCTTTATTTTTTTATTGGACTAACTGCTATAATAACTGTACTATCTTAATGATTTAGGGGTTAAGTATATTTGCTAAGTTACCATTCTTGGTGGTCTTTAGTCATTTTTGTAGATGCTGATTTCATCTTTTACAGTTTCTGTCAAATGAATGTGCTTTAATATTATTTATAGTGTCAGTCTTTTTGTGATAAATTTTTATGTCTTAAATATCTTTGCCTTTGTTTTTTGAAAGCTGTTTTTGCTGGTGTAGAATTCTAGGTTGACCCTCTGTTTGTTTGTTTTTCTTTAGTAAAGCAACATATTTATAGTATTTATTTTCTCACTTGCCTTGTCTGTAATAAGAAATCTCCCATCCTTAATTTTCTTCATATTTTTTCTTTGTAGTTTTTCTTTTTTTAAGTTTTCTTTATCTTTGAGCTATTAGTTGTGACATGCCTTGTTGTAGTTTTATTTTCTAAATGTGTGTGGGTGTGGGTAGCTGACTGGGTGTATGGGTTTCAGGGACTCCAGTTAAATACATATTATTGGCACCTTTTGAAATACTACACATACCTGATACTCTGTGCATGTTTAAAATGATCTTTCTCTGTATTTTATTTTGGATTGTTTCTATTATATCTTCAAGTTCACTACTTTTTTCTTCAATATCTGGTATGTCATTAATCCCATCTATCTCACACATTGTAGTTCTTATCTAGGAGTCCCAATTTGGGTCATCTCTATATTTTCCACTCTCCCATGTCTCAGCTCAACTTTTTAAACATCTGGAATACAGTTTTAACGTCCTTCTTTGATAATTTAATATCTGTGTCAGTTTTGAACACTTTCAACTCATCAGTTCATTTCCATATAAGCTATATATTCCTGATTCGTTGCATGCCTGGTTATTTTTATTGGATGGCCTACACTGTGACTCTTAATGTGTGCTAGATATTTTTTTAATTCCCATAAATATCATCAAGCTATGTTTTGAAACACAGTCAAGTTTCTTAGAGATAGTCTGTTACTTTCGGTTCTTACTTTTAAGGTTTATTTATCAGGACAAAAGCAGTACCCAATCTAGGACTAATTATTTTCCACTACTGAGAAAGACTGTTCTCAGAACTCTACCAGTGTCCTATGAATAACATCTCTTTGAATAAAATAAAGAGATTTATGACATTGGTTGCAGAGCTTGAAGCAGCAAGAGGAGTCACAGATGACTAAGTTTTCAAGTCTAGCAGAATATAAATGTACCACTGATAAAATAGAAAAGTCACTAGTTGGAGTCAGAGTAAAGTGGGGGGGGGGGGTGACTAAATGAGTAAAATTCTGTGTGCATGGCTTTTTAAATCTTACAAATAAAAACTGCAGATATGTGTCTTCATCACACTGAGGAATATTTTTCTTTCTTTTTTTTTAATTGAGAAAGCTTTTTGTCAAACATTTATTTAGCATGCATCCTTCTGCCAAATATTATTTCCACAGCCATGTTAATGTGTGTATACCTTTTCAATTTTAGTAGTTCACACATTTAACCATGGCTGAAGCGAGAGAGACTTAAATGAATTTCCCCAAATTCAGAGGCAAATGCTCAAAATGTGAAAAATGTACTGAGTTCTGAAACTAATGAAAACATGCAAGACAAATTTTAAAGTACATTTCCCACTGTAAGTTAAACTTTACCTAAGAGCTATCCAACATATGAAAAGTTTCGAAAAAAAACATCCAGCAAAATGTTTCTGCAAAATTCCCATAAAATATGGAGCATTGTGCATGGTTATAAGTTATGTTTCTAACAAAAGCCAATATACTTTAATTTGCTTGACTAAGACCTAGTAATTCAGTGATAATATAATGTATTCAAATAGATAGGGAAAGAATACTCCCCATCATCCACCACTGCTATGCAATAAAATCCAACTTATTTTTTAAGAAGAAAAAAATACATCATCAAACATAAAAACCTGGGATAAAACCCACAATATGAAAGTTACTGCCTTCATGAAATATTAAAATTGCATCAGGAATACTGTTCTGGCATTAAAAATAAACAATAACATTTTTTTCTAGTTACGGTTCACTTCAATTCTTTAAAAATTAATTATTACCTCTTTAAATATTTGATTAAATTAGATTTCAGTGGGCTATCACTACCCACAAAACACATGCTATGGTGTATAAATTCTCATATCTCAATTTCTGATGTACTTTGTCATATTACTTAATTCTGTGATGACTTTTTTTTTTTGCCTTTGTTGTTTTAGAAAATAGGCACAACTAATGTTCTCTTATTTTGAATGTAAATATAGTATATTGTTAAGCTCCATAAAGAGTAAAAAGTGTGACAATAATATTTGATACTTGCCTATCCTATATTGCCTAACAGTTGCATTGTAATTGCACTTATGAATCTTACCCTTTAAATCCCATAAAATTATAAGGAGGAGTTGTACGCTCAGCTTTTCAGAGTATACACAATTTGACTGCCAAGTCAAAGATTTTTGACATTTATCTATAATTAGCAATTAAAAACACTTTTTTTAAGGAAAATAAGCATGGTTCTTCTGTGGCTCAGTTTCTCTAGATTCAGAGTAAATTTTTGAGCCCAGTGTAAGTTTAGAGATGTGGCACAAACATATAATCTTGCCATTCATATAAGTTTACTAAACCACCATTTTTCATTTCAGAGAATTGTCTTAACATTTGTATTGTGCTTAAATTTGCACAACCGTATCTGTTGTTTAATTTCAAATGTCAATCAATGAGCTTTGGAAATTATGCCTAAGAGAACAGACAGAGGAAAATGTTTATCAGGTTTATCTATAAAAATTTTGGAAAAAAAGAAAATTTAGTAAGTTAGATTGAAGAATGAAGATATGAGGGGGCTTTTATTTAGACAAAGCTTTACTTGGGTTAATTTCTCCATATTAAGAAAAAACTTTATGACCCAGTGATAAATGACTCCATTTTCTCCAAACTAAACTCACAATGTCTGACAAACTAGTTCTCCTCTCCAAACTAGTTCTTACATTTAACTTCCTAGCTCTGCCACCAGCACTGTAATTTTTCTAATCATTCAACCTGTCAATGTTAGACTCACCACCCTCCTCCCACCCCAAATCTCTAGCATCCCCCATGTACATTCTGTTGCCAGGCATAGCACAGCAGATTCCCAACTCACAACTCTATAATGATTCCATTAGTTGCCCAACTCACAACTCTATAATGATTCCATAATCTATTCTGGAAGGAGGAGAAATAAGCAGCCATGTTGCTGATTTTGACTCTCTGGCATAACTTATTGGATAAGGTATAGACACCCTACTTAAACTACCAATAATCTTTTTTTTTTTTTTAAGATTTTTTATTTATTTATTTAACAGAGAGAGAGACAACCAGCGAGAGAGGGAACACAGGGGGAGTGGGAGAGGAAGAAGCAGGCTCCTAGCAGAGCAGGGAGCCCAATGCGGGGCTCGATCCCAGGACCCTGGGATCTCGCCCTGGGCCGAAGGCAGAGGCTTAATGACTGAGCCACCCAGGTGCCCCTACCAATAATTTTTTCTCAAGAATATGAGAATAGTTTTATTAGTCACTGTAGTTCATTAGGAAATGAGATGTTATATTGTTCCAAATATCCAAAAAGAACTTGGGTCAGAGAAAGTCAGTCTTTTCAAAAATGAGAATAAAATAGAAGGGACAAAAAGACTTCTGAAATGATGTAGGCCCCAAAAGATAGAGAGGTCAGTCTCAATTTCTTATTTTCTAGTCCCTGATTTTTGTCCCCATTGAAGCCCTGGTATGCTTCCTGGTTTTGGATTACAAGGGATGCTGTTGTACCCTTGTATTTAGTTCCCCTCTAACCTTATTGATTGAGCTGGTTTATGTTTGTGAAATACTAATTCTCACAATTTAAGGCCTTGACTAAAAACATTAGGAGAAAATGTCTCCTCACATTTCTCATGGCTATACTCTTCTGTGTTTACTTGCACCTTCACACTTTGAATAATCACCTCTATTCACTGGGCATTCATTCAAAAGTTTTTGAGGCCCCCTAGGAGCCAAGCATTCTTCTAAACCTAGGGTGGTGATTTTGAACAAATATATAGTCCCTTATCTCCTGAATTTGGGATTTAGTGAGGAAATATTGATTCTAATAAATTATCATATAATAATGAATAGTGAGAAGGGCAACAAAATAAAAGAGCTTCTTTCTATGAGTGTTTATACAAAAAAATTGATGTAGTTTCAAGGTTAAAGGCTTCTTTGAGGGCATGACATTTCAGCTGGTATCTGAAGAAACAGTAGGCATGGATTTGGACAGAAGGGGGAGAAGCTTGTCATAGGGAAGCCCAAATGATATGGGAACTAAGTTAGAGAAATAAGGCTGGAGTGAAAGAGTAAGCAGGAGATGATGTAAGATGTTATTGGGGAGATATCCAGAGCCAGATCACAGATTTAAGGGTGGTTAAATAATTTGGAATTTATTTAAGAATAATGGAATGCAATAGAGGAATTAGAAGCAATGACTTGGTCTCAATCATTTTAGTATTTTGAAAATATTCTGGCTGCCTTGTTGAAGTGGCATTGGTGAGAGATCAGATTAGATGTGGTGGGCAAATTAGTTGTGAATTATAGTACTCCTAGCCAAGAAATGCCACTAGGTTGGCATTGTAGGTGACAGATTTATAGCTGATATAACTAAATTGAGTTTACCAGGTTTGAAATAAATGCATATTCAAAGGATAGGTGGAGAAACATTCATGAATTAGTAGTTAGATATGTTGAATTTGAAGTAATTTTACATTTTGAATCAGAAGCTAGTTGAATTAGCAGAATCTCCTCCTAGGAGAAGTCTGGCTGGATATAGAGGTTAGGAAGCATCAGTATAAAGAGGTAGTCATTAAAACGATGGGCGTAGATAAGCTTACTAAGGGATATAATAAAAAGTGAGAGGATAAGGAGATCTGGGACTAAACCAAGATGAATTCCCAAATTTTATGGCTGGATAGATGGGGGTAAGACTGAGCTATAGTATGCTGAGAGAATCAGAACAATTGGGTCATGAAGTCAAGCAAGAAGGTGTTTACAGAAACAAGGTTGTCAAGGAAGAGGCATGCTAAAAAAGTATGCACTGGATTGAATGATATTGACATTACTGTTGACCTTACTAAGAGATGTTTCATGTCGTAATAAGGGCAGAGACTGAGTTGGAAGGGGTGGTAGAACAAGAGGTGCAAAAAGGAGGTAGTAAATGTTGAGCTTTTCCTCATTTTTTTAAAGTTTACCTGTGAAGAGGAGTGTTGTGTTGTACTGATGAGAGGGAAATGGAGCTCACTCTCCTCTGATTGAATATATATACTTGGGTGTTGACTTTTTAAATACTCTGAATACATGACCTTTTAATATAGTCATTTCGATTAAACTTGTTGGAAGTGACTATTAGAATGTTTCCAAAAGGTCCTCTTTGCAAGTAACGTACCCAACAGAGAATCTTAACAGCATCATTCCACCTATCCTTGAAACTAAGCCTGACCCTGGGTTTCACTCCACTTTCAAGACTATTCCCTCTCTTACTGAATTCTCAGGGCATTGTTCATGCCATTTCATACCTTAACCCATGATGGCACTTTGAAATAAAGTGGGACTACTCTTAGAAATGATTAGCATAATGCCACAGTAAGTGTTCAAAACAAATTTGCTAACTTTAATTGCCTAATTACGTAGACAAAATAAATATATTAATTTTCACCCATCATCTGGAAGGTATTCTCAGATATAAGGTGGTATCGGTGTTAGGCATCAAAAATATTGCTGAGGGTCCAAATTTAATGAATAGACTGGCTGGGTTATCTAAAATCTTTCCTTCCCCCCTTCCTTATCTATGTGTATAAGGGATGCATACTGCTAATAATTGGTTATAAAGAACAAGGACACATTTTAGTTTTGTCAAATAATATATTATTTAAGGTACACATATGTAGGATCCCAGGAAAAATGAAAAACCAGATGCCCAGATAAGAAATTATCATATTTAAAATAAATAAAATAAATATGAGTTAAAATAAATACCAGAGGCCTCAGCCATTGGAGTTACTGGATCTACTAGTCCCCCAATTACTCCAAGTTCTTCAGTTACTATTTGTGTGTTGGTGTGTCTGTTCCTCAACTCATTCTTATTTGTTATTTTCTAACCCAGTCCTTAATGTTGTGTGTGTGTGTGCGTGTTTTCTCCTCCAGCTCAAAGCAATTTTGAATTTAACTATAGTTTGTGCTTTCTCCTAAATTCTGACTGTGTGTAGTCCAATCAGATCCTTTCCAGTGTCTGTTATGACTCCTCACTTTTAGTACATGTGAATATCCCTATTGTTCTTTTTGCATTTGATAATTCAAATGCCACAGTGAGAGAATCTAACTGGTCCAGTTAGATGTTCTGAGCCAAATCACAATGCAGGATTTCTGCCATTCTGTTGTTCAGTTGCCCATGTGTTCCGTGTTACAATCATTCTTCGTTAGCAGACCAGTTCACTGAAAACTTTAGTAGAAGCTTCTATGTACTTAGTAGAAAAAGTAGTTAATATTGATAGTATTATTATATTGAGCACAATGCTCAGTAAATACTTGTTAATACCTTAGGTACTATAAACCTAGAACATACTCAACCCCTGGCTGCATATCAGAATCACTTGGGGAACATTTTGGGAACACTAATTCTGAGGCCTCAGTCTACATGTTCTAAATTTAGAATCTCTACAGATTCAGTGTGGCAATCTGGTACGTTTAAAAAGCTTCTGAGTGCATTCTGCTCTGGCTTGCAGTCATGTCGGTTATTTTATCCTTGATATAAGCAGTACTTGAAGCTTTGTCAGCCATCATTCATTTTCCAGTTTATTTTCCAAGAGTTTACCATATTTGTTAGACATTGACTCACTTTCATTATTGATTGCCTATTACAAAGTTTTTAAAGATGTATCCATTTTCTCAGTGGTTCTAAACTAGAACATGCAAGTTGATAAGCATTATAAGTCAAACATGTAACAGGAAAAGAGTTCTCCTAGAAGACCAGGAATGGTGAAGGCTTTGGAAAACAGAGAAGGTATGCTCCATTTAAGAGGCAGTCACTATTTAGCATAATATAATTGTTCTCACACAAATATGGGAGATTGGTGTTGCCACAGCATCTGTTTTCCAAAACAGAAAATAAAGATTTTTATGAAAACTTCCACAGTTTATGTATTGACAATTTATTAAATTCATATATACATTCCTTCTGTCCCTCTGTCCCTCTCTCCTCTGGCCAAAATCTAACTATATGAAAATACGTCATTTTATCACAGTTGCTCTTAGAGGAGCAATTCAATTAGAAGAAAAATACTTATACTCTAACTTGGGTACAGATGGTGAGACCTAAAAGTTATGGTTTGTGAGAAGAAAGCAGAGATACATCACTTTGCATTAGAAAAGAGAAATTTGGGGTGGAGTGTAGTAGGAAAAAAAGGGGAACAGGAAGATTAACAACAATGTTGTAATCTATCTAAAGCTTACAAAGAAATATAGCCAGTGGTGTTGAGGTGAGGTCAAAAGAATTATAAGAATCATTTATTGAATTATTTTTGCATTTTCATGATTTAATTCTCCATTGTATCCCCAAACCTTTAATAAACACTTCTCCATGTATGAATGATCTCTGTAAATTCTACAAAAGAAAATCAAGCAAAAGCAGCTGGTCCCATGTCTAGCTTTCAGCATCTAGTAGAGAATGGAAAGAAGCCATGGGAATTGACATGTGTGTGGAAACAAGAGTTTACAGTTTCAACAGCTGGAATCAATCCAAAGGGGATCATAAGAACCAAAGGCCCTGGGAATTTTCAGAACTTGGGGGGATGCCATTGAACTCCTCAGAATTTGGCATAGAGACCAAGATCCTATTCACCTCTCAATGCTAAGTCACCCTAGGTACTCCATGGGCTATGATAATAAATTTCACGTGACAGTGTTCTTGGCTCTAAATAGCTTATGTATCTTATTCAAGACAGAGTTTGGTTATCCTTATCCTCTTCTCTTTAAAATCTGGTACCAAGAACTAAATATGCACAATAGTTATTCAAATTTGAAGGATGCTGTGTAGAGAGTAAAGGCCTTCTCCTTACAATGAAAGGTTCTAAAATGGCAAAAAATAACAGGAAGACAGAGAATAACAGAAGACTCCTGTGTTGTGACAACTCAAACCAGGACTTTAATGGTATGATCTTAAGCTAATGATCATGTTGAGTAGGGACCAGGAGAAGCAACAAGAAGACAGTGATCTTACTATGAAGTGGTAGATTAAGACTGACGATGCAGCAATTTTTACTTTGTTTTTTTTTGTGTTTCTTTTTTTTTTTCTTTTTCTTTTTTTTGTAATGGAAGATTTTGAAAAGAGATTGACTAAGAAAAAAAAAAATCTCTGATATCCAAGGACTTATGATAGCAAATGCTTTGAAATATGGAAATGGAGAATGAAAGACAGGAACTACCACAGACTTGATGTTGGAATGAATGTAGGAATGTGAATATTTGACTTTGCTGTTTGCAGTCTGTCAACTATGGGAAAATCATTTAATTCTTGGTTGTTCTCTCTGTGAAATGGCAATATTTGTTCCAGTCCTCTGTGGCTGTTACAAAGATAACATGAAAGAATTTCTTTAATTTTCACAACTTTTAGCTAATAGTTGAATAAATTAATGAGAACTATTTTTGATAATTTAAAGGGAATATGAAGAAATGTTTTTGCAGCTTGCTTAATGACCATTCATAATGAAGGGAATTATTCCAACTCCCGACATACTACCTCTTAGCATCAACTCAAAAGAGTTGAAACCTCTTTTATAAAATATAAGCCAAAAGATTTGCATTTCTATATCAGTCTTCTTTTACTCCGTTAATATACACCTTATTCTCATGCTATATTTTTAATCAACAAATAATTTTTTTAATTAAAAAATTACACTATTGAGTTTACATAATGCAGTGGGAGCAATTCTCACTTTTCCCCCTAGGCAACTCTTTTACCTCTTAATATATCTTTCCTTTAAGACATCCCAGAAGAATCAAAAATTATGTCCCTGTATCCCTATTCTTGGCAATGATATCATTAGAATGCCACAACCTCTTGCTAATGATCTGAAAAATTTTCTAGACTACTTATTACATGATATCTTGGGATATCATTGTTTTAAAATATACATATGGATGGAATATAAGTGTGCTATGTGGAACTGTGACCTGCCTAATTCTGACTCTGCCTCTGACATGGGAAACCAGCTGAAATTTAGGTTATTTACAGTTTTTGGTCACTAATGTTAGATACGGTAAAACTTTCAACCGTGGACTTTTTCCCAGTCATGGAAATTGGTTTCATAATATTTTAATGGGATTTTCACTTCTGTCACTGACTTCAGAATATAATTGATAAAAATGCTTTTCCCGTACAGACCTCTTGTCCTTGGTTTGGACTTCCCAGGTATTATACTTTAAGCAAAGATTTGAATAAAATCCATGAACAATGTCAATTGAGAATCTATCCAATAGTTAACATCTTTCATAAACTGATATTTTCACAAAACTTGATAACTTATACTCTTATTAATTAATATAATTTATCTCTTATGGACTAACAATTTCTTCACACTGCAGTATCAGTTCTGCTCAATATTTTTTTAAAGATTTATTTTTTTGAGAGAGAGTGAGAACAGGGGAAGGGGCAGAGGCAATGGGAGAGAGAGAATCTCAAGTAGATTCCATGACGAGCACAGAGCCTGACATGGGGCTTGATCTCCTGACGCCCAAGATCATGACCTGAAGCCAAGAGTCAGCTACTCAACCAACTGAGCCACCCAGACACACCCATTCAATATTTTTCTGAATGAAGGGTAAATCAAAGCAGTTTTAAATAGCAAAATAGATGAAATTGACAGTTTATAAAGACAAAAATTTGCCTCAGTAATTACATATGGTTCAACCAAATATATTCAAATACTCCAAAATATTTTTTTCTGTTCCTTTGCCTCGTGAAAGCCTCCACATGCATCTTAAAGCTCATGCTGTCTTTCCAGAAGCTCCATCTAATTGACATAGTACTCATGAAACTAGAATGACTTCTAAAAATTAGACAGCATATCCATATTAAGTAATGAAAAATTCCAAACATTTCCCCATTCTGACTTCTTTATTGTAAAGCTTTACTGTTTTATTAATAGCACAGATCCAGTTGAATACCTTATATCATTTATTTGAGAAGCAATAAATTATAATATCTTGAATTTACATTCCGCTTTCTCAGAGGAGTTCATCTCCTAGACATTGTCTTATTAATGTTCAAAATTCTCCTGAAAACTAGGTAGAGATTATTATGTTGAACAGTGATAGAACTGCAAAGAGGAAAGGTGCACTCTATCTGACTCTGATCCACCATTAAATCTTGACTTGAAAAAGACAGCACAAAGAAAAGCTAATAGCTGAAAGTGAAGCTGATAGAATAGAGTTTAATCAATTTTTTTCCCCAATATTAATACAAGATCCTTGAGTCAGGGATCATGTATGGTGCTGCTATATTTCTAGTTTTTAAGAAGAATGGCTTCTAAGTAAAAATGCCTCATTAAATAGTCTTTGAATAAATACTTGGGCCATTTATTGTCATACTTCTATGCCATACATATTCTCTCATCGTACTTCGGTAAAATAACCCACAGCCATAGGAAAATAGATCTACCTAAGCAATTATAGAGCAATTTTTCTGCACTTGTAATTTTGCATATTTAAAAAATACATATAAATTTATTATTAAACGTAGGGGGTTTTTTGGTTTTTTGGTTTTGGGGTGTTTTTTTTTTGTTGTTGTTGTTGTTTTTTACAGATGAGTAACCTGAAATTTAGGAAGAAAGTTGGGCTAATTTGCCCAAAGCTTCAGATACAACAATTGGCAGAGACTGGATTCAATCCTTGGTCTATATAGCTTCTAAGCTCTGTTTTCTCTGTGGTATACTGTAGTCTCACTTTATTATTGTGATTTTTTTTTGTCTTTTTAAATGTTAATTTATTTAGTTGAATAAATTTTTTCATTCAATTGAGTTAACACATAGCCAGCATTTCTGTACTTCTTATAATAGAACTCTTACTAATAATTGATGTAAAGAAAAAAGAGAAGAACTGTAAAAATTTTAAAACATTTAGGAAACAGTCATTCATCAAGACAATTCTCTGGAACTTTACATAAAGAAATTTACATAAAGTCCTAAAAAATGGAAAGATGGTACCTATTTTTATAATTACAATCATCCTTCAGTTCCATCCCATGCGGAGGATGCACATGACGGAAAGAAACAAACAAAAAATGGCCCAAAGGATTGAATGAGACAGGGTTCTGAAAGGAAGCAAGGCCTGAGAATTTGTTCAGTTGGATAAAATCATCAAATGATATGGAAGCATGAGGAGGACCTCTTTATTTTGCATAGCAGTGCTGGAAGGGCCCCCAAAATGATGGTAAAGAATTCCATTGGTAATGTTTACAAATCATTTACAACTTGAAAACTTTCAGGAAACCCAAGGGTAGTCCTGAGGATTTGAAGCAGAGTCTTCGTACATACCTCTCACTAACACGTAGTTAAGTCAAATTTACAGACAGATATCTTCTTGTAAGGATCCACTACTTTTGCTATGTATCTGAGATCCATTTACAAAATAACAAAGTATAAGCAAAGTGAATCAGTACAACTTTGAGTTCCTTGTATTTGAGTGGAAATTAGCACTGGGAGTAGAAGAGTTCTGGTTGATTAGCAAATACTGAAAGGGGACTTAACAGTTTTTCTCCATTTTCTAATCATAATTTCTGTGCTGAAGTACAAGCTACTTTTTCTCCTGTAAGTAACAACTGTTCTCAGTTATTTATTTGTAGCCTCCATTATAGTTTCAATAAAGAATAAATCATAGGAGCAGACTGATGAATCTTAACATTCTTTTATGATTATGTGTAAAGTAATAGCTCTTAAAAAATAATATACTTCATAGAAATATGGCAAAAGCACATGTGAGCAGAAAAAGTAAACCTAAGCATCACTGGCTTAGAAGACAAAACATAAAAACAAGGGCTTTTCAAAGTGAAGTCAATGGAAATATTGATAACTGAAGTGGTTTTGCATACACAAGTCAGACATTTTATGGATCTGGGAGCCACTATGTTTTGTTATCCCAGGTAGGAAATAAATAGTAGTTCTAGTTGTTCTCAGTCCTGAAAATGTCTGCGTCTTGATTACCTCATGTACTAATGCATAATAGCTACCCAATTAATGTTTGAGAATGGTTGAACAAATGAATTGCAAAGTCAATAATCGTGCAGTCCATGGTTTTGTGAACATAACAGGTTGAAGCAATGTGTTTTGACACTAGATCTGTATACCATGATGTTTTCCTAGATATAACTGAGTATGCATTATACAGTAGTAATCACAATCATTGTTATCATCTAAAAGTACCAGTGCCCTCCACTCTAAGAAATCCTGATTCAGTTGCTCCAGGATGATACCTAGACAATAGTACTCTTAAAGTCTCCCCAAGTTATGTAACTCTGCAGCCAGAATAGAGAACCATAGGAATGTAGACCAAGTCACTGTACTACCAATTAAAGTTTATGGTCACCACCTGTAAGCAGGAGCTAGTCATCATCAAGCATCTATTTCCAGCAGTAATCCAAACAGAACAAATTTTTTGGTCACACTGATGTTGCAGTGGTGGGCATATTTAAGACAGTCTTAAGTAGACTCAGGTGCTGAGTTTTGATTATTTAACAAGCATATATTGGGTATCTACTTTGTGTGAGCAGTGTCTTGGCACTGGCCATCCAGTAAAGTGCAAGGTAGATAAGGTCTGTACTGTAATGGAAGAAGGACTACCCTGCCCCACACCAAAGTACCTACGAGTGACACACACGTAAAAAATTAGTGTGTGGTGGGAATATCAACTCTAGATTAGGGACTCTGGATAGTCTTCATGGAGGGATGACCTTAAATTGGACAGGAGTGAAGAGAGTATTCTAGGCAGATGGAATATATATGAAAAAGACCAAGAATGACAAAGAGGTTTTGATGTTGAGGAACTGAAAGAAAGTCATGGTGGTTGGACCATAATGAGTAGAGGGGCAGACTTCGTCTTAGCTGAAACTGGTGAGGTATGTTTGCTTTGGATCATAAGAATGGGGGTGCTTTATATTTAAAAAATTTAATTTCTTGAACAATGTCAATTCTGTCCAATTTTTCTATTTTCTCCATTCAATTTTTTTTTTTCTTCTGTCACCAACCTAATCAAGGCCACTACATCTCTTTCCTTGTTACTCCTACTTATCCCCTTATGGAAACTAGCATAATTCCTTAAAGATAAATAAAATCTGATTATGTCACGCTACTGCTTAAAACCTTACAATAGTTTTTCATTGACCAAGAAAATGTCCCTAGCTCTCACGGACTCTGTTGAGCATTCTCTCCTCTCTCAGGTCATGTGGTCATTGTCACTCTCCCACCTTCTATAGCCATATTGATTTTTCTTTTAGTTGTTCCAGTTTACCAGACTGCCTTACACAGATTTCCTCCTTTGCCTGCTTGTCATGTGTGATTTAACCTGGTCATCTGAGAACTTAAATGTATATATTTTTTGTATGTTCCCAGTTAGACTGTAAACCAACATCTAAGCCTCTAGCATACAACCTGGACTTTATTTATTGAATTAACCTATAAGAGAAGAGATAATTGCACTGAGATTCTTTACCAAGAAGTCCTACACTGGTCAAACACTTGAGCTTTTTCTCGAATAATTTCCATCAGAAAACTGTCGTTTTTATAAAAGCACATGGGAATTTTTATTCTACATATAACAATACATTTTTAAATAAAAAGCTTGTGCTATTGTTAAAAACTGAGGGTTTTTCTAAGCTTTGGAAGTGATCAGAAAGTGATGGGTAAAGAGTGAGGCACCCTTCACACAACTCTGTGAGCGCAGAACTAGTCATTTACTACACACAACACTTAGCCACTTCCACAACTCACTCTGACAAATCTTACCACAAAACCACATGCTCTTCCAATTGCTCGACAGAAGTTCAACTTGAAACGGTTTCCTTCAGTGTAGATTTTCTGTATGTTTCCAGTTAGTGATAGAAGTGAAGCCTGTCACAGCTTGTGTGGGCTTGGCACTCTTGAGGTACGTGGGGATCCAAATAAGGAACCAGGGGAGGTATGAAAGATGAGAATAAAAGAGAAACAATCGGAAACCAGAAAATAAGACAACCCACATGGCTGTTTCTTGTGATGCAGGTTAGCTCTCCTTTGAGAACCTGGATAACATTTTATGTGGTCTCTTTTCCAAGGAGAATGATCTGGTAAGTGAGAAAAGACAGTATTTGCCAAGCAGTAGAAATGCTCAAAACTTAGGCATGAAGTGAACTACATTTTGAGGTGGTTAGTTTGGAGGACGATTGGATTCCTGGTAGTTGCTAAACTATGGGAAGAGGTGAGATGGCAGAAAGAGGCTGTGTGACTCTTTGAAAGACTTCTGGATCCGTTAAGTGATGAAGTGTTCAAAGCAATGCTTCATTTCCCCATGGATACATTGACTGCAATAAAGTTGGAAATCAGGCAAACACAATCAGAAAGAATGTACAATCCTAGTGGGGGGAGAGTGGCATTAGGTAAAGATCCAGTTCCACTGGCTGACAGGTTCCCTGGGTTCCCCACAGATACAGCTAATATTCTAAGGGCTGAAAACTCAATTGTACCCCCAGTTGGCAATAGAGACTGAAGCTGCAGCTGACTGCCATGCTAGCTGAGGATTGTGGCACAAGACTTGAGAGAGCCAAAGCTTGTTGCCTGAAAGGATTTCAATAGCTGTTAAGCCCAATCATGGAAGTAATTACGTGATAGGGAAAATTGCCTTTATCAGTTCTTCTCATTTGATTTTGCTGCCTTGATGCGTCATTCTGGCATCCCAAGCTGGCTTTTCCCAAGTTACTTCTCTGCTATAACATTGCATACTTCTCAGACATCCTTCTCTCTCTTTATTTTTTTAAAGATTATTTATTTGAGAGAGAGCACACAAGCAGGGGGAGTGGCAGGCAGAGGGAGAGGGAGAAGCAGGCTCTCCATTGAACAGAGCCGGATGTGGGGCTTGATCCCAGGACCCTGGGATCGTGACCTGAGCCAAAGGCAGACACTTAACCAACTGAGCCACCCCAGAGCCACCCAGGCGCCCCTCAGGCATCCTTCTCTTTAGTGAAATATTAGTATTCACAGATATCTCTTTGCCATGTTTTTAAAGTGCTGACACTGAAAAATGCAGTCCCTCAGGCAAGGGACAGAGAAGGAAAAGCTTGGGAAAAGAGATAGCATGAAGTTACAATCACAACTTCTGGAGCAAAATTGCCTTGGTTGTGCATATTAACTGTAGGATCACATTAACCTGCATGTGGCCTCAACTTCCTTACCTGTAAAATAAGAACTATAACAGCAGTTACCTGGTTGGGTTGTTGTAAAGATTGAATGAGAGAATATAAGCAATGTGCTTAGAATAGTATTCAGTACAAACTAGTTTTCAAGAAATCTTAATGATTATTGTTTTTTGGAATTACTCAAATCATAGCATTACAGTAGCTTTCTACCCACCCAGTGTGGAATGAGAAGTCAGACCTAAAAGATGTAAACATTTCTGAACCACCCAAACCCATGTAACATTACCCTTAAAATTTCTTTTAATGGAAATGTAGTTGACACACAAGGTTAACATTACTTTCAGGTTTATAACATAGTAATTTGACAAGTCTATACCTAACCCTATCCTTATCATAAGTATAGCTACCATCTGTCACCGTGCAACACTGTTTAAATATCATTGTCTATGTTCCCTATGCTGTACTTTTTATTTTTGGTGACTTATTAATTTCATAACCGGAAGCCTGTATCTCTTGCTCCCCTTCCCCATTTTGCCCACCCACCCTCTGGCAACCATCAGTTTCTTCTCTATACTTACAAGTCTGATTATATTCTACTCACTGGGTTGGGTTTTTTTGCAGTTTCCTTTTTTTTAGATGTAAGTGAAATCATATGGTATTTGGCTTTCTCTGTCTGACTTATTTCACTTAGCATTAATATCATCTAGGTCCATCCATGTTGTTGCAAATGGCAAAATTTCATTCTTTATGGTTGAGTAATATTCCTGTGTGTGTGTGTGTGTGTGTGTGTGTGTTTGTGTGTGTGTGCGAATGCACGTGTGCACACACACACACGCACATGCACACTATCTCCTTTATCCATTCATTTATAGATGGACACTTGGCTGCTTCCCTATCTGGGCTATTGTAAATAGTGCTGCAATAAATAGGAGTACATATATCTTTTTAAAGTAATGTTTTTGTTTTCTTTGGGTAAATACCCAGTAGTGGTATTACTGTATCATGCGGTATTTCTATTTTTAATTATTTGAGAAAACTATACTGTTTTCCACAGTGGCTTCACCAACATTACATTCCCACCAACAGTGCACAAAGGTTCATTTTCCCCCCATATAACTTACCAATATTTTTATTCCATGTCTTTTTAATTCTAGAGATTCTAAAAGGTGAAAAGTGAAATCTCATTGTGGTTTTGATTTGTATTTCCCTTATGACTGGTGATGGTGGGCATCTTCTCTTGTGTCTGTTGGCTACCTGTCTGTCTTCTTTGGAAATACGTCTGTTTCAGTCCTCTGTCCATTTTTAAAAACATCTTTTATTTATTTGTCAGAGATAGAGTGAGACAGAGCACAAGCAGGGGGAGCAGCAGGCAGAGGGAGAAGCAGGCTCCCCACTGAGCAAGGAGCCTGATGTGGGACTTGATCCCTGGACCCTGGGATCATGATCTGAGTTGAAGGCAGATGCTTAACTGACTGGGCCACCCAGACGTTCCCCTCTGTCCATTTTTTAATGAGATTATTTGGTTCTTGGTATTGGGTTGTAAAGGGTTTTTGTTTGTTTGTTTGGGGTTTTTTTTAGTTGTATAAGTTTTTCATATATTTTTATATTAACCCCTTAATGGATACATGATTTGCAAATATCTTCTCCTATTTGGTAGGTTGCCTTTTTGCTTTGTTGATGGTTTTTTTCACTGTGCAAACACTTTTTATTTTTATATGGTCCCAATAGCATATTTTTGCTTCTGTTTCCTTTGTCCTAGGAGATACATCTATAAAAATATTGCCATGGCCAGTGTTAATGAAATTGGTCTATATTCTTTCCTAGGAATTTTATGGTTCCAGGTCTCACATTTAGATATGTAATCCATTTTGAGTCTGTTTTTATGTATGGTATAAGGAAGTGATTCAGTTTCATTCTTTTGCATGTAGCTGTCCAGTTTTCCCAGGACCATTTATTGAAGGAGTGTCATTTCCCCATGGTATATCCTCGCCTCCTTTGTCATGGATCAATTAACCATGTGCGTGGGTTTGTTTCTGGCCTCTCTCTTCTGTTCCATTGGTCTAGGGTTTTATTTTTGTGCTACTATCATATGGTTTTAATTATTACATCTTTGTAGTGTATCTTGAAATTTGGGATTGTGATACCTCCAGCTTTGTTTTTGTTTCTCGGGATTCCTTTGGCTATCTGGAGTCTTTCATAGTTCCATACAACTTTTAGTAATTTTGTTGTAGTCCTGTGAAAAATGCTATTGGTGTTTTGATAATTTGCATGGAGTCTGTAGATTACTTTGGGTAGTATGGGTATTTTAACAATATTAATTTTTCTAGTCTGTGAGTGTGGGATGCCTTTCCATTTGTGTGCACTTCAATTTCTTTCATCAGTGTTTTATGAGTTTTTAGATATTTTGCCTCCTTTATTTTATTCCTAGGTATTTTACTTTTGGTACACTTGTAAATGGAATCATTTCCTTTATTTTGCTTTCTGCTACTTCTTTTTTAGTGTATTGAACTCAAGTGGTTTTTCTCTAATAATTTTGTATCCCGCTACATACCTAATTAATTTATTACTTCAAATGGTTTTTTGGTGGAACCTTTAGAGTTTTCTACCTATAGCATCATGCTATCTGCAAATGTTTAACATCTATAGCTTAACTTCTTCCATTCTAATTTGGATGCTTTCATTTCTTGTCTAATTGCTGTGGCTAGGACTTCCAGGACTATTATAAGTAAAAGTGGTGAGAGTGGACATCATTTTCTTCTTCCTGATCTTAGAGGAAAAGCTGTCTGTTTTTCACCATTAAGTATTGTGTTTGCTATGGATTTCTCATATTTGCGGAGGGGTTTTATCATGAATGGGTGTTGAACCTTGTCAAATGCTTTCTCTGCATTTATTGAGATGACCATATAATTAGTATCCTTTGTTTTCTGAATGTGGTGTATCATGTTGGTTGATTCGTGAATATTGAACCATCCTTCCATCCCCAGAATAAATATCATTTGATTGTGGTGACTGATTCCTTTAATGTATTGTTGAATGTCATTTGTCTATATTTTGCTGATGATTTTTGCATTAATTTTCATCAGGAATATTATAGGAGTTATCCTTTTTTTGTAGTGTTTTTGTCTGGTTTTGGCATCAGGATAATGTTGGCCTGTGAAATGTATTTGGAAGTTTTCCTTTCCCTTCTATTTTTTTAAAGGTAGTTTGGGGAGAATAGGTATTAACTCTTCTTTAAATGGTAGAATTCACATGGGAATTTATCTGGTCCTGGACATTTATTGGAGTTTTTTATTACCAATTCAAGTTTATTTCTAGTAATAGTTTCTTTAGATTTTCTATATCTTCCTGATTCAGTTCTAGAAAATTGTATGTTTTAGGAATTTATCCATTTCTTCTAAGTTGTCCAGTTTTAACATATAATTTTTGTAGTATTCTCCTATAATCCACTGTATTTCTGCACTGTAAGTTGTTACTTCTCTTTCATTTCTGAATTTTTTTGGAGTCCTCTCTCTTTTTTGATGTGTCTGGCTAAAAGTTTATAAATTTTATCTTCTCAAAGAACCAGCTTTTGGTTTTATTGATCTTTTCTAATTTTTTAAAGTCTCTTCCATTATTTCTACTCTGATCTTTATTGTTTCCTTACTTCTACTAACTTTGAACTTTGTTTTTCTTTTTATAGTTTCTTGAGGTATATGGTTGGATTGTTTGATAGTTTTTCTTATTTCTTGAATTATATCTATATTGCTATACATTTCCCTTTAAAACTGCATTAGCTGCATCCCACAGATTTTGGTTAGTTGTGTTTTCATTTTCATTTGTCTCCATGTATTTTCTGATTTCCTCTGATTTTCATTGACCCTTTAGCCATTTAACACCAGGTTGTTTAACCTGCATGTGTTTGGCTTTTTCCATTATTTTTTCTTGTGATCGATTTCTAGTTTCATATAGTTGTGGTCAGAAAAGAAGCGTGATATATTTGCAATCTTCTTAAATTTATGGAGACTTATTTTGTGGCCTAATGTGATCTCTCCTGGAAAGTATTTCATATGGTCTTGAAAATAATGTGTATTCTGTTGTTTTTTTGGATGGAATGTTTTCTGTATATCTGTTAAATTCATCTGGTCTAATGGGTCATTCAAAGACACTCTTTCCTTGTTGATATTCTGCCTAGATGATCTATCCATTGATGTAAGTGGGGTGTTAAACTCCCCTACTATTATTGTATTATTGTCAATCTCTCCCTTTATGTATGCTATTACTTTGTGTATTTAAGTGTATAGATGTATAGGTATTTGCATTTCTTATATCCTCTTGTTGGATTGACCTTTTTATCATTATGTAATGTGCTTCTTTGTTTCTTGTTTCACCCTGTCTTAAAGTCTATTTTGTGCAACCTAAGTATTGCTACTTGTTTTGGTTTTGGTTTTGCTTCTATTTGCATGGTATATGTTTTTGCATCCTTTCCCTTTCACTCTATATGTGTCTTTAGGTCTGAAATGAGTCTCTTGTAGCAGCATATAGATAAGTTTTGTTTTTTATCTATTCTGCCATTTTGTGTCCTTTGATTGGTGATTTAGACCACTTACATTTAAAGTAACTATTGATAGGTATACACGTATTGCCATATTGTTTTCTGATTATTTTTGTAGTTATTCTGTTTTTTCTTTTGCTCTCTTTCCTTGTGGTTTGATGGCTTTCTTTATTGTTTTGCCTGAATTTCTATTTATTTTTTGTGTATCTGTTATAGATTTTGGTTTTATGATTACCATAAGGTGCATATATAGACTCCTAAGTATATAGCAGTCTGTATTAAGTTGGTGGTCATTTAAGTTTGAGCACATTCTAAAAGAATTTTTTACAACTTCCTTCAAGCTTTATGAATTTCTCATATTTTATATTTTTCCAGTCATATTTTTTTTTCTAATTATGGCCTTTTCTTTTCCCCTTAAAGTCCCTTTAACATTTCTTATAAGTCTGGTTTTTTGGTGATAAATTCTTTAATTTTTGTTGGGGAAACAGTTTATCCCTTCTCAATTCTGTATGATAATCATCCTGAACAGAGCATTTTGTTTTTGTTGTTGTTGTTCTTTTTTTAAGATTTTTTTTCCTTTCCAGTCTTAGAATATAGCATACCATTCTCTTCTGGCCTCCAAAGTTTCTGCTGAAAAATTAGCTGATAGTCTTATGGGATTTCCCTTATATTTAACTTTTGCTTCTATCTTGCTGATTTTTTTTTTTTTAATTCTCTTTAACTTTAAACTTTGACATTTTAATATTTATGTGTCTAGATGTGGACTTCCTCCGGTTCATCTTTTTTGGAAGTCTCTTAGCTTCTTGGACCTAGAGGTCTTTTTCCTTTCCCAGTTAGGGAATTTTTCAGCTATTATTTCTTCATATAAGTGTTCTGCCCCTTTGTCTCCTTCTGGGACCCCTAAAATATGACTGTTTCTTTGTTTGATGTTGTTCAAGAAATCCCTTACCCTATCTTCATTTAAAAAAAATTTTTTTTTTCATTCTTAGTGTTCAGTTTGGGTGCTTTCCATTACCCTGTCTTCCAGATTACTGATCTATTCTTCTGTATCTACTAATCTATTGTTTATTCCTTCTAGTGTATTTTTTAAAATTTTAGTTACAGTATTCTTCTTCAACTCTGATTGGTTCTTTTTTATATTTGCAATCCCACTGTTGAATTTCTGAGGTCCTCCACTCCTCTCCCCAGTCTGGTGAGCATCTTCATGATCATTACTTGAAACACTTTATCAAATGTAATGCTTATCTTCGTTTTATTTATTTTTCTGGGACTTTGTGTTGTTCTTTTGTTTGGAGCATATTCATATGTCTTCCCATTTTGCTTGACTTCCTGTAATTGTGAATTAGAATAAATACTTTTCCTAAACGTGAAAGAATGGTCTCATGTATGGTCAACCCCTGTATAGAGTGTGCATGCCAGGTGAATTTGGCTGGCTGGCTGGAGCTGTGGCTGGGGTGGGTTGGGAGTCCTGGGTCACTCTGTATTGGGGCTTCTTTGATGGACTGGCCAGAGCTGAAGTGGGCATGGGGTTGGGCAATCAGAGGTCTCTGCACAGAGGGTTCCCTGGCAGGACAGGTGAAATTGAATTGGATATAAGCCTGGGAGTTGGGACTCTGGGTAGCTCAGTCAGTTAAGTGTCTGCCTTTGGCTCAGTTCGTGATCTCAGGGTCATGGGATCAAGTCCCACATTGGGGTCCCTGCTCAGCAGGGATCCTGCTTCTCCCTCTGCCTGCTGCTCCCTCTGCTTATGCTCTCTCTCTCTCTCTCTCTCTGACAAGAAAGAAAGAGAGAAAGAGAGAAAGAAAAGCCCAGGGGCCCAGGGCTCTCAGCACAGAGTGTGCCCTGGCAGGATAAGTGAAGCTAAAGTGGGAAGGGCCAAGAAAGTCCCTGGTTTCTCCACACAGAGGGCATCCTAATAGTATAGCTGAAGCTGGGTAGCTGGAGCCAAAGCAGTCATGGGTCAGGAGGTCCCAGAATGCTGTGTTTCAGGGGTGCCCTCGCAAGCTGTCTGGAGCCAAAGTGGTATGGGCCTGGAGTGTTCTGGGGTGCTTTGTGTCTTTCAACTTGGCACAATGACTGGGGCTGTAATGTGTAATGAGCACTGACAAGGGGCGTCCACGCTGTAGCTGCCTTTGTGCTATGGCTGGGGCTGGTGTGGGCTTAGAGGTCTGGTGCTTGTGAGGTGGCAGGCCAGCTGTGGCACCTGGAACACTGCTCTCCTCTGCGCTCGTAAGATGGGGGGCAAACATAAACTGTGGTGTTTGCCAGCGCCTCTGACCCAGATAGATTTCCAGAAGTTCCCCCGCTATTTGGTGGAGTTCTAAGGCTGGATCTTTTATATACAGATTACTATTTGAAACAGCAGCTTTTTTTTCTGTGCCCCAGGGTGGACGAATCTTCTCATGGTCCCTCAGCACTATCCTTCCCCACAGTAGTTGGCAGCTTCAAGACTGAGGATTTCCCTTCATTGCCGTACCTCTGTCTCTTTTGCTGTTCTCTGTGTGGTCTGTCTTTGGCTGGGCAGAAACTGTTCAGTCAGCCCTCAGTTTTTCTTTAGGAGGAATTGGTCTGTAAGTCAGTGTTGGTTTGGTATGTCCACGGAGAAAGTGAGTAGGGGTCTTCCTGCATTGCCATCGTGGACCAGAACTCTTACTTAGTCCCTGTGGCTTTATCTTTGATAAAGTACTTAACATATCTGAAATACATCATATGTAAAGTACTTAACATATCTGACATACTGAATGTTCGACTGCCTATAAGTTTCTTACATATGCACTTGCACTCTTTAGCTAGAGCTAAGTCTCCGATAATGACCTAAAGTTAATAGTGGTTATTGCTAAAGCCTGGCTGAATTTATCTTGCTGTCTTTTCTTTCCTTTGACTTTATAGTACTTGAAAAAATTGATCTGTTTTACAAATAACTATTGTGTAATTTGTCTTTCTTAATTTGGGCAGCACTTTCTTTTTCTCTTTTCCTCCCCACTCTTGATACCTCAAGTGAGACTTTCTCTATGTGTGTGATGAAATCTTATTACAGTTAGTTAAATAAGATGTGTACAGAAAAAGGTAAATGGTTTTCATAATTAGACTTAAATAAGACAGAGTAATCAATGAGTAGATGGATAAAAGAATCCTAGCCTTTGAATTGTTTTGTTTTTGCTAAGTTGTATAGACAGTGAGATCTGAAATCATCATTCTTAAATAAGTCACATTTTAAAAACTGCAGCCTGTCTGATTTTTGCATAGATTTAATAAACACAAACCTTTCAGTTTTTCGAACGTGGATTCTGGAAACAAATCTATCATTTACTGTGTGATGTTGGGAAAATCACTTAAGTTCTCTGTGCTGTATTTACACCATGAGCTGTACGAGGATAATAAAATTACTTCCCTAATAGAGTTATGTTGAAAATAGTGTGAATTAATAATAAGATGTTTAGAACAATGGCTCACATATAGCAAGAGCTATATAAATGTTTGCTACTTTAAAATACAAGAATCACATAGCAAGAGTAAATTCTAATAAGGTATTCTTCATACAGGTTAAAAAGACAAAGTGATAGAATTGTGAATTTGTCTTTCAAATTTTCATAGAATCAAAAGAGAGAGCCAGAAGATTGTGTGTGTGTGTGTGTGTGTGTGTGTGTGCACATGCGTGGATGCATGTGTGTGTATGTTTGTCTATTTTGGCTCCTTCTTTAATATAACAACTCTAGTTCACACTCCATTTAGCTAAATGAAAGATGTTTACGTTTCCTTTAAGGCTGTTGCTCTTCCAGTCCCTCTGGCAGCAGATATAAGAGAATAACATCCTGCTTTGCGTAGCTAAAGGTACCTCGGCTGCAAGAACGTTGTATTGAACATGTTTGAGGAAATAAATGATAAGCTGTTCTCACAAAGACTGTATCATGTTTAAGAGAAGTTTAGTCTTTACCTTTCAATTTTCCATGCAGTTAGCTATTATCCTAAACATTCCTGGACTCCCAGAGTGCAATCAGCAGCTTCCGGAACCGACAACATTTATAAGCTCCAACTGAGTGGTTTCACTCTGTTGATCCCCAGTTCCAAAGGATACGTGTGGGTTTTGGTCACAAGTGGAAAAAAATTGAATTTGTGTTTCAAGTGGAAACCTCTTTAGCCATTTTAATGTATATGTTGATTGGAACAATTTCACAGAAGGGGTGTGTAAGAGGGTTTTATACAAATTAAAGAATCCATAGGTGACTTATCCTAACTTTTTCCCATTCCTTCGTGATTTAGCTTAAAACAGTAAAATTTGTGGTAATTTTTTATTAAACCATGGTTGATATATAACTTTGTATTTAGTATCAGCTGTACACCATAGTGATTTGACAATTCTGTACATTACTCCATGCTTACTGCAATAAGTATAGTCACCATACATTATTATAATATTATGGATTTATTGCATATGTTGTACCTTTCATCTCTAAGACTTATTGATTTTATAACTGGAAGTTTGTACTTCTTAATCTCCTTCACCTATTCTGCTCATCCCCCACTCCCCTCTCCTCTGGCAAAGACCAGTTTGTTCTCCACATTTATGAATTTGTTTTGTTTTTTAGATTCCACATGTAAGTAAAGTCATATGGTATTTGTTTTTCTCTGAATTACTTCACTTAGCATAATACCCTGTACTCCCATCCATGTTGTGGCAAATGGCAAGATCTCATTCTTTTTTTATGGCTAATATTCCATTATATATGTGTGTGTGTGTGTGTGTGTGTGTATAATATCCCAGTAGTGTGAATGTGTGTGTATAATCATATTTTCTATATCCATCTGTGGATGGACGCTTGGGTTGCTTACAGATCTTGGCAATTGTACATACTGCTACAATGAACGGAGGGATGCATCTCTTTTCAAATTACAGGTTTTGTTTTGAGTAAAAAAACCAATAATGGAATTACTGGATCATATGACATTTCTACCTTAATATTTTTAACATTTATTTAACATTTTTAACATTTATTATATCTATCTATATCTATATATACTTTAACATTTTTTAACATTTATTATACATATATATATCTTTATTCAATTATAGTTGACAATTTATATAAGTTTCTGGTGTACAACATAGTGATTCAATAACTATGCATTATGCTCTGCTCACAAATGTAGCTACCCTCTGTCACCATACAATGCTTTTAAAATATCATGGTCTATGTTCCCTATGCTGTACCTTTTATTCCTGTGACTTAGTCATTCCATAACCGAAAGCATGTATCTCTTCCTCCTCTTTCCCCCCTACCTCTGGCAACCATCAGTTTGTTCTCTATGGGTCTGATGTTGCTTTTTGATTATTTTTGTTTTTTAGATTTCACATATGAATGAAATCATATGGTATTTGTCTTTCCTTGTCTTATTTCACTTAGCATTATACCATCTGGGTCCATCACTGTTGTCACAAATGGCAAGATTTCATTCTTTTTTTATAGCTGAGTAATATTCCAGTGTGTGCATATGTGTGTGCACGTGTGTGTCTGTGCATGTGTATAAATATATTCATTCACCCATCAGTGGACACTTGGGTGGCTTTCATATCTTGGTTATTGTAAATAATGATGCAATAAGCAGAGGGGCGGATATATCTTTTTGAATTAGTATTTTCATCTTTTGGAAGTAAATTCCAAGTAGTGGAATTACTGGATCGTATGGTAATTCTATTTCTAATTTTTGGATGAATACCCATACTGTTTTCTACAGTGGCTTCACCAATTTACATTCCCACCAACAGTGCACAAAGGTTCCTTTTGCTCCACATTCTTGCTAACACTTGTTTGTTGTTGTTTTGTTTTTTTTTGTTTTTGTCTTTTTTTATTATAGCCATTGTGAAAGGTGTAGGGTGATAGCTCATTGTGGTTTTTATTTGCATTTTCCTGATGATTAGTGGTGTTGAGCATCTTTTCATATCTGTTGGTCACTTGTATGTCTTCTTCGGAAACCTGTCTATTCAGGTTTTCTGCCCATTTTTAACCAGATCATTTTTTTTTGTTACTGATTTGTATGAGTTGTTACATATTTTGAATATTAAACCCTTACCAGATATATTATTTGCAAATATCTTCTCCCATTCAGTAGGTTGCCTTTTTTGTTGTTGTTGATGGTTTCCTTCACTATGCAGAAACTTTTGATACAGTCCCAGTTTTTGCTTTTCTTTCTCTTACCTGAGGAGATCTATCTGTTGAAACATTACATTAGCCATTGTCAGTGAAATTACTGCCTGTGTTCTCTTCTAGGAGTTTTATGGTTTCAGGTCTCACATTTAGGTCTTCAATCCACTTCGAGTTTATTTTGTGTATAGTGTAAGAAAGTGGTCTAGTATCATGCTTTTGCATGTAGTTGTACTGTTTTCCCAGCACCTTTTATTGGAGGGACTATCTTTTCCCCATTGTATATTCTTTCCTTCTTTACATTGATTAATTGAACATATAAATGTGGGTTTGTTTCTGACCTCTCCATTCTGTTCCATTGGTCATGTGTTACTTTTGTGCTGGTACCATAGTGTATTGATTACTGCATCTTTGTTGTGTATCTTGTAATCTGGGATTGTGATAGCTCCAGCTTTATTCTTTATTCTCAAAATTGTTTTTGACTATTCAGGGCCTTTTATGATTTCATACAAATGTTAGGATTGTTTGTTTTAGTTCAGTGAAAAATGCTGTTGGTATTTTGATAGGAATTGCATTTGTATCTGTAGATTGTTTTCGGTAGTATGGACACTTTAACCTGTCCTGATCATGAGATATTTTTTTCCATTTGTTTGTGTTATCTTCAATTTTTTTCATCAATGTTTTATAGTTTTCAGAGTACAGGTCTTTCACTTTCTTAGTTACATTTATTCCTAGAAATTTTATTCTTTTTAGTATGATAGTAAATGGAATTGTTTTCTTAATTTCCTTTCTTGCTATTTTGTTATTAGTGTATAGAAATACAACCAGTTTTTCTGTATTTTGTATCCTGCAGATTTACTGAATTCACTTATTACTTCTAATAGTTTTTTGATAAAGTCTTCAGGGTTTTCTATGTATTGTATTGTGTTATCTGAAAATATTAACAATTTAAATTTTTACTTTCCAATTTGGAAGGCATGTGTGTATGTGTATGTATACGTGTGTGTGTGTGTGTGTGTGTGTGTATTGCTGGATTGATTTGCCTAGGATTTTCAGTACTGTGTTGATAAAAGTGATGAGAGTGGCCATCCCTGTCTTGTTCCTGATCTTAGAGGAAAAACTGTCAGTTTTTCACAATTGAGTATGATGTTAGCTGTAGGTTTCTCATATTTGTGGAGGGTTTATATCATGAATGGATGTTGAATTTCATCAAAAGCTTTTTTGCATCTATTGAGATGATCATATGGTTTTTATTATTCCTCTTGTTAATGTGATGTTTCCTATTGATTGGTTTTTGAGTATTGAACCATCCTTGCATTCTTAGAATAAATCCCACTTGATCATGGTGAATGATCCTTTTAGTGTATTGATAAATGCAGTTTGCTCATATTTTGTTGAGGTTTTTTGCATCTATTTTCATTAGGGATATTTACCTGTAGTTTTATTATTTTGTAGTTTCTTTGTCTCATTTTAGTATCAGGCCTTGTAGAATGTATTTGGAAGCTTTCCTTCATCTTTTATTTTTTTGAATAGTTTGAGAAGAATGGGTATTAATTTTTCTTTAAATATTTGGTTGAATTCACCTGTGAAGCTGTCTGGGTCTGGAATTTTCCTTGTTGGATGTGTTGTTTTTTGTTTTGTTTTTTGGATTTTAATTTAATTTTACCACTAGTAATGGTCTTTTCAGATTGTCTATGTGTGTTTCTATTTTTTTCTAAGTTGTCCAGTTGTTTGGAATGTAATTGTTAACAGTGGTTTCTTATAATCCTCTGTTTTTCTGTAGTATTGGATATTACATTTCTTTTATTTCTGATTTTTTATATGGGTCCTCTCTTTTTCTTGATGAGTCTGACTGAAGGTTTATATATTTTGTTTATCTTTTCAAAGAACCATCTCTTGGTTTCATTGATCTTTCTTTTCTATCGTGTTTTAGCTGAGATTTCATTTTTTCTGCTCTGACATTTATTATTTTCTTCCTTCTACTGACTTTGGGCTTTATTCTTCTTTTTGTATTTCCTTTAGGTGTAAAGTTAGATTGTTTGAGATTTTATTTCTTGAATTAGGCCTGTATAGCTCTAAATTTCCCTCTTATAACTGCTTTAGCTGTATATCAAAGATTTCAGATTCTTGCCTTTTTCATTTGTCTCCCTGTATATTTTTGATTTCCTGCTTGATTTCTTTATTGACCCATTGGCTATTTAACAGTATGTTGCTTAGCTTGCGCGTGTTTGTGGGTGTTTTGTTTTTGTTTGTTTTTTCTTGTCATTGACTTCTAGTTTTCCACTGTCGTCACAAAAGATACATGATATATTTCAATCGTCTTAAATGTATTGACTTGTTTATGGACTAACATGAAATCTATCCTATAAAATGTTCCATGTGTACTTGAATATAATCCGTATTCTGTTGTTTTTGGATGGAATTTCAGTGTGTATCTGTTAAGTTCATTTGGTCTAATGTGTTGTTCAAAGACATTATTTCTTTATTGATTTTTCTGTCTGGATTATCCACTGCTGTAAGTAGGGTGTTTAAGTCCCCTACTATTATTGTAATTCTACTGTCAATTTCTCCCTTTGTGTCCATTAATATTTGCTTTATGTATTTAGGTGCCCTCATATTGGGTGCATAGATATATATGATTGTTGTATCCTCTTATTTGATTGACACCTTTATCATTTTGTAACACCCTTCTTTGTCTCTTGTTAAAGTGTTTTAAAGTCTATTTTGTCTTTTCTTTTTCTGCCATTTTCATGGAATATGCTTCATCCCTTCTCTTGTAAACAGAATATAGGTTGGTCCTTTTTTTTTTTTTTTTCCCTTTTTTAATCTATTCTACCATTGCATGTGTTTTGATTGGAGCATTTAGACTAGTTATGTTCAAAGTAATTTTTGATAGGTATGCAATTACTGCCATTTTGTGAATTGTTATCTGGTTATTTTTATAGTTTTTTTCCTTCTCTCTTTATGGCTTGATAGCTTTCTTTATTATGCTTGGATTCCTTTCTCTTTACCATTTTGTTTGTGTATGTGTGTGTGTGTGTGTGTGTATCACAGTTTCTTGATGTGTGATTATGATGAAGTTCATATATAACATCCTCTGGGTATAGCAGTCTATGTTAAGTTGATGGTCTAAGGTTGAACACATTATAAAGCACTAAATTTTTATTCTCCCCTCCATGTTTTATGTACATGATATCATACTTTGCATCTTTTTACTTTGTGTATCCCTTGAATAACTTTTGTAGATATGCTTAATTTTACCACTTTTGTTTTTTAACCTCCATACTGGCTTTAGAAGTACTTATTCTATGTTCGCTTTGATGTGTGAATTTTTTCCTTTTATAATTTTCTTACAGCTATGGTCTTTTCTTTGTACTTAAAGGATTATCTTTTTTTTCAGATTTTATTTATTTGATACACAGAGAGCGAGCGAGTGAGAGATAGAGATAGTGAGATAGCACATGCAGGGGGAGCTGCCGGCAGAGGGAGAGGGAGAAACAGGCTCTCTGCTGAGCAAGGAGCCTGATGTGGGGCTCAATCCCAGGACCCTGGGATCATGACTTGAGCTAAAGATGCTTAACTGACTGAGCCACCCAGGTGCCCCTTAAATAATTATTTTTAGCATTTTTTAAGGCTGCTTTAGTTGTGATGGATTCCTTTAACTTTTGTTTATCTGGAAAACTCTTTATCTCTCCTTCAATTCTGAATGATAACCTTGCCAGGTATAGTATCCTTGGTTGCAGGTTTTTGTTTTTGTTTTCATTTTCTTTCCTTTCAGTACTTTGAATATTTCATGCCATTCACTTCTGGGCTGCATTTTCTTCTCAAAATTAAGTGATACCTTATGGGGTTTCTCTTGTACATGACTTATTGCTTCTTTTTGGTGCTTTTAAGATTCTCTATGATTACATTCTGACATTTTAATTATGTGTTTTAGTGCCAACCTTCTTGGTTTCAACTTTTTAGGGACTTTCTGTGATTCCTAGACCTAGATGTCTGTTTCTTTGCCCTGATAAGGGAATTTTCCAGCTATTATTTCTTCAAATAAATTTTTGCCCTCTTCTCTCTCTTCTCCTTCTGGCATTCCTATAAAAATAAAGTTCATTATGCTTGATGATATCTCTGAGTTCCTTTAACTTATTTTCATTTGTTATTATATTTGCTGTCCAGCTTGGTTGCTTGCTATTACCTTCTTCCACATCACTGATCTGTTCTGCACCCTCTAATCTGCTTTTGGTTCTCTCTAGCATATTTTCCATTTGTTATTGAAATCTTCAGCTCTTAGTTTTTATATTTTTTAAATACTTTTATTGAAATTCTGAGTTCATCCACTCTTTTCTCGAATTCAGTGAGCATCAATAATGACCATTGTTTAGAACTCTTTCAGTCTTATTGCTTATCTTCATGTTCTTTAGTTTTTTTCTGTGATTTTTTTCTTGTTTTTCTTTTGGTACCTATTCCTCTGACTCCTCATTTTGTCTAAGTCTCTGTATTTTTTCTATGTATTAGGTCAGCTTTGTCCTCCTGGTCTTGAGAGTAGTGGCTTTGTGTAGTAGAGTTTCTATGATGTATTTTATGTAACTCAATTCCCCAGTCTCTAGAATTAGGAGCTCCAGGGATGTCCCTTTTGTGGGCTGCATATAACCCCCTGTTGTTGCTAAGCTGTGATTGCTGTGGGCGTGTTGGTGGTTGGAGCTGGGACTTTGGCCAAGCTGCTGCTGTGACCTGCTTTGCCAGCTGTGGGCACACTGGTCAGAGTTTGCTCCTTGCATTGTCAAGGCCCAGATACAGGTACCATGAGCTTGCTAGTGTGCCAGCCTGACTCACATCCTGGCTATTTGTATTCAACAGCTCTGACAGCTATAGGTACACTGAAGGGTAGGGCTTGCTCCCTGTTCAGCCAGCTAAGAGGCCTGGCTCTAGGAAATGTGTGCATGCTGGCATATTGGGTTATCTTCCAACCCCAGGGCAGGAATCATTTGGGAGGGGCACCAGTACCAGCTGGGGCTGCCTGCTGCCATGGTGAGGCAGGAGCCACTTTGTAGGGTGACCTGCCAAGGCAGTCAGGTTGGGTAGGACAGATCTGGAGGGTAACATCAGGACAGCTCACATAATGCCATCATGTAAATGGAGAGTGTTAGAACTGGCTCCCGCAAGCATCCAGCTATCTAAGCTGGAGGAAAGCAAGAAAATGGTATACCGACATTGTTTTTCCTAGGGAAATGTGCAGACCCCTGCGCCTTTGGCACATGTCCTAAAATTAGTCAGTAAATCTTCACATATACTCCAGGTGCTTTCCAAGCTGTTGTTTCATGGCTGTATCTCCAGCATAGTTATTTAACATACGGGGGAGTCAATTTCTTATTGCTGCCTGGGTCTTCTGAAGTTAAATCCTGCTGATTTTCAAGGCCAGATGTTATGGGGACTCATCTTTTCAGTGTGTGTCCCAGGGCCAGGGATACCTAGTATGGGGTCTGATCCTCTCAGTTCTTGGTGCTTGTCATGTCCCTCCCATTTTTCGTCAGTCGTGCCAGGGGTTTGGTTCCTGACCACATCTCTGCTCCCTTTATCCTTTTTGATGTGGCCTCCCTCTATGACTAGTTGTAGAGGCTCTGTTCTGCCAGCATTTGGATCATTTTCCGAGGTAGTTGTAACATAGTAGTTGTTGTCTTTGTGTGTCCATAGGATAAGGTAAGCTCAGGATCCTCCTAACGCCATCTTCCCAGCCCTCTTCATAAATTGCAAGTATTTTCATTGGGATATAGAAGTAAAACTTCTTCCCTGGCTTGAAAATAAAATATTTTCAAAAATTTTTGGAAAGGGAGGAAAAAAAGGATAGTTCTCTATCAGTTCTTTTCACAATAATTACACATAAAAACCATCTCCAAATTCAGTGACTTATTTCTCAGTCACAATCTGCAGGTCTCCAAAGTTAGGCTAATCTAGGCAAGGCTGAACTGGACTTTGCTTCAGTATGTGGGCTGGATTCAAATATGTTCCACATATCTCTCTTCTTTGGACCAACAATAATATATATTTAAGGCATCTTCTGTTCATACTGAAATACAGGAGTGTAAGAACACAAGTCAGACAATATAAGCATCTTCCAAATATCATACCATGTCTGTCATAATCTAATAGCCAAGTTGTCAAAATAAGTGAAGGAGTAGGAAAGTGCATTCTGTCCACCCTGAGACCATAGAACTAAGTTTGGGATAAGGAGGGAGTAAATACATGCTGAAAAATAATTTAAATGACTACATGAACAAACCTGTGGATAACCAACCCCGTTTTCAAAGAAAGAAGTACCAGGGTGATTGCTTCTAGGGATTTGATATTGGTTAAGCTTATATTTAAGAGGTTTAGACATACATACTTAAGGTCCTTTTGTGTTTTCAGACAGAAGATGAGACTATCCTCTCCTTTCAAGGCCCTTGGCCCACACCCTCTTTGCTTCACTATACATACTTAGTGACATAAAATCATCCTTGATTCAAGGCCATATAAGCTTGAAGAGAACAGCTTCTATTGTTCTGTAAAATTTACTCTTGAATATTCTGGCTTCTTCCTATCACTCCTCGTACCATGAAACTAAACCATATAATTACCAGAAATCTCTAAATTGCCAAATTCAAAACAGTTGTGTTGCTTTCAATCTGTGAACTCAGAATTTAATGAATTATTACTTTATGTACCACAAACTGTGACAAATGGTAGAGATACAAGATTGAACAACACTCATGATTCCTGCTCTTATGGAAAGTAAATATAATTGGGAATAGATACAGAATATTATATAAAAATTTGTGTGATGGCATGAGCAGAGCATGCTAGATAAATGGAAGAAAGGCATCAAAAAAAGAGAATTGAGCTTCTGGCTTCAGGAAGTGATATTAAATTGATACTCAAAAAGTTAGAGACAAAAGATGGGGTGTGCAGGTATATGTGGGGTAGGGTTCTCTGAGACAGAGAACCTCGTATGTACTGAACTCAGTGAACATTGAATATTTGAGTAAATTAAAACTAAAGAATTTGTTGAATCAATTCATTCTTCCATTTAAATATTTACTGATTTCCTACAATGTTCTAGGTATATTTCTAGGTGTGGGAATTCAAACAGACAAAACAGATAAAATATTGTGTGAGATAGTGGTAAGGCCACTGGAGAGAATTCAAACAAAAAGAATGTATGATGTCAGCAAGAGGCAGTTTTCATTTTAATTAACTAGGGCAAGGAAAGCCTAAGAGAGTGACAAAATAGATGAGGAAGCAGGCATACAAAGAATTAGTGTCAGAGCACTCTAGGCATAGAAAAGAAGGAGTAAAATGCCTTGAAGTGGAAGAGTAGTTGGTGCATTCCAGGAATAGCTAGGAGGCCTGTGTGACTATAGTAAAGTATGTGAACAGAAGAGTGAGGTACTTTGAGCTATGTTTTAACAAGATCACTCAGACAGTTTGGTGGAGAATAGGCTGTAAGGAAACGCATCAGTTAGATAGCATCTATGTTGTAACAATCTGAAAATATCAGAGGCTTATTAAAATTATGTGTTTATTGTTCACACAAAACCCAATGTAGAAGTTCCTGGATGGGTAACTCTCTCTGATCACTCTCTTCTAATTAGTGACATATGGATCCATATTCCTCCCGTATTGTGATACAGTGGTCTTCCACAACCGATCTCCATGGTTTCTGGGGAGGGGGAAGGGAACATGAGAAATGAGTAATGCATGATCAACAGCCTCAGCTCAAAAATATGACCCAATTCGTTGCCTTCTATTGACTAGAATTATTCATGTGGTTCTGCCTATGACCTAGAAGGCTGGGAATTTTAGTCCTTGGTCAGGCATCTACCTTCAGTAAAATATAAGTCTAGCAATTTCTGCCATAGGAAACAAGAACAAAGGCAGGAAAACCAGTTTTGAAGCTATTATAATAATATATGTAATAATAGATAGAGATTAGACTAGAAGCCTAAGAATGGAAGCAACTGTAATCTGGGCATATTTTAAATATAGCACTGATAGAATATGCTAATTGATTAGATGTGGAGTAAAAAATAATTTTTAAAAAGGGGGTTAGGGTGGGGAAGAATAAATAGTAACCAAATATCCTTAAGAGAAATGAGGAAAGTATAGCAATAACTGGGAGATGATAAGGAATTCCAATTTGGCATGTTAAGTCTGATTTTCCTAGAAGATATTTAAGGACAGATAAACACCATGCAGTTGGCCTTGAGTTTGCAGTACATGGGACAAGTCTTGGATGGATATAAACATTTAGCCGTGTTTATTCGTAGTATTAGGAGCCATAAATCTTGAGAAAGTCACTGGAAAAAGTATAGTGGAAGACAAATGGGTGTTCAAAAGGATCTGGGAAAAGATGAATCAACATAGTAAACAGAAGAAAACTATTGAAGTGAGAAAAAATAGGAGATGTTATGCTCTGGAAGTCAAATGAAATTATTCCAAAGAAAACAGAAAAATCATGTTTTTTGCCACTGATAGGCTCAGTAAAAGGAGGTCTAGGAATTAGCTGTCAGATTTAGCTAGGTGAAGGTCATTGATATTTCATTCTGGCAGAATGGTGGGTATAACATCCTGATTAGAGGAAGTTTAAAAGAGGAGAAGCATTGGAGATGTGAATATACACATCTCTTTTGATGAGTTTTGCTATGAAGAGAAAATAGAGAAAGGGCCAAGTAGTTTGAAGGCAAAGTAAAAAGAAGTTTTTGCTTGTTTTTAGGTAAAGTATGGGGCAAATAAGCCCATGTTTGTATGTTGCTAGAAATTGTCCAGAATGAAGAGAAAAAGTTCATAACTGAAGAGTGAGGAGAGCATGCTGGAGACCCTTCATTACACCAGAGGGTATGAGATCTAATGCACAAGCAAAGGGTTTGGCCTTAGCTAAAGCACCAAAAATTCATTCACAGAAACAAAATGAAAGGTGGTGGGTAGGTAAATAAATATGGCAGTGGGAGTCTCTGGAAGTTCTCTCTTCTGGTTGCTTCAGTTTTAGTGAAATAGAAAGCAAGGCTGTTCTATGTGAGCATGAGTTGTTGGAAGTTGAGCAAACAGGAGTAGGTCATAAAGTCATTTAGGAATATGAGAGACTAAAAGCACTAGGAGAAAGTGGTATGACTGCCTGACAACATTGAGGGCCTACTAGATTTTACTAAGGTTGTGGCTTTGCCAATTAAGTGCCATGAGGAAAGAAAATTGCAAGAGAAATGAAGGTATTTGTAAGTGAGTGCTTTTAATAATGGGCCATGGAATTAAGCTGGATAAGATAATAAATTAAAATTGAGGGGTGTGAAGAAAAGGAAAATATGATGGGATGTTTGAACATGTCTGAAGAGCTACTAGACTTGTGAAACTAGCTGTAAAGGTGGGCCCTGGAGATGCAAGAGTGAAAGGCTTTAAATTGATATTATGGAAAGAGTTGGGTTATTTTTTGTTTAAGATTTTATTTATTTATTTGACAGAGACAGCTAGTGAGAGAGGGAACACAAGCAGGGGGAGTGGGAGAGGAAGAAGCAGGCTCCCAGCGGAGGAGCCTGATGTGGGGCTCGAGCCCATAACGCCGGGATCAAGCCCTGAGCCAAAGGTGGATGCTTAACGACTGCGCCACCCAGGCACCCCAAGAGTTGGGTTATTGGTAATGACAAGATCTAACATATGGCCTTAAGAGTGGGTGACTGAGGAAAGACAGACACCAAAATCACTGGAAGGGAGGAGGCCTAGGAATGGAGAGTTCAGGGTATTGGAAGAATCCTCTAGGACTATGTGGACATTGAAATCCTCAGGAATTATGTTGGAAGAGTTGAAGAAAGTGAGAGCAAGCTTACAAATTAAACCTTTAATCACTGAGGGAGAGAGATCCACAACATCTACAAAGAACTGCAACCTGAGGGGTCCTGAGTGAGACAGTCAGATGATCAGAGACTCAAAGCTGGGTGTTTTCTGGGAAGTGGGAGGGAAAAGAGTTTAGTAGCAGAGCAAGGAAAAGATGTACCACAGCTTCATGCCCAATGATAAAATGAGTATGGGAGAGAAATGAGGTATCACTCAAAAAGGCTGAAGAGGAAAAGGACTCTCAGAAGAGAGTTGGAGTTCCTCAATAACAAGAAGAAAAAAGGAACATTCAGAGAAGAGGATGAGGATAGATCAAGAGGAAGCGTCTGGAAGACTGGCTGTGAGTCAAAGAGGAACCAGGGGACGGATTTCAGAAATCAGGAAGGATAGAAATGGGGGCAAGATATGCACATGGGTGTGGAATGGAGGGTAGGGAATTAGAACCTGTGCTCATTAAAGTAACTGACACAGACGTGAATAAAGACCACAGAAGAGTAGGCCTCGAGACCATCAGGACCAAAGTATTAATGAGCCTATTACCAAGGGTCATAGGTCTTTCTAGAACACTCAGTGTTCTGGGGTTCTTTGTTGACTCCTATCAGTGGCTGCGAAAAGAGAGGGAGGCTGGACCTAATTAATGAAAATGAAGAGGAAAGTAGAACCCACCACATTCTACAAGGGAATTGATTCATTCTCATTTTCATTTAAGGAAAACTGAAGGTTCTTCCTGATGGATTCAGGAGCCACAGAGCCTGTCAATCGCTCTGGCCTCTGATTTTTAATATTTTCAAAATTATGTAGTATGTTGTGTTCTATATGCCTAGAGAGAGTCAAACATCCTGAGCTTAAAGTCTAGCCCTATTAGTGATATGCAGCTTACCTTCTCTTACTCAGTCCCACTTTCAAGTAAAACTGAGGTAATAGTGGAGAGTTCAGGGGTCGTTGGAGGATTTAGTTAGCATTTGTTTCAATGGCTTCAAATAATTAAGATGAAGTTCTCAGACACTTTAATAATTTAACGTAGATTGTGGTGTTCTATCTGAAAAAGAAAATAAATTTAAATCCTACCTGAGCTTCTTCCCAGTTATGCAATATTAGGCAAGTTATTCAATCTTTTAAAAATAGATGCATATCTATTTTACAGAGTTGATAAGAGGTCCTAGTTTTTGTTTCATATGTGATTTGGATTATTAGCAAATTTGTCACTTGATGTATATAACAAATAAAGCATGTGTTTTAATTAGATACCATATACAATTTATTAATAAAATCTAGCAGCTTACATGGAACCCTCAGTGGGGAGCATACATGGCAATGTGGGGTATAAAAATAGTGTATAAACATTACTATTTTGAATATTATCACAAAAGCATTTCTGGTTACAATCATACTTGTCTAAATTGGATGAGCTATAAGTCAAATCATTTTTACTTGGGGTTCTACTTCAGTACTGTGAAACTTTTTTTTTTTTTTTTTTTGGTACTCCCTAACCCATGTAGTTAAACAGTATATGATACGATAACATTTTAGTGGATGTAAGTTTATTTTTCATCTGGATTAAATCCTTGTGAGGCCAGGGGTAAGCAACTGCTTTCTTCTAACAAGAAATTATACCTTAAAAATATCCCTCAGTCTGTTTGCCTCAGAGCCAGTTCTCCATGTCCTCTAGCTGTCCTTTTGCTCTGAGCAGTGGTTCTTCTCTATACTGCTTAAATGCTTATGATTCTAACACTATGGAGACACTTTCTTATTCAGGAATCAAGTTTTAAGGCTTTGAAGGCTCTAGAATTCAGGGGGAGGTTTTTGAGGAGATATTTGACAGGACATCAGCATTGGCCCCCAGTGCAACAGAGCTATATAGAGTCTGTCCTTGTTTATGGACTGAACCTTCAACATTGTTCATTTGAGGAAGACTTAGACCTCTGAGTTTTGTTCTATGAAGTAACAAGAGTAACTGTCATGACAAAAATATAATGCCTAAAAAGAAAAAAAAAAAACTATACTGAAGAAATAGTTTATCTCTTAAAGTAATCCTGTGAAAATTAGAGGTAAATTCTTTAAGACCGCAGATATCTCTCATTATTGCTTTGTAATTCAGCTATCCTGCTTGGAATTTGTACACAGATGTGAGATTAAAAAAAAACGTGAGATATGGATAATGTTGATCTTTAGCATTCAATAATCACATTTATTATCAGATAATGTTATTTGTGCCTTATATTTTAAAGTGGCACAGCAAGTACTGAGTAAAAGAATTCATCAGAAGTGTTGACAAGATTTTTAATTCCTTCTGTTTCCTTTGATATTTTTCTTAAATAGAATATGTAAGCAATGCAACCCATACGTAAAACACATCTCAGTTTGTTTATTCTGCTTTTTATTGCACATTTGAAAATTAATAATTCAATGTTCTAATATTAGCTGTCATCTTAGCTGTGATAAAATTAATAATTCATCAAAATATCAAACAAATGGTGCCTTTTTTGTTCTAGATGAGAAATAGTTCTTTTAGCTTTGAGAAACCATGTTTGATTTTTTTTGGGGGGTCATATAATACTTAAGCATTTAAGTTATAATTGTAATGTGTTCATCTTAAATATAGAAATCTGCATATATCACAATCAATGATTAAAAAAAAACCTTCTTATACTTGGTTATTCCAACCCTAGTTTATTTCTTAGCAGATGAGCATTCCAATAACTCCAATACAGAATTCATACTGTAAAATAAGGACCCCAAGTAATAATTCCAAAACAAGTCATGCTTCAGAGTAATGATCTATCCTGGCTGAGCAGATAGTCCCACCATTACTCCTTAATGATGTTTACTACTAGTATTAGGAATACCCCCTTTAACTATTGTTAAGTATTTAGGTTTCAATTACAGTGTGGTCACCCTACCCATAGACCACACTTTGAGAAATGCATAATCTTTGCCTCTTGGTGAAGGATAACTCCCAAGTTTGAAAGAAGCACTTGGATATTATAGACTAGAAATGGTTGTCAGATTAGCAATAAACTTCTACACCTTGAAATGGTTGTCTTCTTCCAGGGGTCTTCCCTTCTTTCTGGTGACTCTTACCACCATCCAGGTTGCTGTGTTCCTTCTCTTTAAAAGTGCATTCGAACCTCGTGAGTTTGTGTTTGGATTATTCAAATAAGTAAGCACTGTAAAGTTACTAGCATCCAGACTAAAACGGGAATTTTTGAGCCTGTAAACCTAGAAGAATTTTTCATACTTTTAATTTATATGCAAAAGACCCTGATAAATCTGTCAATAGAAACAAAATAAGATGACATGTTAAAAAGCCTATCTTTTCCTCCTACTTTTCACAAAGTAAATGGGTATCTTTACAGCAAAGAGAAACAGTGCTAAAAGTTTTCCCTCATTTGATAAAATTACAAGAATTCATTTATCACAAGTTTCTATATAAGGATTCTGTTTCAAAAAAGACCAAGTCCCCACTTTATAGAAGGTAATGTGTTTGGCCCTATAGGTGCCAAAAAAGGAAAATGTAGTCTGTTCTCTTAACATAATGTAGTATAGCAAGTAGACAAATATTTGTTTAAATTGTGATACACTATGGAGTCATGTGGAAAATGCTATGGGAACACATAAGATGGTTAACTTATTTTTATTCCAAGAAATGCAGCACTATCTTTTCTCAGACATTTAGGTAATGAAAAATTTTGTCAGAGAATCCATTAACAACCAATTCCAGGTGAGGACAGTAGTGATATATTACAATAAAATTTTCCATGAAGTCTTATTCAACCCACATTTGTTGAATAAGGACCTACTATGTGCAAACTACTTGGCCCTGAATGTGATAGTATGGTATCCTATCCTCTGCCCATAAAAAAGCTTAGAAGTGGCATATAATATACAAAATAGAAGGTGGTTTGTGTAAAAAGAGCTTTTTAACATGATGTAAGATTTGAGACAAAAATTTCCTGTGAGCTAGGGAAAAACATGACCTTCTAGAATATTGAAGGTTATACTCCAGCTTAAACTTTTAATAAGATGTTATCACATAAAAATATGCTCAGACAAATCTGTAAGTATCTATTCAAAATATTTCATAAGCATTCTGACAAAGATAATATGATTTGCTCATTTCATCTGTTATCTTGGGTTTTATTTATTTGATACAGACTAGAATATGGGTCTACTCCCAAATCAATTTATTTAGGACCCCCAAAGTGTCCCCCGATGTGGCCATACTTGATATCTCTGCGTCTCATGTACATATTTCATAATACGACAATTGCTATTTACTACATAATCCTTCAGAAACAGTCTGATATTCTCCATCATCTCACATTACATGGCAAGAAGCTGGAGAGCAGAGACCTTATGTTTCATAGAAGTTTCTTATGTACTTATGTTTCATAAGTATTCTTATGTAGTTCCTCACCCACAGGTGGTCTTCAATGGATTGGACCAACTTTCTATTGTCTGGAACTGACTTGAGAGATTGAAGGGCCTCAATCTGAGGTCAGAAATTATAGAAAAGTAATAAATCTGTTCACTAATCAAAGATTTTTGTATTACAGCATGCCCGTGCTAAGATCTTTTTATATCCCCCTCAAATTCATGTTAATAATCCTGACCCAATGTGATGCTCATTAGTAGAGCTTTGGGAGGTGATTAGGTCATGACTTATAAAAGAGACCACAGACGGCTGCCACTTTCCACCAGGATAAAGCTACAACCTGGAAGAGGGCCCTCACCTGATCATGCTGGCATCCTGATCTCAGACTTCCAGCCTCCCAAACTGTGAGAAATAGGTTTCTGCTCTCTAGAAGCTACCTATTCTGTGACCCTTTGCAATGGAAGCCTGAACAGACTAAGACAGGTACCTTGGAGCACACAGGAGCTACAAAGATGAATTAAGACATAAGTAAACCAAGCAATTATAGTTCATTCCAAGAACCACATTTCAAGTTACATTAGGTTAAAAATTGAATGGGGCACCTGTGTGGCTCAGTCGTTAAGCGTCTGCCTTCAGCTCAGGGCGTGATCCCAGCGTTCTGGGATCAAGCCCCCCATCAGGCTCCTTCGCTGGGAGCCTGCTTCTTCCTCTCCCACTCCCCCTGCTTGTGTTCCCTCTCTCGCAGCTGTCTCTATTTCTGTTGAATAAATAAATAAAATCTTTAAAAAAAAAATTGAACAAAATCCCACTTCACATTCTCAATCCCATGAAACATTCTCTTACGTGTATCTTTCTCTTCTGAAGCAGATGAGTAAAAGCAAAAATGAGGAAAGAACTTAATAACTAATAATACGATGTGACTGAAAAACATTTGTCTTAGGGAGACAGAAACATTGCACATGTCTGTTACATAGCTTAAGTTCTCAGGACTACTTGTCAGAATTATTTTCTCCTGTATACCTGTAGGGCATATGCTATCCCATAATATTTGAAACTGGCAAGTCAGATTTGCTTAGGAAATTTCAAAATTACAAACTTTTTGATCCGCTTTTGCTTCTTCCTATCAACCACATATTTATTGAGCTTCATTTTTTGTTAGTATCAAAATCTATTGATTCGCAAGATAAATATTGACCTGACCTTGCCTTCACCTCAGTTTATATCTACTTCTTAAGTCAATAAATCTGGAAACTGATCTGACAGCAGTCAATATTAGTTTAAAATTCTTAAAATAGCAGCTTTGCTATAAGGTAATAATTCAGTATTTTATAGATTCTGCCTCAAAGACGCGAAAAGGCAATGTAACTTACCAATTTGCTACATAAAGCTATTTCTGTGTCACTTGGTTTCAAATACAAGAACCTCACTCATGCCCAAGAACATCTCTACTTTAATGCCTGTATAACTTCTAATCTCTGACCCAAAGTATCTGAAATACTTTATCCCACTTGCTGGTGGCAATTGAATACTAGTGTCTTGCTTTGATTCTAATTATAATTAAGCTATGTAATTATTCTTCAAATGACTGATGCTTTCTGTTGGGCTCTGTTCCCTCTGGACTGAATTTTACCTGGAGGTATAATAAATATAGTCAACAGCCATACTGGACTTTGGAAGTTAAAGGCAATAATACATTTGTTACCTCATTAATCAGCTTGTTTTTATCTTTTCAAAGTCTAGGAGAAATAAAACCATGGGTCAAGATTTGCATATATTTATACTATAGATAAAGGAGGTAAGCTTAGGGGCCTGGTTGTAACCAAAGCAATATATTCTACAATTTATTACCCCCCCTTATTTTTTTAAGGCCACAGCACTCATCTTTTACTTACACTATTTTCCAGTGCTTTGGGGGATGGATGACATACTCATACTTCAGAATTCCGTAATGAAATCTCCCAAAATGCATTTAAAGAAAAGTTAACTTTAATTTTCCATGTAAGTAACAAATAAGGAAATTTCATTTTAGAAATAGCCTATACTCAGTTATATTCTAAAGAAATAGGTTGTGATATTAAAATGTATTTAATCAGTCATTTAGAAATTGCATTTAAATGCATGGGAATAAATGGCGGGATCAAAACAAAAAACATGTTCTCCTCTATAGAACATTTCAAAGTGTAACGTGAAACAAAAGTTAATCTTATTCTTTATGAATGACCATCTAACTAGAGGGAAATCACGCACATTGGCCAAAGCATGCAAGGGAGATACTGATATCACAGTATTGAAATCACATTAGAAAACCTTGTGAGTGCAAAGTTAATAACCCCTCCAGTAAATTTTAGTTTGAGGGTAGATGTCCTATCTTGTTTATATTCATGAT